>NW_009953205.1:5298083-5328083 GCF_000747805.2 Chaetura pelagica | reverse complement strand
TTCAACAAGCATAAAAAATACGACCTTAATCTCATGGGAAAATACAGAAAGGACAGCAAAAAACATTAAGCTTAAAACCAAAAAAAAAGTATATATTTCCCAACCTGCAACAAACTACCTAATGACCACTTTTCACATCTTTATAAATTTCCAGCTTAATAAAACAGAAGATCTCAAAGGAAGCTATGACTATATATAACACATATAAATTCATAAAGGACTCAATAAGCATTAATGCACCATTCCTGCAACAGAACAATAAGCTGTAGCACAATACAGCTGGTTAAAATCTCAGTGTTGTATTTCTCAAAGTAATATATTTTATATCGGGCTTCCACATGATAATGAAAAATTTATCTGTCCAGATACTAAATCTATTTGGCATTATTTACCATAAGGACGATGTGCAAACTGCAAGGAAACCACATCTTTTACTTGCCCATCAAAAATATTAATTGCTTGGGCCAAGAGAATTTTGCACTGTTGATTAAGATAGCTATATCCAGAAAATTCCAGTGAATAAATATTTTTACATTTGCCTGAGTATGGGTAAACAGTATCTGAGTTTAATATATGTATCTAAAAAATGCTGAGGGGGTGTTTTGTTTCTTGTTGTGGGATTTTTTTGTTGGTTTTGTTTGTTTGGGGTTCTTTCCGTTTGTTGTTTTGGCTTTTTTACACAACTAGCCTTAAGTAAATACAAATTCACATGAAATGTTTATGTCAAAGTAGTAATTCAAGATTTGCTGACATTTTAACATATTAACTACCAGTGACTGTGTGGCTACTTTCTTTTATTGCCATTTACACAAAATTGTGATACAGCAGGTTTAAAGCCCTCAGAGTGCAGGTTAGGAGACTCAGTGAAAGTCTGAGAGTAAATGCAAATATTTTTCACACTCTCAAGGTTTCACTAGGTCCTGCCAACTGCAATCTTCAGTTTTATTTTTTCAGTGTGATGGTTTCTGCTAGGACCTAAAAACTCTTCTTCACTGATAATCTTCCAACAGGGGCTTCTACTGTTAGTGTATACCTGTAAGATAGAGAAGGAGAAAGTAAGAAGAAAGAGAAAGAAATAAAAAAAGCTGCTAAGAGAAATAAAGATAAGCAAGAAGAGCTAGGCAAAAGAAAGAACAGAGCAAGCAAAACATTAAAGGCAATACTTTGAATTTAAAAAAAAAATGCTTCTATGTATGAATAAAATATCACAGCATGGGTTTAGTGGAATATTTCCTTGTCAATACAGAGGTGAGATAAACATACTAAAGGTAAAGCATATATAAAAACAAATCTGCAGCTAATGGAAATGTTTTCCAAAACTTGCATTGGTTGCTATATAAATACAGTAAGAAAATATATGGTGCTTTCTAGGACATATGATTAAAAACAGAAGTGAGCTTCTATCTCCTAGCTCAGAGTGTCCAGTCTCAGCTTTATGAACAAAATCAGAGTTATGTTTCAGCTAACTCAAGGCTAATGGGAGTAACAGATGAATAAAGACTGAAAGATCCAACACAAAAAATAATAATAGTCTGACAATTTTAGAGCTAAAAGGCTTTCAAAACTGCAGGTCATTTAATGCATGTGGGTAGTTCCCACCCATGGTCAGAGTAAGCCACATGAGCACATGTCAAGTGAGCTTAGACATAGCAGCAGATGCAGTGGGTACTGCAACAAGGGCCATCTTTGTACAAAAAAACCCACCGAGGAACATTTTCACCTTTAGAAGTACAGCTCTCCTACCAAGGGCTGCATTTCACTGCCCCATTTTCAGGGGTGCTTCATGACCACCTCCCCTTGGGACAGTTGTGGGCAGATCTGAAGAGAACAGTGGCAAAGGAGAATCTAATTCCAAAAATTTCCCATTTGCCTGTAGCATCAGAAAGCTGGTGATAACAGCTGGTGGAAGAGAGTAAGACCCTAACACTAGTCAGCTCCAAGTGGATATACAGAACCCAAATAAGGTGCAGCAATCTGATCAATGCCTTCAAAACTGCTTCTGACTGGAGTCATGGTCCCATGCAGTGAAGGGGAAGGACCATTTTATCTTGTATACTTTTTCCCATTTATTCAGTTTTGCATTGGAGCTTTTTTATGAGTTATTTCCATTTTTACTGTAATCAATCCAGGTCAGGTGAACACAGATATGGCCTTCTAGTCCTTACCCAAATACATTTGGGGATCAAATTACTAGATTTCAGCCACAGGATGATCCCTTTACCTCCTTATCCTGAAAGGGACATCTCCCTTCCATGGTCCCCAATCCATGTTTCATCACAGAGGAACCAACAGAAAGGCAACAGGCTGCAAAATAGCAAGTCACAGTTTCATTTGAAAGCAGTTGCCAGGTTTCAGAAATGGCAGGATTCCTGTTTGTTTGGAAGAGGAGGATGTATTTATACTGCAGATACGGTCTGAGCAAGAGGTTGTCTTGCTGACTGCTCAGAACAGCAGTTTTGTTTGTGGGAGTAACATTTCAGCTTACGAAGGGGTCTGTACCATCTGGATACTCCTACAGCCTCTTGTCCACTTCAGGAGCTTTAAAGGGATTCCAGAAAGGTGCATATGTAAAACTGAACTTAAGAATGGCTGGCTGACTCACATACAACTCTGCATATACTTAAAAAACAACACTTGCAGGTACTGGAACCATAAAACTGCCCTAAAAAAACCAGTGTATTCCAATAAACTCAGTCAAAACATACACTGACCTTATTCTGAGCAAAACATACAATTTAAAAATCTTGGCCACTGCAAAACTATCTGTGATGTCTTACACCATGAATTAATATCTACTGGAGACTTAGCTGAGATCATCAAACTCATTTCACATAGGACAACAAATTAAATCACCCCAGGGACTAAGCACATGAGAAGCCAGCATGCTATCAGACAAGATAGGTCCCTACAAGGTAGATTTCTTTAAGCAAATTATTAAGTATACTTTCAGAATACACTGATTTCTTTAAGCAAAATATTAAGCATACTTTCAGAATACACTGCTTCTATTGTTTATATGTACCACATAATAAAATGCTACTTCTGTTTTCACCAGATGGTAGCACATATAATTTTCAGGCCTTCAGTTCATATCATAATACAAACAATTGGTATGGCAAATATTACCGATCTATAAACACTTCCACTGTTCCACAGCTCTGACACAAAAACAATACAATTTTTCCATTTCACTGCTGTAACAGAAACCATGATAATTTAGGATATTCCAAAATATACACATATTTGGTCACTTTTTGCTGCCTGAAACAAATATAATTATCAAACCTCAGACTGTTTGGCTGGTTCCGTTTTTTAAATAAAAATCAAATATTAACAAAACTATGCAAATATCAAAATGTTTAAATTGTACAATACAAGATGTATCCTTAATACATTTTAACAATAACACATGCTGTGTTCCTACACTGGAATAACATCATCCATATGAATCCCAGGAATTTAGTATATCTGACAGTTTCTCTCAACCACCCATAACATTCTTTCCTGTCTCATTGTAGCTGGCAAAAGAGAATTCTATAATTGAGTGGTACAGAACATGTGCCCTCCCTGCTAGAAGATGACAGATGGATTATAAAAACTTCAAAGCAGAGCATTTGGAGCACCAGGGGAGAGATAGTGGGTATTTGAACTCTCAGTCTTTACCCAGGAGACAATGGCACTCTGACATGGTGCATATATCAAGGAATGGTGTAACTAGATAGACATAATCTTTCTTTTCAGTAAGTATTTAACATTCTGTTACGAACAAGTTTCAGCCTAGCTAAAGTGCAACTCATCTTAATACTAATCATCGTAGCCTGAAAGGCTACATGCCCCCTTTTTTCAATTTTGGTTCAACTGCTCCTTCACAAAACTGTTTTTAAAGGACAGAAGCAGCGTTATATAGGTGCTTGCATAGCACAAAGGCTATTTTTAATCGTAAAACTAATGTTTAACTGGGATTTAGTATTTGCATATGTGTAGATGAATCTGTTCTGCTTGCTGGAATGCTTATTTACAGTATCTACATTTAAAGCAACACTCTCTGCTACAGTTTACATACCACGTGTTGCTGATCATTCACTAATAGTTATTAAAGTTACCTTGAATTATTAACGTCACTTTAAAAACCCCCTTACAATTCTAGGAGCACAAAACCTCTCTAGGAATTGATCCTTTCACTCCTACTGCTATACCACAACGATGGCTGTCTGATGCTATCTTTACTAAGATAAATTATAATAATAAAATAATATTTATCCTTCTACATCCTCGAAATACTTGTTAGAAATATATAAAGACAGAGAATCCTATTCACTTCAGATGTGTGTTCAAAATTTCTTAAAGATAACAACTGAATCTGCACAAAGATTTTCTAAATCATTACCTTGCCATACAAACACAGGGTTTTGGTGTATCTTGGAATTGTTTGTCAGCTTCTTTTTACTGCTACCATTACAGACATTGCCCCTGGTTTACTAAGAATTTACTTGTTCAAATTGTTTGTAAAAATACCTATGACTTACTCGAAGGTCAGAAGTAAAAACAAGTTTAAATATCTCATTTGTCTATATCACAAAAATCACACATGATTTGATACAGTTTGCAGCCTCTGTTCAAGCAAGGCCCGGGACTAGAATAGCAAGGGTATTATTGCAGGTCAGGATTGAGGGGTACTGGCAGAACTGCGTGTGGGAAAGCTTGCATAACAGCCACACTGTGCCAAGCTTTAGCCTTTGTTATTAGTCCCTTTAATGAACGCCATATTCACACAAAATTAAAAAAAAAAAAAAAAAAGCTGCATATTTTAAGTAGAGTGAATTCAAAACTAAACAATTGGAAGATTCAATGCTACAAGAAAGCCACACAGTAACTATTCCCATTCTCCTACAAATGCATTTAATAAAGTAACATGCGAACAATTTTAAATATTTGATCCGTTTATTATACAGTTGAAGAAAAAAAAAAAGGAAAAAGCAAGCAAGCACTCTGGAAGATGATGAGGCTGTAGTTTTTAAGTAGCAAGTAAAAACAATAGCACCAAGATAACACACAGAAAAACAGAAGCAAGTAACTTTGCAGCTGTGTTAGTATAAAATGACATGGCTTCGCAGTGGAAGAGGCTCTCTCTAACATGATGCCCCAGAGCCCATCATGGATGGCTCTCTAATAGCACTGTGGCAAAGTGCTAAGTTGCCTACAAATGTCTATTCTTTCCTACACAAAACATTAATCCCAGTCCTTACACAAGGGGAGGAGGTGGAGGATTGTGATGCCTTGAAGGAGACCAGTTTTGAGAAACCCTTTTTAAAGTGCATTTTCATCTTTTCTTTTTTCAGTGATCTTCTGCCATACTGGAATGTAAACACCACAGGAATAGACAGAATCTCGAATTAAGGATCTGGATGCCTTTCTTTAGAAGTAATTTTCAAAGAATGTGCATCCCAAACACCACAGTGGCTCAACAAGCTAGGAAGCCAGCTACTGCATGTAAAACTGCACAGGTCATACCTAGCACTTACTATCAGTTGGTTCCTGAATTGCTACAAAGATTAAAAAAATGTTTTGTATCTTATTCTATTTGACACACAAGAGTATCAGGGACAGTAATATTGCTTTAACGGAAGAAAGCCATTCTTTCACAATGGCACCAGTGTACTTATACACACTGTGTTGTTGAATTAAAAGTTAGCTCAGCAGGACCCTAGCTTTATTTCTGTTAGTAGGCATCCACCATCAGTCGTTGATGCTAGTGGAGAGGAAAGGCATCTCTTATTTACAGATGCTATTGTGCAGATTGTAATAATAGTAAATACACAGAAGACAGACTATTGTGTACAGAAAAAATCTTTGGTTTAATGAACTGTCAACTCGTCTATCATAATGTTACCCAACCTAAAACCACCAAATCTGGACAAGCTCTTTGATGACATAAAGCAGACAAGAGGTTTTGTTCACACGCAACAAACCGGGAGAGATTGCTGCCATTAAAAATATACTAGCCCATGCTAGCACTAAATGCCACACATTTGTTAGATAATAGCTTGATTTTTTTTTCCTATGAGAATAGCCTTCTGCAAGAAAGAGACATTTAATCAGAGTGATACATGACATCCAAAAACTGAAACCAAAAATTATGGCATGAGCTAAAAGCAAGTCGTCTTCCTGAAGGCAGAATACTAAAACATCTTTAAGATTAATTCTGGGAGAGAATTCTGAAAGTCAAATGCTGAAAGATATTGAAAATACGTTAATTATGCACAACTCAGGATGTAGGAGAGGTTAAACCCCAACTTGGCATAAAATTGAATCCTTTTATTTGATACAAACATTGTACATAGTGATGCTGTGTCCTGCATTCCTAATCTCCCTATATCTACCAACAGAGCAAAAGGGCTGCAAGACAAAGGAATCAGAGATTTAGCTGCTCCGGTGTCACCCTGCAAAGAAATTAAATCAGGCACTGTGGAAAACAGCTTATTGCAACTGTTTGTGGCAGAGGTCAAACCTCAGACCTACCTGGGGCAATTGTCTATCTTGTTCTATCAAACATTTCTAACAACTTCCTTAACTGAAGTGGGATTCAAGGAAAGGAGACTTTTTGCAGTTACACCTGATACCTCTCTCAGGAACAACTGTCATTCACGTGCATTAATTTTCTCAGTTACCTTAAGCACTAACCAATCTTTGAAGACATGCTACCCTACCTTCTACAGCATGTATTTTTATCAGAGCTGAATTTTAATCCATTTTATTACTTGTATGTGTGTATTTTAACATTGAGTTCACTCTGGATAGTCTCAATTTCAATACTTTAACCGTTTGCATCAGGATGTTCAAAATTTTGGAGGCTAATTTCAAATCATCCACTTTTTGATACCCAGAAGGGCCAGGCACTTAGTTTTCATTATAAAATGCAACAATAACTGTTCTCAGGAAATCAAGTCCTATGTCTCTGCGGATTATTATTCCAAGATTCAGATACACCAAATAAATGTCGACTTTGGCAAATGCAATGCGAAATCTATGTATTAGACACGCATTCAATTTCATTCTACACATAGATACTTAAATGAAGATGAATCTTATACATTAGCTAAAGAGTTGATTGGTCTGTTTGATAACACGATGCACTCCAAAAGGTCACCAATTTGTCTAACAGTAGAAACAACCACTAAAGCTGCTAAAGAAGCAGCTTCCCAGAGCAGTAAATTTTGAGGAGGTTCTTTGTCTCCAAGGATGAAGACAATTCCAGAACATAGCTGTGAATTCTGTTCTGGTTCAAGGTATGGGAAATTCCTTAAGGTAACAATTTTACCTTTTTTCAGAATAGTAAAGGTCAGAGTCTGACACTTTTAATTATGGCAGGAACGTTCAACAGGGTGGGTAACTTCAATTTCTCAAACTGAGGCTGAACCTAACAACTTCTGTGCCAGCCAAATACTGCTACCCCATAACATCATGCACTCTACTTCCCTAAACTTCCAGAGAAACTTCTGCCATCTCCTCTGCCTTTGCCACCGCTTCTTCCCCATATACAAACTCTAAAATTTTCCACTTTCTTTAGTTTTCAACCTTGATCCCCATGTGCGGATGAAATCAGCTCTCTGGAGTGCTACCAAAGACCCAGAAGGCAGCAAGAGCTGCAAAGATAAGCTATCTTTTAATCAGCCAGTCAATCGGTTCTCTCAACCATCAAGTGATACAAGTGCAGCTCGTGGACCAAAATCCTTGGTTCCCACTGTGTCAGACATGCTGATTTAACAGTTTGGTTGCCAGACTTCTCCTTTACATAACAATAAAGATACAACCAGAAAAATTAAATATCAGCACTGTTCTAAATACACTTTAAACCACCTATCACTTAGTGGTGTGACCCTACTAGCAAGAATCAGAGGACTGCTAATAATTTTGTGAATGATACACAAACCTCACAACTACAGTTCAGTTTAGGTAAGGAGAGATTCCTCCACCAACAGTGTCTTAGTCTTCAGAAACTACAAGCCTAGATGTCCTAGTTTGGAGAAAAGAAGGACATCTTAAAAGAGGATGTGTGGATGGACAATATAAAGAATACTTAAAACACCTCTGAATTCTACAGCAATTCTGAAAATCTCACTTATTCTTTTTACCAGTTTTTAAAATATTTTTAAATATCTGAAATTTCAACAAACAATAACCAGAGCAAAAAGACACATTATAGGAAATGTGGTGAAAGGAAGTGGACAAAGTAGTCTGTTTTTTGGGGTGAAACGTAAATAATTCCTGTGGACTGGCATTACAAATAACAGGTAAATTTCGCTGAGAACATTGTAACTATTTAATTCTGGTTTACCTGAAACAACAGACCTATAGTATTAGAGCTACTTCTGCATCAAAAAGAAACCAGAAAATAGTTTTAATGGGACAAACAAGGTCTCACCTCAAGTTCTCCTAGACATACACAAGCTTAACCCACCATTAACTGGCTCCCAGGATAAAACTGTAATAATTTTAACTAGCCTTTTTTACTCATGCTACAGAGACTAAAGGTTTCAGTGCTGGAGGGTGCTAGTTCTCTCACCCATGTCAACCAAGGTAACAATTCACAAATAGAAGGTGATGTAACTAGAGCATGTTGCGCTCCACTGGTCCTGGCAGGTAGTATTGACTTTACCCTCTCACCATCTCCTAGCATGGAGAATATTACAAGTGAGCATTTTTTGCCAATATGCCAGAGACTTTAAAGAACAGCATTAACCACACAGCAGCTGAATTAGAGAACGATCGAAATTCTTTGCTTTGCAAAAGAAAAAAAATCACGCTTAACAGTTCCTGACTGCCTAATATTCTTTCCCATAAGACTTCATTTTCCCAGCAGCTATCTCTGTCTGAGAGTTTTCAGTCCCAGGCAGACAACAGTGCATCTCGCACTACAAAGCAAATGCTTCCATGTACAACTGCTTATGAATCAAAGTTGCTACCAAGGAACTAGAGTTCTCCTAAAAGACAAAGAAACAGGAAAACATAATTCAGCCTGATCACGGCATTTGGAGATATCATTTCATCCTGATATCCTGTTTGAATGCATATTTTCTAAGACTAGATAAGAAAAATTACAGCAATTCAAAGCTGACCTCTTGCCTAACAGCAGAAGCATTTCACCAGGGCAGTCCTGCATCAAACCATCCACGTGCCCAACCTCAAGTATATCTCTCTAGAAACACAACCAAATGGAAAGTTGTTTTCCATGGCTAATCCATACATATAAATAGTAAAGCTTGCTCTAAAAGCCTGTGCCCTCTTGCTGCCAGCTCTTCCACAGAAACTAGGAGTATTTTTCAAGAGCAAAACTGTCAAGTGCAGAATCTATTTGCAAATCTCTCGGGGATTATATCAAAGAAGACTGCTGCACGTCTTTTGTGAGCTATGTGGTTGAAACTGCAAAGAACTCCCAAACGATCAAGAAAAACTGCTTTGGTTAGGGAGCAATCATTGGCTGAGCTATCCTGTTCAAAGACAAGACTATGGCTGGAGGGTAAACTCTGGGTGACGAATCTGTGCTTCAGCCCAGTCAGAGTGTGTGAGCAAACATGTGGCAGATAAGTGTCAACTCAGAAAAATGTTAAGGTTTAACATCTGGGGAAAGCAATCTAAACAGCCACATATAACAACACAGAATTTGGAAATGGCCTGCAAGCACAGAAAAGAGATCTTGGAATCGACAGTCTTCTGCAATCATCAGTTCAGTAACATACAAAAAAGTAAACACAGCCTTAGTCATTATTTGGAAGGGCACTCAGAACAAGAGGGATAACATCCTTTTGCCGCAACAGAAAGCCTTGATGCACCCATATCTAGAATACTGGGTGCCATTCTGGCCTCACCTTCTCAAAAGAATGTAGCAGAGTTAAGGGTACTGAAAAGGTCAAATAAAATTATGAAAGTAGAGTGGCCACTCCCATAGAAAAAAGGAAAATACTTATTTTTACAAGCATTAGTAAGCTTGGGTCCATGCTGTCACAGAAGGCTGAGGAATCAAACTGCAGACTGGAAAAATGTGTAGCCAGAAGATCCATAAATGTATACTTCAAGGATTAGGATATACCTTCCAACATCCCTATGATGACTGTGGGTACAAGGACAACATGAAGAAAATGGACCACCAAAATCATCTGAGCTTCACTTGGCCTCCCTAATCAGCTTCCAGCATGAGGCAGAAGGGTGAATTGGGCCACTAGCCTGGTGCAAGAACATTTCTTACACACCAAAGTTAGACACCCTGTAGACATAAGGCAAGAAACTCCTCCACCGACACCCACTGAGGCAGACTAGGTCCTCTTCATTTTTTGTAAATAAATTATTAAAATAAAGGTTTATCTATATACTTTTAATAAATATCATAATGATTCTTAAAGGTTGTAAAAATCCATTAACCACTTGGAAGAGAGATGCAAGCCCTGCCCGATCTTCAGAGGTTTTAAGTAGCCCCATTGCACCCACAGAACTCATTAGGAGCAGGAGATGCTCAGCACCTGTAAAAATCACTTTCTAATGAATTTCCCAAGGTCCCAGTGAAGGTCAGGAAAAGAATCAGGAATGAAGCTCTGTTCAATGCTTTATCAACAAATTTAATTTTCAGGTGTCATCCTTTTTTTCCTGATATGGTCATTCAAGCTCATATTTCACAGATGGACACCTTTTGCTCCAGGCATACACTACTCGATCTCTTTTAGAAATCAAGCACAAGATTCTCATATATGGCAAATCCACACACTCACAATGTATGAAAACAGTATGCAGAGGTCACTTCTGAGATACTCAACACCACTGCCTACTAGAAACTACTTCTGAGGGTGCTACACATCCAGGACTGCAAATAGGGTTTATAGTACTCCTTGGCTACTCCCTTCTTCCCCCAGCAACAGCTTTCTCCTCTGAAGAAAAAAAAAAAAAAAAGACAGAAGAAAAACAGGGAAGAAAAAGTGGTACAAGAACCTAGAGATCAATGCTGAAACCTTTGGATTCAGGTGCTAGATGGTGTCTGTATTTTGACAACACTGGGACATTCTACGGAACTGAATTTGCCCCCAAATCCAGATTATTTATCTAAAAGGCCACTTCAGCATATAAAACCAACACAAAACTGGACTTTTACACATGAGATAAACTTCCCCATTTGCCCCGTTACAGAAGTATCAAGAGTCAGCTCTCATATTAGTATATTAAATGAAATTCAAGTGGTATAAGTGTGGCAAAAATTTAGTAGGTTGCTAAAACATGACATGAAATTAACAGCCCACAGTAGAATCCTCATGAACAGGAAAAACCACCATGCAGGAGACATCATTGATAGAACCAATGTCAGCTACTGGTACTTTCACCCTGACAGACACACGAAGAGGCCCATACTTCCAAACTGAAGGTTTTCTAAAGGAGAAAACCTAAAATGTTTAGATCATTCCTATAAAGAATACTTAAGGCTACAATCACTCTCAGCAAGAGATTTTCCTTAATACTTGTCTACATCTGTCAGCTCATGCTGATACATACTGTAGTTTTATTTTTATTGATTTTAAAATTTACAGTGTCACAAGTTAACTCACAGGTCTCTAGAAGATGCCAACGGTAACTAAACTATTCCAAGATCTCACTGAACCTACTTCACCAGAAACTAACATCACAATTAGTACACTCAACTAGTTTTTGTCATTTTAAGCTGCATGTAATGTGTGTTCCCCTATATACTCCTCAGCCCCTCTTCCACTGGAGAGGCAAATAGCTTGCATTTTCCCTTTATATGAGCATCTTTGTATATCTTTCAGGCTTGTAAATTTCTATTCCTATAAGTTGTTTTTTTCAGGCAATGGTGGTGGTGCATGGTGCTATGCTTTGGAGCCAATTCCATGCTAAATATTGATGTGTAGCTTAATTAGGAACTAGTAAAGAAAAATTAAGTGTGAGGAGACTGGATTAACAAAACGAAACAGTGATGATGCAGCACAGGCACCTAAAAACACGTTTAAAAGATGCTACATATTTTAACGAGTAATAGTTGCGTCCTTTTAAAATCATTTTGTAGCTATGGCTTCCAGTCATGAAAATATATGCAATCTCATAAAATGCCTGATATTAGCATGCCTCTTCAAGTGCAAGTGAGTTGTCAATAAGACAATTAAGACAACATCAATAATACACACTGCATGTTATTATCTGCTATTTGAAATCTCAGCCTATCCAAAGATCTCGGGAAACAAAGAGTACATCTGACATTGGCAAAAACACTCTCCTGCAAGTGAAATATGCAATTCTGAATGTATGCAACGGCACTACTACCTGTAAGGGAAAAAATGAATTGCTTTTAAATACAGTATAAATAACTTCTGGTAATGTAAAACCTGGCTCTATAGAAGACACAGCTACAATAGAAAATTAGCAATCCTGTGTTTAAATCAATCACTTCTATCACATGATCCAAGTCAATAAAAGTACTGAATAAGTGCTATCATTGACCTTAATCAGCCAACAATTGGCACACACAGATAAGAAATTCTAGTGAGGAAATCAGTTTTTCCTTCTAAATTTTAGGGTTTGAGGGAACCACAGATGTGCAATTTTTCACAATACCTTTCTTTCCAAACCGCAGAACATTTTTAACAGGAGGAAGGATGGAAAAACTGAATTTAGAGATGCAAACCTCCAGCACAGTTTTTCAGGTTCAAAACTGAACAGGTGCACATGCACTCTCATTTCAGAACTGAAGAATACTCACAGGTTTTTTGTTTTATTTTTCTTCCCTGTAAAACAAACTGTAGCTAAACATAAGATAAAAAGTCTTGAATGATTTTGCTCTGTGGAAATAACTTATCTGGAAAGTGAGAGTGATGAAAATTGTGCTGCACAATGATTAATTTGGGCTTTAATTCTGATGTCCCAATTCATCCAAAGTTGCCATTAAGCTCAGACGGAGAAAGGACTACATAACTGGGACCTAACATTTTTATTTATCCACCTCATAAGCTGAATGTGATTTCAGATTGAACAGAATAGATTTCCCTGTAACTAATGGGCCAGATATATTCATACAATGTCCTTTTATTGATTTTACTTTCTTCTACCTATTGTTTGCATTTTCCTTTGAAAAAACACATAACTGTCGTTAGGCTGTAGACATCCTTTACAATTATCGTATCATTCACTGTTTCTTCACAAAAAATACATGCTTCACTACAACGTGCTTCCTAATGAAAGACTCCCCAGTAGCCCAACCAGAGTCTAAATTATTAGAACATACTGTACATTTGGGGAGAAACAAAAGCAAATTAGACCCCTTTGGAATTTGTTTGGTTTTGAAATATGCATCTTTAAAAATGTAATAAGAGAAAGAAACAACTAAAGGACAGACTGCATTTTAGACACTTTCTAAACAATAAGTCTATTTATATAACTGATCACAAAAAATTTCTAGGCACTTTATGGAATGAAAAGCCTCTTGCACTGCGAAGTCATACTGCACAGAGTTTTCAGGTTTCAGAAAATAAAAATTCAAAGGGATGCAACAATAAAAAAGATTAAGTATTCTTAGCCTACACTGTTCAGAAATTAGAATAATTTTGTCAAATATCTGCTAAGGATACCTATGTGAGCAACTTTAAGTGTACTGTCATTGTTTAGCAGGTTTTTTTATTTTTTAACTCTTCCTTGATTTGTATTTTAATATTTTGATCCTAAGTTACAATTATGCAAAACACAAATTGTTTTGGATTAACATATGGAATGTTTACAATTATTTAATGTAATTTACTTAACTATTTTGAAACCAAATGATGTGTTGAATTAAAGAAGGTTCAACACTCAAATTGGCTTCATATGCTCATTTTTCAGCATGCTGCACTGACAGCTGAGGAGAGCACGTTTTCATTTGTACAGTGTGCGTGGTGCTCCACCAGGTTACACTGATGAAATACATGATTTTAGAATCTTTTCACAAAAGGAAAACTTCCTTTCATGGAATCAACATTCAATTTATCTAGGTTTATGGCAGCTCCAAGATTAATTCAGTCAAAGGTCAAAAAAAAATAAAAATATGTTAAGCCATACTGTTATCAGTAAGACATATAAAATTTAAGCTACAGTTTATGAAGTTTGAGACAACAATTCAGCTATCAGATTCAAAAACATTTTCAAATCACTGAATATGTTTGCATGCAGGAGCAGCCTTCTGAGATGCTCATATTTATGCACAACCAGCTTTTGCCAAAACAGTGATGATCTCAAGTTTTTCGGCTCTTCACAGCAAAGCTTAATGGCACAAGAAAGGGGCGAGGTTTATAAAGTAGGAAGCACCCAGACATAAGTATCTTTGACAGAGTAAAGCTTCCAGCAGAATCTCAACCAGGTGCAGCCACTTTCATTAGCCAAATCTGAGATTACTCCCATGCTGACTATTAAGTCCTATGAAAATATGAATTATCTGCATGCACCACAGCAGTGTTCAGCTTAGCTACTGCTGGACATCCTTCTCAGGATTTCAAAACTGTACATGTAACTACCAAAATTCTCTGAGAAATTACACATATAAACACTCAAATTTATTTTGTAGATTTATTTTTTAACTTGACTGTGCTGTATTTCCTGTTAAAAGGGAAACGTTTATTTCAGTCTTACAGGTGGATCAAGGCAGAAGCCTGGGATTTGAGGCATTCTGGAGAGGAGCTGTGTTGGGACTTTCACCTCTTCCTTTTGGTTCTACTAAAATCTGTCATTTCTGTTTGTAGAATCAGTATAGTCAAAGCAAACTAGCATCCATTGGTCAGATTTAAAACACAGTTACCAACTGAAACTCTTAAAAACAGTTTTGGAAGCTCGGTCTTAAATGAACTCGTCAGGGTTTGGGTTTGTTTGTAAAAAGGAAAATTAAAGGAAAAGCTGAGACAAAGGGCTTAAATTCCCTATATAAAACAGCCATTCTTGGAAGAACTTGCTCTTGGGTAGTCGATACTGAGTCACAATCTCAGAAGCTCCTTACAGAGTGGAACAAGCAAATGCAGTTCAGAAGATATCAGTATCACTTAAGTCAAGGCTACCCTTTTGATACTCAAAGTATAAAATAAGCCTTAGCGAAATATTGCCTGGTCATTAATAGACCAAGCTCAGACGCTTAATCAGATTTGCATTTCTGTGTGATGGGGCGTTTACACTATGGCTATCACTGTGATAGCAGCGCATTTTGTCATTATGGCACCTGTGATTGCTATTGTGAAGGCTCAGGAACTGTTCTGTCTGGAAGTGACAAACCGGAGGGTCTCTACACAAACCCACATATGACCAAGCCAGAGCTGACAGCAGGGCTGACTAGAAGAGTCTTGGAGGGGGTCCTAGAGCTTGCCTGATAACCTGAAATTCAGAACCATTTTCCTGGTACAAAGAAGAAGGTGCCAGGTTGTGCCACGCAAGAAAAGAGTATGTCAGTCTACTGGCCTTAGGCTTTTTGAGTAGGGAAAGCTTTATGGAATATGACAGGAACGACTGGTGCCATATCCACAAGGAGCATGAATCAGCCCATGGCCCATGCAGGGGCAGCAAAGTTTACAATTCTTCAGCTCCTTTCTGAAGATGAAATCTTGGTTCCAGTGAAGTCAGTGGTAAAAATCCAGATGACCAAATGGAGCCAAGATTTCTTATTAGACTATACAGCCAACGGGGAAAACAGAGGCAAGGATTTGACTTAATCACTCCTTACACACTTCAATAAGAAGACAGTCTAGTCCTCCCCATTTTATCTGGGTTCACCTAAGGACAGGACAGGACTCTACTGGTTTTTATTTCAAACCCTCTTAGGCACATCTTTATTTTTTTCCTTTCTTTAAAGGGAGAGCAGAAACCCTGAAATCTGGGGCCTCATTCAGATTCTAGCTTCTCTTGGTGGATCTATCACACAGCTGAAAATGGACTGCAATCTGCAGCATAACCTATGCTGTACCCCAAGCTGCAGTAGCACTGCATGGTTTCATGTAAGTGACATGTCACAGTCAATAGCAAGTGTGTCAGCTCACTGACAGGCATACAACGTGCGACACCATCCTCCACCACCACTATTCTGCTGCCTCTGCTTCTCAGGGAGAGTGCAAACAAGATTTGGTAGCAAGGAGTGCAGAACAGGCATTTTATGGGTTTTGTCAGGTTGTGATATGCAGCTGCTTTGTGAAAGTACTACTGCAATCAAGTGTCAAACATCACTCATGTTTCCGCTGTGACTGTGAACATGGTATAGTGCATAAAAACCAAACGTGCTGGTTAAACTATGCAATTCCTGAGCAGTGCCCTCCATTAAATGTAATTGCATTATCTGACAAGTAATCAATGTTCAGATGACACTCAAGAGTCCTAACTGCTAATCCTGGGCTAAAACTATCTGATATTCACCTTCTTTCTGAAGTCTTATACTGTGCCTGTGCTTCAATATCAGCCCCAAAGGAGAAGCAGCATCACAAATAAGGCCCCAGCTTCCAATATGAATTTGCTAATGGTGCCATTAGAGAGATGAAGAACATAATCTGGTTTTGGACAAAAGAGGGCTTTTAGCCTTCGGTGGACAGAATGACATGGCACCTTGTATATATCATGACTTAGGATATGTGGTATGCTAATTTTTCATTTTGTTAGACTTAATTCTTCAGTATTTGGTATAGATCTCTTATTTTACCAGGAGCTTCAATGAGAAAATAAAGTGCAGTGACTTTTATATCAAGGGCTGCAAAGAAAATTAAAATGGCAAATACTAGTTTAGTTCAGAAAAACCTGTGAGAGTGTAAGAGCTATTTTATATAGCTGTGGACTGCTCCAATCTGAATGCACAGGGTATAGCTTTCTCCTGGGATGCAATCAAAGACTCTTCTCCCATCCTTTCACCACTTTCACATTCCCCATTTGGGCCTCCAAGTTGGACCTTCTATGGTTTGCAGCCCCTACATTACTGATTGTTCTAGCTCACCAACATGGGAATAAGCACTGGTAGTCAAGCTCCTACCTAAGTCCTAGCCACTCACTACATGCATTTGCTATCTTAATCTCATCTGTGTGGTGATATAAAACTCCTTAGAAGTAGTCCTCTGCCTTCCACACTTCTACTGTAGCCTCCAAGGGCCCAGTCAGGCTACACTCACAGGACCTGCTTCAGAGACCAGGTTTTATTAGCATGAGCCAAGACATGGGTGGTGGGAATGGCCCTGTCACTTTTAGTGTCTGAAGTAGTTTTGCTATAGTAAGGAGATGGTGCAATGAAGTCAGACAAGCCTTGGTGGAAAGAACATGAAAACGAGAAAAGCTTTCCTGCTATTAGTAAAGAAGCAAGGTTCTGTAATGTGAACTTAACTGATGTTTACATGAATGCTTTATTTGTTTATATTTAATACATCTTTTTTCTTAATGTAATTCAAGATCACAGCTATTCTATGGTATGAAAAGTCTTCCTTTGAACCACATTTTTAAAAGAACCACTATTCCAGCCAATTCCAAGACAATATGAGACCACACATGACTTTTGAAATTATATGGATTATTGATGGGAGAAATAGATATTTTTTTTAAAAAAGGCAATATGGCTGACGGCAGGTTTTCAAAACAACGTAACACCTAACTCCTAAACTAACAGAATTGTGACCAAAATTTTTCAATGCTTTGGTTTTTCTTAACTTCAGGGGAGCTGATTCAGCACAGACTTTAGCACTTCACATCCAGTTTTAGGAAAACAACTAAGCACATTTCAATATCACTGATTCCACACTAATTCAGGATCAAACACTACCACAAAAATGCTCAGTACAAGGCCAAGTGAAGCAGTGTAGGTGGAGATGCAGCACTGTCCCAGTAAGCCTGTTTACTGAACAGCTTGCATGAACATTCTTTATATGTATGTGAATGTTGGATTTACAAAATCTGAAAGAGGGCTCATGAAACAAATTATAAAGAACCACAAACCATCCACAACTGAAGAAACATATGGTCCTGCCCTCAGATTAAAGAATTTCTAAAAGCTACAGAAACTATTGTTAACCTACAGCCTTCCTTAGAAAAGTAAAACACAGAAACTAAAGTACTGAGCATAATAAAAAGCTGAGACCATTTTAAAGTTTTCTTACTCTTGTCATACCAGTTTCCCAAAGATAAGCATATTTATTCATCCTCTTCATAACATGTAGTTATAAGACAGACATGCAAGCATCCTATAAAATACTATTGTTCAGCAATTTTTATTTACATTCTCCTTGTGTTCTAGCCAAACTTTTCATATACCTCCTTACAATAGGATGGGACACCTCTGCCCAGGAAATATGGACAATTCAGTATTGGACTTCAACCAGAGAGCAGCAAGCCCTAATAGAATAGCAGGTACTTGGGCTACCTAATCGAAGGGTTTAAGTGTTGGCAATATTGTTGACAATAAACTAATAAGTTAGAAGAGCCTTCTTCACCTAGATGTCCAGCAATGATTGGACTAAATAAGGGCTGAAGATTGTTTAGAGTTAATGCTGTTCACATTTAAATACAAATTATCTTAGTAGGGTTTTGCATATTGATTATGCACTGCTGCTAAGTCCTCTCATTTCTATAGAAATAAATGATCCCTACTCAACATACAAAAGCTGTCCTAGTACTAAATAATGATCTCAACAGGGGGCAAATCCTCAATGGAAGTAATTGGCGAGGACTAAATTCTACACTCCAAAAGCAGGCGGCCGAGAAACACCTAGAACCCAGAATAAGGTCCAAATGGCTTCCAAGCCTAGCAGAACATTCATTTACAGAGTCTAACTTCCATTTTACACAGATGATGCTTTATGAACAGATCTGTGCAAAACACACACAAACACGCATCCAACAGAGGATGGAAAGCATTCATGAGGCTTCCCTTTAAGAAATTTCCCATTTCAATTAAGAAGAGATTATAAAAGGAGGAAAGTTGTCTTCAAATCCAGCTTGAAAAGGCATGTGCAACACTCCCCCTCACTTTATCTGCCAGCCCTGTTTCTCCTAACAACATGTTTCTGTCATGTCATGTGGCAACCCACAGAGAGACCCTGAGGAAAATTTTTGTAGTCAGACTCCTGTTCTGCTACATATACACATAGCTGGAAGCATGCTGAAAACCAGTGCTTCTCCTTTAAGTTATCCTCAGTTTGCTGTATTTTCTTCAGCTTCACCATCAGCATCAGAGAGCAAGGTGGAGAGATAATTGTCATACTAAAAACAAATTCAAGGGTATTTTCATTAACAAATCAGAAACTATAAAATTGTACCATGATTTTAAAAAATAATAAAACATGTGCTCCAGAATAAATATAATTAAACCAAGAATAAAAATACAATTAGTAAAAGATATATGACGTGTCATAACAAGCAACAATAAAAACTAAGGACTTATTTGATTTGTAAAACTGTATTTGTAAAGGAGCAACATAAAAAAAAGAGGGTCTTTCACTCTGATAGGGCATAATTTATTTGACTCAAATATATGAAACACGTCTTTAAAAGCCCAATCTCCCAACAGAAAATCTCGTCAAAGCAAAGCATACCTAACAAAAATAGTCCCTGTCTGATTAAAAACATTGATATCTTCTGAAAAAGGTACAGGAACAAATGTTATGCAGTTGAAGAATATGGACTAGCCAGACTCTTTTTGTAAAGGCATCCAACCTACTTTAGATGTTCATATCAGCTACAGAGCAATGAACTTTTCCATTACAGACTATACATATGTAAACAGTTTTCAAATCCAGATGTTGTTGTTAAAAATTTAAGTAATAAATTGCAATATCTTTCCTAATGTCACAGAAGTCTGTATAATAATTTGTTTCCAACAACAAAACTGTTCCACAACAGAAGTTAGCTCATCAAATGTTACGTCCAACTGAATGGTGGATGTGAATTCACTGCAAAAGTTGTATTGGTAAGTAAAAGGTTAATAACTGTAAAGCCAATGCTCATCAACAGCTGGTATTTTAAAAAGACTGGTATATAATATTTATAAAGCAGTATTTGTTTTTTGCTTGTGTGATGGTGATTTCCACTAAAAATAAGCTAAATTCAACTCATCCAGCTCACACCTGAAAATGACACACTGAGTCATTGACAGCTATGGATCTGGTCACTACAACATTCATTAAGGTCTTCAGTTAGTGAACTCAGTGGTGAACGTTGCTTATAAAAGCACTGGAAAAGCATTTGCAAGTTTGGACCCTGTAAAATCAATGATTCTCTAAAAGAAAGGCTATCCCTTTTCAAAGGGACCCCTGTCTCATCTACATGGTGGGCTCATAGTGGCAACTGAATGACACCAAATGTAGAAAGTCAGGCAGTGTGGGAAACAAGAGAAGAGGAAGCTCTAGGTACTTGTCTAAGATCCTTCTGTTATTAGTGGCAGAAGCCCCCTGGAGGGGTGCAATGACTCCTCAAACTGCTTGACTGTATATTTGTACAGCAGCTACCAGTAGCCCCAAATTTGGGCTGCCCCCAAAGTAGCTCTTTGCCACTTACACTATAAAGCAAAATAGCCTCAAATCCACTTCAGCTGTAGGAAGAAATCTCACAGTACTGCTAGATCAGAGATCAACACAGACCAGTTCTAAATTACTAAGATGGTTTAACCCAACTACAACAGGTATTTAGACACAAGTTAAGGGTCTGATCTCAAACCTTTGCAAGTCAACTAGAATGTGCTCATGGATTTCCATGGACTTTGAACCAGCTCCTAAGAAATATGCTGGGTAGCATTTATTTTTTTTACCATTATGACAGAGAGTAATGCATTGTCTATAAGTACGTAAAAAACACTATGATTTTTAAGATCAAATTAGAGAAACACCATTGATGTAGCTCCAGTCTTGTTTAAAAAAAAAAAAAATCAAAGTTGCATGAAAACTGAAGACCAATAAAAATGTTTCCATGATTTTTTTTTAATCCCATTGAAAACAATTTTTCGTTGTAAACATTTTTGCTAGCCAAGCACTGCAGCATTGTGCAACTGCATGACAGCCAAAAAGAAACTGATGAAAAGCTGACTAGATTGATTTCATTTTTCCAACCAATGTAAAATACGTAAAAGGAAATAACAAAATGGTGAAGTTATTTTTACATATAAAAAATATTCACATTTAATAAACTCTCATGGAAACTGCACAGCCAATGGCAACCACTTTTGAAATATATCTACAGATCCCTTCACTTCTGCATGGGAACAAAAGCAACAGTGGGTTCCTGCAGCACCTTTCTCTCTCCTCCAGGATGACAGAAACACTCTCTGCTGGAGGAGTCGGATGTGAGCCTGCCTGAACTCCTCATCACCCATTCCTGCTCCCCTCTGTGACCTTTCAGTTTTCTGTGTAGAAGTCTGGCAGGGGGTTACTACTGGAACTCAGAGCTATATTTATTCCCTTGGCTCCTATCCATCACTGTTGCAGAGCAGCCAGAAGGGGAACCAACCAATACAGCATGGGATCTGCCAGAGTTGTGCTGCCAGGGAAGTTAAGAATGAAAGACAGAGGAAACAGAAGCTATCAAAATGAGTATTTCTGTCTTTTAGGAAAAAGGGTTTCCTCCCTTTGTGGATCCCCCCTCTACAGATCAAGACATTTCCCCCTCCCCCCTCTCCTTTTTAAGAAAACCTGACAGAGAAACCTGCCAATTCCACAGGTATTTTACATCTCCCATGAGTTTCTTCATGAGGGAAGGAGCATTAGCCACACAGTATCCCTTGCATCTGCAAGGCATTTGTTAGCATTTACACAGTATTTTTATCCACCTCATGGTCCTACCAGATGGAGTACCATCTCCAAGCTCTGCATTGCACACAGTTCCAAGGTGCTTACATGGAAGGATGTAACCTTGCACCCACTACACCTCCTAAAGCTAAACACTCAGTGCTCAGGGATACATATGAATCAGTTAATAACTTCTGTTCAAACACATAAACCTCTGAACAAAACAATGAGAACAAAACTCCATTTTGCGATGAAAGTTCTTGGGATTGTCAAGATATGCCCCATCAGCAATTGACTTTTACAATCCTTGATTAAGAACTTCATGAGAAAGGTATAAAGCTAAGGAACAATTTTCCCATATCACAAATACACCACAGCTAATCTGATACCTTTTCCAACTTCTCAAAAGGAAGAGCCACCAAAACAACATTCAGAACATATCACGCTCAGCAGCACAAGGTGCAGGATTAGGCAACAGAATCAAGCAAGATCTGATACTCAAGCCAAGAGTCAGTCTTCGTCTGACCCACGGAATAATTATTTAAATAATCTGAAGCAGGAACTTAAAAAGACCAACCCTGGAAGAGCCAAAGTACGATTTTTAAAGCACTCACCTGGGATGTGAGAAACTTGATTTGAAGAAGCTGATTCAAACCAGGTAGAGAGGAACCATCTGAATCCAGCTTTCCAGTGACCCAGGTGCATTTCATAATCATCAGTCCATAATGAAGTGCAGAGATACAACTCTTTCATTTTGAGCAGAAATTCAATTGTGGACCTGAGAAATCCTTTGAAGATGCAGCATGTTGATGCAAACTAATGAACTGGTATTTTTCAACTGCAATAAGAAAATTCCAACTAATTCTGGCCAAAAACTATACTTCTATATTTGGAAAGCACCTAGCATGCCAAAGACACTACCAAAACAAGCAATTGATTGAAATTCTAATCCAGAAGTGGCTGTGGATTTCCTACTGCTCATTTACCTAATAGCATGTTAATTTATCACATACACATGCATATAATTGTGTGTATTCAAGAAAGATGCCCAAACATTTGTTCTTTAAAACAATTATGAGTATTTTAAAATACCTGAGCTAGTTTAGAAGACTTTTTCTGGGAAAATCCAAGTAATAGAATAGTTAGAGAAGGAAACTTTTGTTAGCTGGTACCACAGTACTAATAAAGATGTTGGGTTATCTTCTACTAGTTATTTTACTAGCCCTAAGAGGAATTGCTCTCCCATGGCAAAATATCAATGAAGAAGAGCTCCCCTGAAATGGTAATAAATAGTAATTTTATTATACATTTCAATTTTGGGTAGCCTATAACCTTTATATTTTTTAAACTCAAAAGGTTGGATTTATTTTTGTACTTGAAATAATGAAACAAGAAAACATTTAATCAGGATCTCTTTTTGAGAACAGGAGGCTTTGCTCTGAGTTTACAAACAGTGGAGTTACACAATGTATTTATAGTGAAGCTAGGAATCACGAGACTTACTTGGTGTAGAAGGGAAGTTTTACCTACTAACTGAGTCCAACCACAACTGAAATAAGAGGAAGAGAAATGAATCCTAAAAGTCACATCAAAAGCAACCAAAATTTTGCTAACCTTTATGGACTTTTTTCTGAGAAGAGAGACCTACCATTTTCCTCAAATTGCAGGATATATTCCAATAAAGCAAAGGTTGAATGAAAAGCTACTTGGAGCAGCAGTTTCAAAACTAGTGTGGCTTTCCAACATTCTCAGCCCTCGACATTCAAAAAACTTCTAAGTCATCACACGGACTGAAACCCATAAGAAAATTCAGCAAACCCTTGAGAAATAATAATTTTAAAAAAACAAAACACAAACACAAAGAGAGCTTATCTACATGAGGGGGGAAATTCAGCAAACCCTTGAGAAATAATAATTTAAAAAAAACAAAACACAAAGAGAGCTTATCTACATGAAGGGGTTTTTCTGAACTGTTCCAGCACTGATATGGTTGAACCAGGGTGAACACCCATCAAAAATCCCTAGCCACCAGAGTAAAGGCAGTTTCTGCTTCTCTTGCCAATTATAAACACCAAAGAAGGTAATTTTTTTCCCCAATTCACTTGACTGACATTTCACTGTTACATCACTCCCTCAAATAAAACTGATATAAACCCCAGAATTTCACACTGCCCGATGCTGTAATATTTCTATAGACCCTGAAGAAAAAAAAAACAAACCAAAAAAAAACCACCTCGTGTAGATCTAGAGAGCAAATATTAACAAATGCACATGAAAATAAAACATAAGCATCTACACAGAGCTATCAAAAAGATATGTTGGGAAATTAACATCCAGCCCACCATGTTAGCCTTTGTTAATAGAAACCTGACTTAACACCTCCTTGCTTTCTTCACCCTAACTCTCGCATGCTCTTTCTCAAGAAACAAACCTAGGCTTCCCTTGAACTCATTTATCCTTTCCTTGCTGGTAACTTATTCCATATGTTTATTACCCTTTGCATGAAGTAATTCTGCACGGGTTTCCTATTTACCCATGCTTTTCTAAGTTTTAGATTAAAGAGACCTCTATATATCTATATATACACACACCATTGATATTCCAGTGACAAGACTGATGGTAACAATGCCTGCACAAATCTATAGAGACCGATTTATGAGAGTGAAATAAAACAATGTTAATAGAATATGCTATAATTTAGAAAAAGAAATGTAAGACCACCCTGACAATTTAGCACAGTGCTATTGCGTGGATTAGCAGGGCTAATTCCCAGATCAGCAGGGGCCAGGTCTATGGAGGAAGCAATACACATAACCCTGTTGTGACCAAGTAGACTATGGTACTTGATAGCAACCCCTTTGTAGCATCAATGAGCTCAACAGGGCTCCCATTCCCACAAAATTCTCACAAAGAATCACAGTGACTGCAGCAGTATATCCCAAAGGCATAAAAAAGGAGGAAAAGTTTGTAACAGGGCTTATCACAGTTAAAAAAACCCAAAACCACAAAATAAAAGAAACTATAACAAAAGTCACATTAAGGCTGAAACAAGTTTTTTATAAAAGGAAAAATCAGGATTGCCATTTATCCCTTTGCACCATGGTACAAGGAATGCTCCCTGGGACATTCTTTGCTGCTCCAAGGCAGAGCAGGGTCCATGGGGAGCCCCGCAGCAGTTAACCTCCCCTGCACCCCTGCTCAGGCCATAAGGGTGAAAGTCAGCTCATACTCTCCTTTTTCTCCACCTCTCTTGCTTCTCCTGTTTGCAAAACTGAGGCTGGGCCAAATTTTCACGAGCAGCCTTTCCCTGACACTGTGGGTAGCCCACTTCGGATCACCTCTGCCTTATCAACTCCCGGCAAGCGCTCACTCCCTCTGGAAGTCTGAGATGCCCACAGCTGGACAGTTTAACACTAATGCATCAAAAGCAAGCAGCTGGTTTGAAGAAGCTAGCTCTGTTGTTTGCCTCCCACTATAGGAGTGCTGTCGAAAGCATCATTGTTATTTTCAGGCACTGCTACCTGCAGAACTCTCTGTTAATGTCCTACCACAACAGGCAGTGCTGCGTTTTTCATAATATGACAAATACTTGTAAGGATTTACCTGATTTTGCTTTTGGATATACAAGTCTCAAACACCGCAATGTACAACAGAGAAAAATATCAGATACTGAGGCTGCTGTGGCTATTTTAGTTTTGGTTTCTGTGTTTAAAAGCCAGTCAGATTATAACAAAATTGTTTGTCTTTAATATAGTTCAACTTGACCTGATGAACCTATCTCTTTGGAAAACAATCTCACATGAAGTATTTAGATTAAGACCTCTAAAACACAGCAACTTCAAAATGCTTTCAGGGCCCCATCTTAAAAATTTTTTAAAAACACAGACAACTAGGCTAATTAGAATTCCTCCTCTATAAATCTTTTTGTATTTATGCAATTGGTTATCTAGTAAGATGCACCTGAAAATTAGAGCAAATTTAAATATAAGGGAAAGGTGCCAAATTCAGAATACTGGAAGAATCTTCCTTTTGGGAGCATGTTTAGTCACAGCACTGGTGCAGTTGGGCAGAGGAACCCAAATCCCCCCTTCCTACCCTATTCTCGTGACTCTTTCCTGATGTGCTGATCTCTGCTACCTCTGAAAAGATGCTTCAGATCTCTCACCCAGTGCTTGGCTTCATTGCTTAACCTGCCAAAAGGAGAGAAAATGTCACAGCAGTTATTGTGGTCCACTCAGATTTAGACAGACACTGCTCAGATATTTCGCATTAAGCAACAAACATCCATCAGATCACAACCATTTTTTCTTGTTTCTGTCCAAGGTCAGATTCTGATCAGTGACTTGGCCATAAAAAGTTCATACTTTGTATTTGGCCACACAGCTGGAAGATAGAACTGCACGTCTGTACAATAACCCTAAGATCATCCAATTGAGCATCTCAGAATTATTTTACTTTTACATGTTTTCTTTCAGTAGCTCATCCCGTTTTCCTCTTCTGTGAAGATTCGTGCCTGGAGTGTCTTCACTACAGAAACTTGAATTTCCATCTACAGTTGCCAGAAATAAGTTTATTTTTGTTTCTATAAAAGAAAGAATACGTATTCTATGTTTTATCTATGTTCTCCTTCCCTGCATCCAAATTGCCTGCATCTCTGAAACAGACACACAAAATGCCTCAAAAAAGATGGGGTAAAGAATAAGGTAAAAACCACGAAGTGTGAATGAGAGGATAGAAAAATGGCTTTTTAAGATTGTACTACTTTTAGCATTTTGAAGAGCCGATATCCATCTATTTAGGTACCTGAGAGAAATTCAGAGATTTAAATTTAAATTTACTTACAAATCCTATTAAAGCACCCTAAATCGGAAGATACTAAAAAGCTTTAATTGTCTTCATTCAAACCAGAAAAATAAATCTATTTATGTCTTTCTTTTCAATTTTTTTATAAAGTTCATATAAATCCACATCCAGTTTTTATACTTTTTTTTTTTTTTTTTGAGAAAATATCCTGGTTCAGGTACTGGTTTTGTTTAAAATTCTGACAGAAATTATTGATAATTTCAGAACTGTATTTAATTTTTTTTTTTTTTTTTTTTTTTTTTAGTCAAGGCACTCCAGAAACACCTGTGCAATTCAAAGTCAACTTTAAGCAAAAATCAACATACAGAAAAATTACTTCTACTGATTTTCCTACACTAGATGAAACTTACGCTTCCTAGTGAATAAGCACAGCCCATTTTAATGGACTGGTGGATTCTCTACGTCTGTTCTAATGCAAATCTCTTTGGTCACCTAAGGCTCCCATGGTGGGTAAACAACCTGATGTGTCAGCTTTCTGTACTGAAGATCACTATTTCTGATCTCAGCCCTCTTTTCACTGCTGCAAGCAAAACAGTGGTACTGATGTTGCAACTTCCAGGCTACTCTCTTCTGATAATGAATGGGTTGGGTTATTGGCTTCTAGCATGGACAAAAATATGACAATCAGCCTCTTCATTATATAAAAGTCTATAGTCAAGACAGTGCCAGACAACTTGCTGAGTATTAGAGCTCAAATATGTTCAGAAGTTGAAAAGCTCATAAAACAATTCCTTTTTCTTCTTTACAATTGATAAAGTCATAGTCAATTTATTAAAAGTGTTCTAATACAGTATTTCTATCATAGCAAATTGTATCTTCAGGAACTAATTTACAAAACATGCATGCAAATATTTCAGCTACGTTCCCTGCAAATATAATAGAGAGACTAATATCTCCTACATTTGAAGTTGTTAATTGTCATTATTTGAACCGCAAATGAAAACAAAGTTGAAGCCATTAGCACTTAAAAAAAATAAATAAAATCATTAGATCTCATTTACCTGCAGTGATAGAAATTCAAAGTCACAGGTAAAATCTGAAGACAGAACAGATAAGAGAAAGTGCACCCAGTTGCAGGGTCTAGCAACTGTATCAAGACTCTGTTCTAGTGTACGTTCTGAAACAGCAATCGATTCTCTAAGCACTTGTTACCAAACTGGAGACATTTTATTTCTACATTCTGAAAACTTTAAACAACTCATTTATTATTCTATTCTTCAAAACATTAACATCACATCCACTAGAAGTTGAATTAAAGATAAAAATTTTAAAAAGAATAGCAGAAAGGGAAAACCAAAACAGACTAGGACAAACATCTCAAGCTATTTACAAATATTTTTATAATGACTAGAAATCTTAGAGCCCTCTTTAGCTCTCCAATGTAAAAAAAATAATAAAAACAAAAAAACCCCACACAAACCCAAACATGCCAAAAAAAATGTTGACTGCACACAGGGCCTGATTTTCAAAGCTGCTGAGCACCCACAACTCCATCTGAAGTCAGTGGAAGTGATGAGTGCTCAGCAGCTCTGCAAATCAGGCCCAAATTGCACAGGGGCCGACTTGCAGCCTAGCAGAAGTGGTATTTAGGAAAGGGTTTTTGTTGCAGAAATGAGGAGGTTCAAAGTGATGTTAAAGAAGTACTGCTACATTCATGAGTCGTAAAGCTAGCTCAATCTCATGTATGGGAAAAAAGTTAATTCATAGGGCTCCTAGGGCTTGCATTTGTCAAGGAGCAGGACGTCAATGCTATCATTATCAGGCAAATCAGCCAGGCGTTTAATGGTAGAATCAGGAGACATTTGCTCTCCACTATCAGAATGACATCATAACTAAAGCAGCCTTCGGAGAGGGGGGAGAGCCGGGGCAAGGCTTGGGCTGCACACAGACTTTGCACTTCTGCTCGGCTCGCCCCACCTATCGCTGCGCCCCTTCCCCAGGAGGCGACGCTTCCAGGTGCCTTCACACCACAACTTTGTCCTCACAGTACCTGAAACACCAGCATCTGATTTTACAAAATACTTGCAAACCTGCCCCATCCAAACCCGATACTGTAAGCCAGCCACTCGGTTAGGAACTGATGGGTTTTACATATAATCTACAAATTCACTCTAAAAATTTCTAGTATTTTTAGTTACTTCTGTCATCTTCATCCTCCATCAAATGGGACACACACACATTAAAAAAAAAACTAGTTGCCCCTGTGATTTAAGAAGTAACAGCTTAGTTAACTAAGTCGAATTTTAAGCGTACACAAACACATATACACACAATCTGAATATTCTTATTTAGTGATGATCTATCCAATGATCAGAAACATAACAGCAATACACATTTCCTTTCCACAGCAGCTGCAATTATACGACTCAAACAGCACCAATTACAAACTGGTAATCTATTTTCTTTTAAAATATCACCACAGGTACACAGGCACGGTACAAAAGCCTCACCTTGTATAAGAACTGTGAGGGAAAAAGTTATGAAAGCAGACAGAAAACCTAAAATCCCTGAGGCTACAAAAAAATCCCGCTATTGAGAAATAACCCAAGAGACCACATAGGGAATGTACAGCTTTCAGAAGCACTTCTCATCTTATTTGCACTTAACCTATTGATGTACTTATGCAGGTCACTTACTTTTCGGATATGTTTGAACCCTTTATAATCATGCAGATCGCCGAGGTTTTCACTTGGGATTTTGTTTTTTTGGTTTTGTTTGGTTTTTTGCAAACAAGTTTCATTTAAAAAAAGATCCAATTATGCAAATCTGCTCCCGGATAGGTAGAGAATATTCAATATGACGGTGATACTGTAATAGTTCAATGCAACGCACTGTACTGGACAGATTTATGAGGCAACGTCACTACTACGCTCTGGTCCTCGCTGAAGCATCTTGAAGTTAATTAAAGCTGCAATGTCCACTTTTCCAGCCACCCTCCTCATTCAGGTTTACTATTTCAACATCAAACCAGCAAGGGGGCCTCCCCCTCTCTCCGTACATTTAAGCAGCCTTCCACAGTCAATGAACAATGAACAAAGATTTGAGTGATAGGAAGGGGGGGAAGAGAAAAAAAAAATCTCCACAGGAATAATCAAATCCGGTTTAAACAAGTAAAAATATAGTTTCTAATATTAAACTAGAAAAGAAAACATTCTTCTCCAAGTGAACGTGCAGAGGCGCTTAGCCAACCCCTTCAGAAAGGGTCTAAAAGCAGCCAGTCCTTTTTATTTCGAGCAGTGAATGAGCCCAAACAAGGCTGCTAAACTTAATTATGACACTTAAAATAGTCTTTTTCCACACAAGCGGGGAGGCTTGCCGCTGCTATCTGTATCAACCGGTCAAATCAGCTCAGCAAACACGGCCCCTGTTGGATTTATTTTAAACTGCACGGGGGGGGGCG
>NW_009953205.1:5268912-5295754 GCF_000747805.2 Chaetura pelagica | reverse complement strand
CCGCGCAGCCCCCGCGCCCGCGCCCCGCCGCCCCGCTCCGCGCCCCGCAAACCCCGGCGAGCCCCCGGGGGCAGCGCCGGGCTCCACAAAGCGCCCTTCTTACCTGCTCCCGAAACTATGCAAAGTCTGCTTCTCCTACAAAAAAAAAAACTCCCGGGGAAACCTTGGTGGACAGGGGGACCGGAGCATCAGTCACCGCTCCGGCGTTTAAGAGAAGTAATCAGCGATAAAGTGACGTTGATCTGCACTGTAACCTTGTGGCGTATTTAATGTAAATAAGCCAGTTATGTTGCCAATCGCATGCATACAAACACATAAAGGTCTTCAGCGTTGCATTTTGATTCTTTCCATTAGAGCCGACTTTATTTACATACACTATTTAGGGGATCATGATAATTCTAAAACAATACTAGTGCCAAATGATTATGAAAATATGATTTTAATTAATCACGTAGTAGGCAAGGAAATTAGCATACGGTAATTAAACTTAGAGAAAAACGTCATGGAGGTTCTCTGCCTTATGGGTTCGGAATAATCATTAAACGATGGGTTTTCAGGACTTAATTATCAAACAAATAACTTTTTTAAAGCAACTTTACAAGGTTTATCCGCAGGGCAACGATTTAGTAAATAATATATAACCAAGCAAACAAGGTGGGGGGGAGGGGGGGGGAAGCTGAATAATGCAATTATGGATTCTGTGTCCCATAGTTGACAAAAGCATGGTGCCTCAATAGACTCTTTGTTATGGGATTATATAATGATTGTGGTGTAATTATGGGAAAAAAGATTTAGTAATAATAAAAAGTATCAAAATACACCAATGAGCAGCTTGTTTTAAAGAAAAGGCTTGCATGTGACATTAGGGGCATGTTAATAACAAAAAGCCAGGATCCGAAAGGGTTGACAAATAAAAAAGACTGTGATGCGCATGATTAAGAAGCGATGGAGACAGATTGATTATTCAAAATGCCGAGCCACAGGGACACTTAAAACATTGATTCAGGTAAGACTAGTTTCATCTTGACTGAAATGAGTTCCCTGAAGATGACTGGCATACATTTTAAATCAGTTTACTACATAAAAAGCATAACATCACAAGCTGAAACCTTCTAGTTAAGATAGGAGTCCAAGAAAAAAAAAAAAAGTTTATGTTTGTGGCAATTCCCAGAGGGACTATGGAATTGCAGAGGAAGGGGTATGGATTAATTAGCTCTTCCTAAACACTGGACTTAAACGTATCCATCTTTTATAATCCCTAGCCTCAGTTTCAGGATTCCGTAGTCCAGTCCCACTTCTGCAGGTTATGGGGGTAATATTAATAACCCTAAAAGGTACAGTAGGACTTTTGTTTTCTGGAACTGCAGTAAATTAACTTCCTATAATAAATGAAAAATTAGGGAGGTTTTTCCAATTGATTTTTTTAAGTGAAGTTTATAAATAGTTGTGCAGAGCTATTCAATGTTAAAAAAAAAAAAAAAAAAAAAAAAAGATTCCCATGCCTATATGAAAAAGTTTAGGAATTCACTCTGCATTTTCCAATTTGATGTGTCTGAAATTCTCTTTGAACAAATTCCAAAATACAAGTTTTTTCTATAGAAATTAGCATAGCAATCACATCAATAATATCACTATCTCTATGGGAATGATAACTGGAGCAGTGGGGGTGTTCTTTATTTCAATTCTTCGTGGATCAACTGATTATATTCTGTCTTCTTTTGAACTTGTTATTGTAAGTCAAGTGATTCTTTATAAGTGACAGCCCTGACAAAGAGACGAGGATGGGAAAGCAGGTCGAAAGGAAGTCGCCATATGGACTTTAAAAAAGGCACTTTTTAAACAAGATAATGGGGAAATGGATGTTGCCTTTTAACCCTGTCAAGGCTGAATGTTATTAGCAGACTCATAAAAGAATGAGCTATACCTTTCTTTTTTTTTTTTTTAAGATCGGATTTCACCTTACGATTTCCATGACCTGGGGCTTCATAATACAAACCACATAGGAGGTGATAGCATTTCAGAGGCAGGGGCCAAATCAAGCACCTGGAATTACTGGTGGACAGAAGATTTCAGAGCACTGCACAAAGAGTTACAGAAGAATGGGAGTTCAGGAAAACACCATGGTTCTTTTTCCTGAGACAAAGATAAGAATATTAACAAGAGATAGGTGAAACAGCAACTGACAGCAAAGGAACTTTAGACATGTAACTGGGATTTCCTGTTCCTTTGCATGATGCTCATTCAATGACAACAAATGGAGTGAAAACGAAGTATGAGCATGAGGGCTTTATCTCTGATCCTTGGAAAAATTACAGTATTTCTTCTCCCCTTTCTTTTTTGGATAACAGGAATTTCCCTCCAGAACCTTTTAAATAGACAAAGATTAAGAACCATCCTCCAGGAAACTGAAATTAAGCGCTAGAACCCTCACTCAGCTGGTGATCAGTTGGACCATCCAACTCAACTCCATAGGATGAAAATGTCAACCAGAGATCTCTCAAAACCTGGAAGAGCAGGCAGGCAATGGTGCTGTCAGGGGAGGGTGCTGTTAACAAGACTGATCAAGGCTCTTTTCTCCAGTACCTTGCAGACAGGATTCCTTGGACTGGGATTGCCAAGCCTTCTCCAAATGGACCACAAAGATATAATGCAAACCCATGAACTGAGTATACCCTAAAGACTAGAGACCTCCAAATTTTACTGGCTCAATGACAGGCTCCAGCACCTAAGCAATGCATACTGGTCAGATGGGATTCAGATCTCAGACTCAAGCTCAGCAAGACCTTGCTCTAACCTTTCTCAGAATTCATAATATCCCCAGACACCATCAGCAGTTTTGTATTTCCCTTTAGTATTCCTTCCTCTTCCTCCCTATCTTTTTAGTGTTGTTCCTTTCTCCTCCACTTGCTTCCAGAAAAAGGTCTTTTCTCTTCAAAGCCTTCATGTCCTCTCAACTGCCCCCAGCTACTTCTGCAACTTCTTTGTTTGATTTTATTCCCTTCTGTACCTCCTCCATGAGTAGGCAAGAATATAGTGCTTCTTCAAAACTAGGCAAAAACACTACAGAAGAGAGAGGTAAAGAGCTGACGGGATGCATGTTGTTTGCCTTGCTCTGCAAGGTTCTTGTGCTAAGGGCTTAGTGGGCATCTTCTCAGGCAGTGGAAGCTAGCAGCTACAGACTCCTCAAACATCAAAAAGCAGGATGAGGGGAATTGAGAGCCGAGTTCTTTGGCCAGGCACCATTACCTTTCCCCATGATTCCTACCTTTATGGAATGACAGCCTTTTGGAAGACCTAATTTTGGACAGGCATAAATTAGAGGGAAGAAAATCCCAAATCTCGTAGGTTTGATGAGCCCGACAAGAAGCCCAAGTCAGAGGAGAACTTTATTAGACTTTACACAGAAAAGTAGCAAAAGACAAGTGGTCATACAGTAATTTACATAATGGGCAGGGGAAGAACGTTAGCTTTATATATTTAGATATTTATAAGTTGTTTGCTTTATGAGGAAAGACTAAGGAATAATCCTGCCTTTGTTCTTTAAAAGTGTGATCAGCATTTCCTTCCTAAAGAGAGGTGATAAGCAACTGGGCATTCTTTTAACAAAGGCTGCAGAAGCCCATTGAAAGCCTAATGCCTTTAGGAGGGGGTCTCTTTTCTGAGGAAGAGCAGAACATCAGGTCTTTAATATTGATAAGGAAAAGCACATAAAAGGAATCATCTAATAGCAGGGACTTTAAATAAGGAATTTCAGAAAACTTACAGTAAACGTTTCAGCTAACTCTGGAACAGGTGGTGTGATCTACATGGCAGTCTGAGCCAGTGAAAACACAAGTCATCCAGCAAGCAAGTTGCTGAAGCACGGTTCAAGAAGACATAAATAAAACACTTTCACAGGAAAAAGGGAAACCCCTTCCAAAATGCCTGTTACAAACACGAGGGTTTCCTGGGCAGGACCCCAGCAAACTGACAAGGTGGATGGAGGTTTTCCCACTTGTACAGACTGTGTAAGAAAGCTTCCTGGAAAAAGGACCTGAAATTCCAGCTTTCAAAACAAACCAGAGGCAGAACCTATTTGAGAACAAGCTGTCTGTTTCCTAGAGGCTATAGCCAAAACAAGTATCTCAGAATGTATTTAATCAGCCAAGATTGTCTATACCATCATCACAGGGATTCAGTGATAATCAGAATTCGTAAAAAAAATGGAGTTTTTTAGTAGATAAACCTGCATCCTCAGTATAGCAGTCACCTATCATCAAGCCTGACACCACAAACAAGCTGCATGGATCAACTAAAAGCATATAGTGAAGCCAGGACCACTGACCATCACTGACCACTTTTTTGTGACAAAGTTATTTCAATAATTCATCAAAACACAGCCATGAGAAAGGATCCAAAATAAAGTACAAAACAGACAGCAGGAAAATGTGCAATGGAAGCAGCATCTGAAGTGGGGCTAGTATGGAGGTGCACCTTCCTCTCACAGCACTGGCACCACTGACCCTTTTCCTTTGCAAAACAAAGGTGAAACTGGAATGAAGATTTAAAGTCCTTCAAAGTGTTACTGAGACTGACAGATTGGTACATGGCTTTGGAGCTTTCTGTGGACAAAAGTGATCATCTTTGTATTTCTATAATACATAATAAGCTAAGTAAGGTAGTAAAAAAGGAAGGTTCTTATTTTTTTTATTATTTTTTTTTCCAGAAGCTAAAGACATTTTTTACATTAAATAGTGAACAATGTTCTCAATAGATCCACCTAGTGGAATTGAGAAAATTCTGTTTACAGAATAAAGGATAAGATTTTATAGTCCCATGCAAGACATACCTCTGTGACTGTGTCCCATTCAGCACAACAGAGCCTGAGATAGCCTCCAGAAGTGCACTAAGTCTCAGTACAAGCACAGTATAGAAGATCAGGAGACAACGGATGCTCCAGGATTTAAACTTTAACTTTTGTATTTATTTGGGTACTTTCCCAGTTGTAATCACTAGGAATTATAAATGATCAAAAGAAGAAATTGCTGGGAAAAACATCCAAAATAGTAGCTGAACTTCAACTTTAAAGTGCATTAGCACAGACCTAGCTCATGGAGCAAATTCACATATAACCTGTTCTCAGGCTGCAAGAGCTCTTCAGGAGCTATTTAAAAGAAATAGTGAGATCTCATCTCTGAGATAAGACTCAGGAACAATTTTGGGGGTAAGCACTTATTCTTGCTCAACTAATCTAACCAATATGCCACTTTTCACTACTTTCCTTAAACTTCTTCAATTTCTTTCCACCCTAGTCCTAAAGATCACAGCAAAGCTTAGGCTTCTGATGATTCTAACCTCATTACTTGAACCAGCGCTCAGGCCACTTTCCCTTATTGATGAACACCAGTATTTCTCACCAGTTGCTTCAGTGGATCCCTTGTTTCACCCCGGCGATCTCTCACCTCTGCTGGTTGCACACAGCTTTCCCTGCTGCCCGTCTCACACAGCCCTGCGTGCACCTCTGTCCCCACACACGGGCTGTTCTCCCAGCTCCCTCACAGTCACCTCAGACATCGCTATGCTTAAGCCACTGTGCTATCAGCAAACCTGCAGATCAATGCTTAAAAGCAAGCAGCTAAATGTTAAATATCTGCATAGAATGTTTGTTTCTTACCTTTTAAACTACGTTTGTATAATTCAAGTCTCACGTTACAGTAATCAAGGCCACTACACCAGTGCTGCCCTCACCATCTGACTTTGCCTTGGCCCGCCTGCGAGGCGCGTTGTTTACCTGGGGCAGAGAGCTCTGAAAGCAGGCGTGGGGCTTGTCTCTGGTGTTAAATACCTCATGCTTTGAGGGTGCCAACAGCAACAAACAGTCTCTTTATCCTTTAATGAACATAATATTGCCTCATATACAGCTGCTTCGGTAGGTGCCAGTGGCTGGACAGAAATACCTCGTCTCCATCAGTTTGCTTACTTGGGCTGAAGAAAATCTGGGATATCTTGAGAGGACCCAAAGGATCAGAGATCCCTGGCAGACTACAGGACACTTTTAGGGAGGTTTTACCAAATGATTCAGCAAGCAAAAGGCGTTTCTCCTCACCGGTCCAGCGCGCAGGCCGAGCTGCGAATCTGCCTCAAAGATGGCGCCTGCCCCTCGGATCAGCAGCCTCCTTCCCTCTGTCCCTCCCTCCCTCGCTCCCTGCCCCGCTCCAGGCAGCAGCCCAGGAGCCCACAGCCGGTCCCCACAGGCCAGGCCATGGTGTGCCAGCACCGGGGGTGTCCCTGGCAGCAGCGCCTCACGGACATGGCAGACGAGAAGCACTGCCACAGCCCATGAGGGGAGGGGAAGGACTGAGAGAGCTGTCAGAGCAGAGCTCTCCCACAGCTTCACCCCAGAGCGCAGCCTTTCCCGCCGGGCTGGGGCGTGGCGCCCTGCCCTCAGCTCGCGAGGGCACAGCGGTGGCACAGGCAGCGTAGCCCCTTGCCTCCTGCTCCCACCTACCTCCGGGGACACCACTCAGGGGAATGTAGAACAGGCTCTTTTTTTAAAAAAAAAAACCAATCCTAGAGTTCACACTAACTACCACTGCTATGCATGTCTGAAAAGCCATGATTTATGCCCAGTGGGTTCTTGTATCCTTACCACAAACACCAGCTATTCGGTTCAAGCCATAGCAGCCACAGACTTTCCTCTGTCTTCCCTGTCTCTGCAGTCTCCAGCAAGGCCATGCCCAGGGAATCTGGAGCACACCCACCCCTGAGGGGTCACCTAGCCAGGCTGGGGCGGTGGGAGAGCAAGGGAGAGCAGCTGGGACTGGAGCCAGGGGATGCAAGAGGTTCAGTGCAGCCCAAGTGTGCATGGTGTAGTACGGATACCTGTGGATAAAAGCTGGAATGGAGATTGTGTTGTCACTTTGTCTCCAAGAGTTGTTTTTATAAAATCCCAATAATACTTATGTCTCCATATTTGTTTTTATTTTCCCCTAAGTAACTTCAATTAAAAGCACACTCACCTTTTTTCTCCTTTGCCCACTTGGCCATGAGCTTTATTGCTGCTCCTGCCCCTTGAAAGGGTTACTCTGGATGTCCAGGTTCACTGGAACAGGACCAAAAAAATCTACTCAAACCGATACCTGGGAACAGGAAAACAATTTTCCTGAGGAAAGCACTGCTCTGCCTTCTCTGTGCCCCAGCTTTGCCATTAGAGAGGCTCTGGGAGTGCGACAAAGGACTGTGCTGGCTACAATATGTATGTGAAAAATATACATCAATACAGAATGACACCAATGCAGAGAAGAACATCTGAAAACTGATGAAGTGGAGAGCTCTCTGTGTAATGCAAAGCACCTGAACGATGTGTGTACACACAAAGATTTGTTCAGCTCTTCTCATATCCAGCCCTCTTGGACAGTTGGATTTGATTTGCCATTTTCCTGCCAAAATATTGCTGCTATACCTCAGCACCTGGCCTTTCTTCAAAGAAATTACATACAACAATGCTGTCCTCACCTCAACCAGTCCAGAATATGAGTTCAGGAGAGGTTAAAGGGACCTTCTTTAATAACAAACACGTTTCTAATATCTTAATACCCCCAAAAGAAAGACTTGTTGTTTCTTTCAAAATTTCCTCTGTTCCCGTAATCCTGTTCATATATAGCTCTTTCCCCACCTATTTCTAGCCAACCTTGAAAAGAAGACTGCTATAATCAACACACTAGCTTAGAACGAGGTGGTCACTCTACATCAAACCTATTAACTCTGTCTGCATAGCCAGCAGAAGGAGGCAAAGAGTATAATTAATTTGCTTACATTATTTTAAACAGAATTTTAAGGCTTTCTTAATCAAATGCAAAACCAGTTTCCTGAAAAGTAATACTTTAACTGCTTAAGATAGACGCTTCCACCAAAATTTTACAAAGCAAAGGCGGTGTCAAAGAACACCAGCATTATGACATGTGTAATTTCCCTTCTGTCTCTTAAGTTCAAAGGGCTTTGGGTATTTTTTTTGCAATTTTCTCACTTAACCATTTTTTTTTTTTTCTTATATACTATTTAATTTTACATCAGAAACCTGGGTCATGTTTTTCTTGAAAAAACCTATGCATAATCAGAGGAATCTGAGGGTAGACCATCTCTGACGCAACTGGGAAAGTAACATAAAAATGCAGAAGCTGTCTTCAGATGGTTGAAAACTTCCTCCACCTAAACAGCTGAGAAAGGACCATTTTCTCCACTGACCATTCACCACTCCTTCTAGCTATATAGATACACCCCATGGAGGAGAACAAGTGTGAAACTTCCAGCTTACAAATTAAATGATGGAAGAAAAAATGGAAAATGGAAGGGATGAAAGCAAAACCTCAGATATTCTTACAGCCTATACATTAACAATAACAAATTCATGCAAAACAAGGCTCTAAATGTTAAAGTTTCTTTGGAATTATGTGAAAGCCCCAGAGAAGTCAAACAACTTACCCATTTCCAGCAATATTGCAAGCTTAGGGCTCTTTTTTTCTTATTATTCTATTTCATATTTATATTGGATTTAAGCTTCTACTGATGCTATTTAAAGCATCATTTTAAGAGGTAAGTTAGAAACTGGAAGAGCCCTGAAGAATCACAAGACATGAGCATGTATGGCCATGTTGTTTTATACCTCTTTAGCCAGGACTTGTCATTCTGAAATCCTACAGATGTGCTAACAGCTGCAGAGGTGGGTGAGGAGCTGGAGCTGCCTGCTTGCTGGAGCCGTGCCAAGGAAGCATCACCTATAGTACTAACGAGGGAGAAATGCCTGAGACTGGATAGATCTCAATTCACAAAGAATGGGAGACACCACATGGGGTAACCTGCCTTCCCCATAGAGATAGTTTTCATGGGGCTTCTGAGCCCACACTGCCAAACTGCAGTGGTAAAAAATGCAAGGTTTTTTTTGTTTGTTTCCAGAGTAATTTAAGCTAGAAGCAAATCCTCAAAAGCAGATGATACACCAAGAAAATCAGTGAAGCTCAAAGGCTGTGCAAATTGCAGAGAGGCATGAATAGGACTTTTTACTTCTTTTTAGGCATCAAAACATGCTTAACAACGTGTTTCCAACCAAGCTCACAGGCATTTTAAAATGTGCCACGTGTTCTACCTCCTCTGTGCCCTGTGCTTGGACCAGCCAATATATGAGGAGCAACATAGGTCTCAGGTATGTCTTTGTGCAAATGGGCTCAAGTTACTTCTGCAGTCTGGGTTTTGCAAGCACTACACTATTGTAATTCATTTTTTGAATATGGCCCACTGGGTAGAATTTAAGTCACACTAGTGAAAATCTTGAATAAACCCTTGGAAGCTGAAACAAATTACCACTTCAGAAATCCAACAGTGATGAGCTTATCTGGTTAATAATAAGCTTTTTTAAGAAATAGTTATCAATCTGTATTTAACCAATAGATGGGAACTGGTTCAAAGAGAGTCTTTCCAATCCATCAGGTAATGAATGCCTATTAAAAAACTATAAATAAGCATTCACCCGAGAGCTTGGAATGGCACTTAGAGAGCCTTTCTGGTCACTCAGGTAAATAATGAGTTTTATATAACCTTTCAGCAAAGATTTTTTTTTTGTAAATGAGATGAAATGCAGAAAAGCTTCTGATTAATGTTAAAGTTGGGGTACAAGCCAATGCACAACTGGGAATTCAAAGTTCAAGCTGGCATTGTTCATTCACATGGTTTCCTTTAAGGGCTCAATGTTCAAGACTCCATTTTCTTTACTCCTACTTGCTTATGATGGTTTAAATTTAGGATTTTATATGTTTATGGCATTTACATTTGAGTATTTTGTCCATTATCTGTTCACACAGCAGCCAATAAAATTAACAGAATTGTACAGAAGAGCAGAATGGAGGCCCCCAACTAATGTGTAACCACCACTAAAAATTACTACAGTGGTCTCTCTTCACAGTCCCCAACAAATCTGCAAGCATTGTGTTTGTTCAAATACTAAGATGAAAGGACAAAAAATCCTAAAAAAAACAGTAATTCCCAACTTTTTGGTATCTCATTCTGTCGGTATTTACTACTCTCCAATGAAATCACTCATCAAATATTTTGAGCTTTCTTGATGACTGAGAAAAAATATACCCATAAAGAGATCCATCAATTAGAATTAAATAACCTAGCAACCAAGATATATGACAAAATTAAATGTAAACCTTTTCCTGGATAGCAGTACAGTCCTCCCTAAAGAATTGCTCATCAGCTGTCCTCAACACCTAACACCCTAGGACAAGAAGAGAAAAATGGGTTTCACACCCTGAAGGTTAACAAACTTCATTTATTAAATATTCAGACAATGAAGATTGTACTGCAGGCTCGAGGATGAAAAAGGGAAACTTCTCCCAACTGTAACCATGGCAGAGTTTCACTATGAGATAGACATTTGAAAAGGCTAAAATGCAAACCAAGAGGGGGGAAAAAAAGTATAGTGTTTGTATTCAATAGAGATCTTTCCTGGCCCTCATGATTCTAAAGAAATATATCCTTCCAATTGTTCCATATTGTGTTAAAACATATTTTTTGCATTTATTAATAATTCAAACATGTTGTTGTTTAAAAAAATATTCACATCATGTGTTCATAGTTTCCATATACATATGTCAAACTTTATTTTGTTTTACCATTATAATCTATGAATGGCTCTACCCTTTGTTTCTGTTTTCAAATCTCTGAGGAATGTTTGATTAGGTAGGAGGGTTTGTTTTATGCATTACTTGTTCATCATTGCACAAGTGCACAGGCTAAACAAAGTTGGCATACTTCATACTGATTGGTGGAAACAGTGTAGTTAAACAGTGTAGTTAATACAAGGGAATGAGTAATTTCTCACCACAGCTAATCAGCTGTACAATAGCTATGTATCAGGCAGTGCAGCTATATATCAAAAATGCATTTTAAGGTAGCTTGTAGCATACATGATTATCTAGTAGTATCTGTTACAATCATTTCATATTAACACAGGCCTTCTGTATTTATTTAATAAACCAAATCTCGTGTGCAGCAGTCTATATATATATCTGGTCAGAATACCAGGAATGATCAAGTTAATGACAAACCCAGGGATGTTCTGGCTGGTATGTAATGGAAGAATATCCAGGTTGTTCCAATTTAACATCATCAAGTGAAAAAAGAAAAGCAAGAGCACTGAAGATGACAAAACAGCTTATGCTGCACTGAAGATCTTAAATCAATTTCATAATTCTATATCTATCACACTGTACATCTATAACTATGAAATAACAAGATAAATACATTGCAATATTATTTACCAGATGTCTTCTGTATTAATGCTTTTCCATTCCTTTGTGATGAGCTATACTTTATTATGACTTGTAAAGCTGTCATTCCTGAAGAACATATTTCTAACAGCTCAGCATCAATACAAGTTCAGAATGGTATCCCTCTGTTGGAAAACAAGGTTGAGTTCAGTAGGAGTTAACATTAACAATTCAAGAGCCTGTAGGAGAAATTAGAAACAGGAGTCCTCCATAATGATGATAAAATCAAACTGGCAAATAAATGTATTCTCAAATGTCATTGTAAGAAAATGGATGAATATATGCAGCTGAAATGGTCTCTTAAATTTCAAGTGCATGGCCAGGATTCTCAAGAACTTGCTCCTCATTCCTGAAGAACATATTTCTAACAGCTCAGCATCAATACAAGTTCAGAATGGTATCCCTCTGTTGGAAAACAAGGTTGAGTTCAGTAGGAGTTAACATTAACAATTCAAGAGCCTGTAGGAGAAATTAGAAACAGGAGTCCTCCATAATGATGATAAAATCAAACTGGCAAATAAATGTATTCTCAAATGTCATTGTAAGAAAATGGATGAATATATGCAACTGAAATGGTCTCTTAAATTTCAAGTGCATGGCCAGGATTCTCAAGAACTTGCTCCTAAATAGAAGAAGCTGAATTAAAAAAAAAAAAAAAAAATCTATCAAGTAATCTCACTACTGTGTATCTGTGCATGTAAAGCAAACTTCATGAATTCCACAATTTCACCCTACTAGACTAATCCTAAACCCACTGGGATCTATTCCTCTGAATTTGATGAGTTTTGGATCAAGCCTTTTGAAGATAAGGAGTAAGCTGGAAACAAAATGTTGCCATAAATCAGAATGAGTGGTACAGCATTAAGTAGTACAAAATGTAGCTTTCAGTAGTACAGTACGTTAAGATTATAAAATAAAACAAAACAACTATTAGTGCATAAACAGTAATGAGAAAGACACCTAAATATTTGTGTTATTAAGGAATCAGCAAAATTGCAGTGCTTCACTTTCTTAAAAAACATAAGCTCTATTTTGACATCCACACTTAAGGAAACACTTTGGCTCTGAAAAAAACAAGTGCACAATTAAAAAGAATATTGTACTCTTAACACCGATAAGTAAACTTGGCAAGAAAGTTTTAATTAGTTGAAGTGAAAAGGCAACGTCCTAACTTAATGAGCATATTGGGAAAGGAAAATTTATTGTATATACTGACCCCTTTATCTTGTTACAGTGTCTGAATTTGAACTGCATAGATTCATTTTCATTACATGATACATTAAGTTTTAAGGAAAAAGTGATTCCTTTCAGGATCTTCTTACTAGGACAGGTAACAGTACCTACAAATTAATTGTCCTGTAATATGTTATAACACTAACTTGACATTCACATATTCCGTAAACATTCCTGAGGATGCCAGCTACTGGAATATCTTTAGAAAGTCAACTAAAAAGAGAAGAACACAATCACACTGAACTTTGTTAAAAATACAAACAGTTCTACAGCATATTGTAGCTGTGGGAATCCCCAGTACTCTGGAAGACATGGGCTCCCGCAAAGCACATCTGCCACGTGCCACAGCCCAAAGGCACGGGGAGGGTGATGTCCAGGTACACGAGTACATCTCAGATACACAGACAGGTTAGAGCCACGCTGGAGAAGCTGAAACGGTTGATCTCCTGTCATCAGAAAAGTGCAAAGCATATTCCAGAGCAACTTTTGGATAAAATAATTTGCTGCCAAATCTTGACTGAAATAACTGTGACGTAAAAGCCGACATAGACATATACCCCATGGGGAGCTGTCTGACTGTATCAGTTTTTAATGTATCTTTCCATTAAATCAAAGATCCAAATGCTAAATCTAGCACTGAGGGCCATCAAGGGAATTTGTGACATTTCTCAGAGGACCCAGTGTCCATACACTAACGAATGGATAAAACCGATCTCAATATTTAGCTTCTCATTTGTGACAAATATAATATTGATGATATTTTTATTTAACTATTTCATAACTCCATACTTCTGAAAAATTAACAAAATAGAAACTGCTTACCCAGAAATACACTGCAACAGATACTGGGATTGTGTATGCAATTAAGAAACAGGCACTGCAGAAGGGCATAATATATCATGATTTAGAAGTTCAGATCTTTCAGCTCCTACTAAATACTGTCAAGCACCAAGAAGTTCTGAGCCAGAACCAACTGAAAACAATGGAAAGATTCCATTGGCTTTAATAAGCAGTGAATCGAATCCATAAAAATGAACCAAACTAATAAATGTGCTGTTGCTCAGAGTAGCTTCTAAATAAATATATAAATGACATTTCTCAGAATCTTCTAATGCTGGAAGACACATCGCAAAAACAAGAGAAGGTGAAGACTGTACATCCTGACAAGCTGTTAGTAACTCAGTTACATGCAGTAACAGTGCAGATGGGATGGTCTGCAATAAGTAAACTTCAGGAAATTTGGTTCGGACACAGACATGGAAAATAAATTCAGCTAAATCTACCAGCAAATGCTCACCTAAGCCTCCTGTAGGGCATTTAACTGCAGTTCCCACTTTCTCATCATACTTTCAGGGAAGTAATCCCCTGCCAGCCCTGGTAATCCCCTGCAGCCCTCTGGCCTGGGGACATGCTATGGTCTGTGAAGGAAGACTGGTCCTGCCTACTAGTGATCCCTCACAATGCCCACGGTGGAGATTCTCTTCCTATTTAGGAGGAGAAAAAGGCTTTTCTGCTGGTCCCTCATACATATCTGGCCTGAGAAAAAAACAGGGACATTTCAGAATTGTAATTTGAAGATGCATTATTCATATGCATTTTTGGGTGTCTAGGGTGTTGCCACTGGAAGACATGGGAAATCACACTGGAAAGTAGAAAGAAGTGTCACTTCCACCATACCGAAACTGTAAAAGGGAACAGGCAGACTGGGAAGCTTTCTGCTGTTCATCCAACATACCGTGAAGTATCAAAAATATCTTTTAGATGCTTTTTTTCCACCTCCCTTTTGTAAAGGACCAGAATTACAATCAAGAAGCTAATAACTTGCTATGAACAGTGGTATTTGTTGAGGCATGCAGTTTCCAAATGGGAATTTGGGCTTGTTTTTATTCTTCACTTAACACTTCCCCTGCCCAGTGCAGACGTTTGCACTGGTGTTGTTCTGACTATGACAACACACAGAAAGCACATGGCCTAATAACTCCAACTTTAACAGACCCGTGGCTTCTAACAATGTAATTGCAGAGGAATTTGCCCTAAACAAAGCCTAAATGCAGAAGCACCCATCACAGTTAGCAGCAATTAATGTCTCCTCAGACCGCTACGTGCCTTAACCCCAGCCAGAGGGGATCTTGTCTAGCCGTGGGGGGAGAGGGACACCTGCATGTGATGGTCACCAGGCTTTCTGGCAGGATCCTCAGCAAGGGTATTACAAGCCAACAGCATCACAGCACTGCAGTGAGAGCGTTTGTTTCCCTACAAAAGCCTCCCAAAAAAGCTCACACAACACAGCCCAAGCAGTGGGAGAGGAGCACTAAAAAACCCACAAGAATTGAATCTATTAGAAATATTCCCACTTGTCACTGTTATGACCCACATAGGAAAAATCTGGAAGAAGCACATCTTACATCCAAGGAAGGGCTGTGGTGTAACTGGTTCAAAGTGGTGCTTCCCCAAGCATTCCCATCAGTTGGGCATGTACCCAAGAAGCCATCAGCTGCCCCCACAGCCAGCCCCTGCCACAGCCCACCAGCCCAGGCCAGCCAGGCTAGCAAAGGTCTCTCCTCCTTTTCCCTGTGCCTATGCACAATCTCCAGTCTTCCTCTTTCTCTAAAGGACAACAGCCTCCATGGCAGTATAGTACCTGCTCATCCCAGTTATCATCACCAGTGCAGGTCGCACTGACCATCTGTTAGTTAACAGCTCAATACCAAAGTATTAATAACTACAGTGGAATTACATACAGAGATGGGGGAATGAGTATTTTGTAATATAAATGAATAATTTTCAAAATGTAAAAGCACCAAAGCACATTTTCACTCTGTGCTTTATGACACCTACAATATCGTGGCCCAACAAATTAAGATTGACATTTAAAAATTACTAAGCCTATTTCTCCTGTCAGCGCACGCCTAGAGCATCCATCATTGCTGGTGAGTGCTGAGTGCACACACTGAGGGGAGGAGAGACCCTTAAAGGTTTGAACAGAAACCTTGTCCACAGATAAGCCAGGGAAACTTGAGGAGCCATATCCTGCTAAAAGTCACAATCACCTTCTTTAAAGCCACAGATCAAGTGTATTTGTTATTTACATCTGAGCAAAGTTATTATAACAAGCCATAAGGAAAAAAGAAAAAGCATAAGAGGAAAAAGATGCCTCTTCCAAACTTAGTGCATCATCACAAAACTGTTAACTCTATGTAAGAGGCAACCTAAGGGTATCAAGTTTAAAAAGCACAGAATCAATAAAAAGTCATTAAAAATCAATGTATTAACTGGTTTGCATGCCCTCAGCCATCACTCTGAGGCACTAATGCTCTAATAATTTTCAATTGATATGCACAGAATATGCCAATTTAAATTTATTGGAGTACTTCAAATTTTTAAGTGCTTAACTTTGGAAAAGATTGGCTTTATGGGGCCAAAGCAGTGAAGAATGATCAGAAATGTTTAGAAGGCCTTACATTTTCAGTAATTTGAAAGAGATTAAAGGAGTAGACTTATGAAATTAAGAATGATTTAAAAATCATTGGATCACTTCAAATTGCTAGAAATGGTTGAATCAGAGATAATACTGTTAGTACACATGTCATGTTGTACACGTATACCAAAGAAAGAGGGAACCACTTGCATGTGCACAGAACATGCAGTGATTCCAAGTATGAGGCAAACCCACACCATCTAGAATCCCCCAAGTCTATCCAGATTAAACTAATATAAAAACATAATATGATTTGAAATTGACTCTCTGGTTAGGAATTCTGGTTTATATTAATTTTTCTTTCTAGTAGACAATAACACATTTTGCAAAAGACTCCTGTGCAAACATCTGGAAAGGCACATAAATCCACAGAGGAAGGCAAGCAGTGCTCCCTGTGCACAGGGCAGGTGGGAACCACAGGGAAGGCTGTAAACTCAGACACTGCAGGAGAATCCTGACCCCTTGGAAACACTGACCTGCCATTCCAGTTTCTACTGATTCCGGATTTTTGCCTGTGGTTTTGAAATCTTCTATGACTTTTGTAGACGCTAAAATATTTGCTGTATCCCAAAGCCTAGCCCTGGAAGGTTTTTGAGCACAGAGTTGCTTAAAAGCAAATGTGCAGCTGCATTTACTTTTTCTTCATATTCACTTCTGGAAAATATACCTGGAGGGGAAAGTTTAAGAAGTGGTATTAACAGCTCTGTACAGTCAAAATAAAAGCTGAAGAAAACAAGGCATTAAAAAGGGTTAAGGTAAAATAATAAACTGTTATTAAGCCTATTAACAGTTTTAAACCATCATTGTTTATGGCGTGATAGAGCTTGTTTTTTTATGAGTGTTTCTTTTATATATTTTACTTATTCTGCTACTATTTAACAACGCCATGAATCTCTGCTTTAAACCCCCTTGGTAATGCCCTGATTTAATCTGAATCTGCTAACCCTACTTTTAAAATAGCACTGCAACAAACCAGAGGTTAACATTTCATAACTTCAAACCACAAGCGTAAAGGCTAAAATTTTATGAGGGCCCTCAAAAATAATAACCATTTTATTAAGTATAAAATATACAGAATTCATCTCATGTCTTCGTTCAGTATTTGCGTGGAAGATGGAAGGCACTTTTAAAACTGTCTCCATTTTCTTACCTCTCTGCCTAAATGGCCAACAGCTGCCATGCCTCTGCTTTTGTCTCTCCCCTGAGGAAGGCTGTGTCATGTGTGGTGGCACAGGCAGGGGGCTGTCCCTTGCAGTGCCCAGTGACACAGCCCCTACAGTCCACTCTTGAATTCAGGACTGTGTGCTGCACTCGAGTGACCAAGACATAATAGAGCAGTATTTTATTAACGTTACAAAAATTCTGGCAGGAGTAAACAATCAACATTTTATGGATTTTGGTTTATAATTTAAGTTCTTTCACAATGCTATTCCTTACTGCTACTTCTCTGCAATTCTTTCTCTGCATATTATCTTGCGCTTGTTAGATCTTCACTGAGCTAAGAAGGGGAAAAAAAAAAAAACACAACTTTTATCCAGTGAGACACTTTATCAAGAAAATTCTACAAGAAATTGGTTGTTACCTGTGGATAACAACTGGTTTGTTAGTTAATGGCTAGAGGCAAAGCCAAGGCCAGTTAATGCTCCAGCTGTCCAGTCATTAACTGCAGTAAAGACTGATTCTGAGGAGGTTATTGCCGTGATAAAATATCCTCAAAAGATTATAACAGCAATAGTGTACAGAAAAAAAAAAAAAGTATTAGTGGCTGTAGTGTGACTGAATGGCTGCATTTGAAAAATTGGTCATTCCCTGGCGGTTCATAACCGATTTTCCACCAGTCAAAAAGCAAGTTGTGCTCTGTTAGGTTTATTGTACAAGGCAATAAAAATATTGGCCAGGTTAAATTGTCAGCGTGTTATGACATTAACCATTCTTTTACTGTGCTTAATTTAAGTGTTACTATGATTCATTACGGAAAGAAACTGTCCTTTGCAAGTAAACAGGCATTTCAGCACTGAGAACAGATAGCAATAATAAATCTGAATGCAAAATTAAATTTCATGTGATGGCTTCCCCTCCTCCTCAAAATTATCACCTCTTTTCTTTTTTCCCTTTCTAGAAATACTTTCGAATTCTTGGCTATTTAGTTTGCAAGATTGTCTTCCAAAGTTTGCATTATTGATGTGATGCCTGGCAGCATTACTCTAGCTAAGAGTATGACAGCATTTCCATTAAAATACCTTTTTGATGGTTAACTTGGCCATCAAAAGTCACCTTGTGTTTCATTTGGCATGTGGATTTGCAGCTCTTAGTGCAGACCTGAACCGTGTGAACTGTTTCTTTCTCTTACTCTGCTGGTTAAGGTCAGAAATGCTCACACAAAAATGTGCACATGCAATTTCTGTGCATGTGATTCTGTAAATCTGGACCTGTTTGTATTAGATTACAGGAAAATATGCAGAGTTCTGCAGATTTCTGTGTTAATTTGCATGCTTTTATCATAAAGGCTATGCACTATCATAGTAATCCTAATATACATTGACAGACTACACCATAACCACTCCAAAAAGCCATTAGAGTTTATTTTATAAATGTATAATAAGAATTCTAGGCAGATTCAGCTTTGCACAACTCAGTATTTTTTTAATTATTATTCACTGACACCTGTAACAGAAGGAGAGCCACTGAACTTCACATGGCTAAAGCATCAGACTAAGGTTTTCAACAGAAACTTGAGCAGTTAGGCTGAAATTTTAACTGAAATTTAATGGTTTCCTCATTCTAAGACATTCCTCTGATGATTCACTTCTAAATGAACAAACGTTACTGTGATCTACTGACATCACTGGCATCCTGGCTCCACTGAAAATAACAACATTTAAGCACTCCAGAGTTTTACCGTAGTTTCAATTTCACTCTCACTGCAAGAACACCTGCTTGCTATGCCAGTGAGCCCTCTCCATTATGAGGGATTTTGCAGCCATAAATGATGGTACAATTCATCCCACTGTATCAAGGCTTTGCAGGAGTCTCTGTGCAGTCACTTACCACATGGCCCCTGTACACTGCAATATTAAATCCCAGGGTCTTCCACAGTTAAGACTGCCTTCAATTTCCTAGTAATTCTTAAGGGGCTGCTAAAGTTAAACACTCTTCTTTTTTCTTTTCTTTTTTTTTCTTCCTTTTTTTAACACTAGCATCCTCAGGAGTGAGTGAATTGTTAGCTGTTTTGCTGCACTGAACAATTACACTAAATTATTATGTCCAGACTTTTAAAGGCAGCTTCAAAACAACCCCAAATGGCAGAGCTGCACAGAGCCTCTGTACAAACCTGCTGCAGGAATGCTGTACAGCCCTGTGCCAGTGCTGTCAGCAACACCAACAGTAATCAGCTGTGAGTCCACCAAAATGACCAAGAAGGCATATACAGGTACAAACTGACCACGATTTCTTAAAGCAAGGACTTGGAATCAGGGAAACTCAGTTCACAACACTGAAATACCCATCAGGTCCAATGATTCAATGATGTCACTTTATACTATAATAACCAAAAGCTTCTGCATGTGCGTTCATAAACAGGCATGCATATATATAATATATGCATATATACACACACACACATTTATATGTAGGGGTGCATATATGTATTTTATATGTGTATATCTCAAATAAATGCATTATGTATAAGGTACATACACATATACATACACTCTTGTGCACTCATGAGTAGACAGAGATCCACAAAGTTCTCAACAGATGTCAATACCCAGGAGCCCTTCAGGCAGGTGCTAGTAATGCCACTTTAATCATGGGACCACTTTTGCACAGAGGGATTAAGTGACTTGTCCAGTGCCATACAGCAAATCAAGGGAGAAGCCAGGAACAGCTCATCTGAGCTGCAGTTCATTCTCTTGGCCTGGTCACAGACTAAACCCATATCATGTCATCCTGTGCTGCCAACCTCATCCTCTTCTTAAAGTGCAGCCAGTAATGACTCCTCTCTGGAATAAGCCATGCTACCATGCATAATCAGACACACAGCCTATGAATGAAATGAACATCTTATAATTAGGTCCACACAAATGCTGAAACTTCAAAATACAGTTTAGAAGGGTTTCCAGTACATTTGATGGCACAGGCATCACAACTCCACTTCTGGAATTGCCAGCTGCTGCTCCAAGGCTTGAGCCAACTGCTGCTGCCAAAGGATACTCAGATGATGTACAAAACTGGAACATGGAGAAAAGAGTTACTCGTCACCTTTGATGTTGGAACTTCAAGGGAAGCATGGGCTCCTCTCCCAGTCATCGGCACGCTCAGACATCATCCCTACCTTGATGTTTGTCCTGCTGCTGCTCTGCCTTGGTTTGATTTTAGGCATTGGTTGGCTGTAAAAGGGTTATAAACATGGCACACTAAATCATTACTCAAAATGAGGACTGCACAAGTATCTTTCTATGTCTGTTCTCTATCGGATTCCAACCCTTTCCAGACGAAATTACAAATGAGTTATTTTATTTCATTTTTTTTACTCTTAAATATGACCTTTTAAGATAAAGTGATTCCAGGGGGCTTCCAGATGATTTGCCATTATTTCAGTGTGGATGGCATACAGGTACTGCTAGTGTGAAGGGCAGAATCCTTCAGGGCAAGGACCATCATGTTCAATATTGCAAGGAACATAGATTTTACTCAAGGACACCTAGATCAGTTTTTATGTTACCGAAATGTGCAAGGAGAGTTCTTATATAGAAGGATCAAGATTGACTTGTGTTTACTATTGCATTTTCAACAACATTTTAGTAATATTGAAATGGAGGATTGGGTGGGAGGGGGGAGCAGGCACCTTCACAGACTCCTCGTAGTCCATCCTGATGTGTCCAGAATAGATGAACTTTTGGCCCTTATAATCTCAATATTCACTTGCAGAGCTATAAAAGACCAAAGCATTCCTCCTGCAGCCACATCTCACTCTGTTTTGGACATGCTGCATGCCATTAGCCCTGGTGGCACCAGTTAGTGATTTCTTATAACAGTAATTTTGCTTCTGGGCTAGGAATCCCTGTATCCCCTGTGAATGAGACACAAAGCTCTCACCATTTCCAAATGAAGACATGCACCAGTGGCTGCTCCCCATATCTTCTCAGTTCAAGCAATTTCTCTACACTGACCACCAATAAAGACTAACTCTTTTTCAAAATACCTTGTGAAACCTGCATTGGAGATAAAGTCTTGCAGTTCTTTTCTACTGTCAAGAGAAGAGTCAGGCTTATAGTCAAAATCACCTTCAGCCAAACCCCCACTGTCAGACAAGTGCATCATCGTGGATTTTGGATTGATGAACTACTGTATTTTAGTTTTTCTGCCAAAGCAACATGGGTCTCATCAGCAGTTTAGCAGGAAAGAGAATAGAGGGAAACAGAGAAGAGAGGCAGCACAACACACTACACCTATGCAAGGGCTGCCAACAGAAAAAAAGGGCACTCTCTCGAAGGGCAAAGACACAGATGTATTCGAAGGACAGGCAAAGGCATGAGAGAACAGAACAGAGGTGGTACTCAGAAAGACATGTTAACAGGTTAACATTCTGGAGGTTTTTGTGGAGATAAAACACTGGCAAAGACTGAGCAAAAAGTGGCAAGTTTTACCACACGCACACTGAAGCAGCAGAACCAGCTGCACCGATTTTCTAGCAAGTGTCTCATGGCATAGAGACCATGACAGGATCCATGAACACATCTGAGGAGAGCAAGCTTTGGGAAGAAATCTGACACAACTCTTCCCATGTCTATTCATCTTTTTCATTTTTGACAAGTACTCATATTTTTTAGTTATGACATTTGTGGTGATGACCTCATCAGATAACAGCCTCCATCCCACGAGTCTCGCTGGCTTCCCTTCCATCCCACTGAAACAACTCACAGCAGCATTTCCCACCTCTGGTTGGATCCTCTGCCTCCTCTAGGAGGTTCCTCCCCTTGCCCAGCCTCTGCCCAGGGCCCGCTGACACCAAGACCATGGCTGCTGCCTGCCCAGCTACACCAGCACAGGCCCCTGGGTTTGTGCTACTTAACCGCTGCCTTTGCATTCGTTCACATCAAAAGCAAGAGAACAAAAGAGAAATATGCACTACAGCTGAAGTACTTCCCTATGTTTTCTAGGACTGTTTAATCATACACAACATTAAATCCCTGGAATTCAGACCAACTTGTATGATAGCCTTTATTTATCAGAATCCAATGCTCCTTAAACAAGATTGAGAGGAATTTAGCTTTAGGATGTGCTGTTTTCCTACAGATGGACACACACCCGTGTGTGCACACAGGCAAGTGTGTTCTGCCAAGGGGAAAGAAGTTTAAGATTGAAAACTTATTTGAACTTAAGACTTATTTAAGACTTAAAGAGTTTAAGCCAGATTTATTTGGGGTGATGAGTATTTCCTACATCTAAGGGATAAATATTTTCTCCTATTTTAACAACATCTCTTCCCTTTGATTTTCTCACACATGTTGTATTTAACTAATAGAGTAGAAATACCAAAACAATGGAATATCCAGGATTAACTCAGCAAATGCCATTAGATTTTGTGCAGGCATAGTATAAAAATGGCACAAAAACCTTTAGATTCCTAAGGATCATTTCCAGTGATTCATTTTCAAAACTAAGGGATTTTTAATACTTGAAAAATTCAATATATTTCATAGAGTCATTACATTTTGTACAGTTCTGAAATAATGCCAATTTTGCAACTTAATTTGTTAAAATGATAATAAATGAGAAGGCTGTCACTTGACAGAGAAAAACTAGCTCTTTTTTCTGTTATCTGTTTTGCTGTAAGGTTAATTCTTTATATTTTATATTTAAATTAATTCGGATTTCTTTCATAATAAAGGGCTTACTATATTATGGAATTAGTAAAGGAATGGGCAAAAAAAGGCCGGAAGAGAATAAGGGGGAGGGGAGAGGGTAGGAAGAGATCAATTAAATAATTTTTTTTGGTCCAAAATCAGATATGCACATATTTTAGTTTGGAGAGCATATGCTGCTCTTGATGTGAATCCAAAACTGAGGCAGTGCATTGAAGAAAATAAAACCAGATCTGTAATTATTAGCAGAGGCATATTTGTGAGGGCCATTTCCTGCAGAAAATGCCACTTTATTTTCTTTCTTGTATCCTACTGGAATGCACTTAGCTGAGAAAAGAAGGAAGAGGCAAAGTTTCAATGTGCATTTAAGTAACAAGCTGTGACTGACATGAGATTTTTAGCAAATTACCAGGCACCTTGGAAAGTCCTGGAGGGCCAGTGGCCTGTCAGACCAGAGGAAGGTCTTCCCCCGTTGTATTGGCCACATCCATGAGTTTCAAGCAAAGCATGAAAGGAAGCCAAATTTGCCAGTGGACACAATCTATAATCACTTTTTGGCCTGGGTCAAAGCAAAGAAATCTGAACAAAGCATGAAGGTATCAAGGACAGCAAATCCATGAGGAAAGTGCAGAGACATCACTGCCCACACTAGACAATTCAGGCTCCAATTAGCAGGTTGCATGTAGCCATTATAACCTGTGGGAATTAACAAAGTACATGATGACAGAGAGGATTAAAGCTTGCAGTATTCCTCTATAAAACCATGGGAAAAGATATGGAGTTTGATGATGGAAAGAAAGCTGGTGGTTCAACCTTCGTCTGAGAACTGTTGGCCTTCTCACTTTTGGGCATATTTTTTGCACCAGATCTAAAGAAAGAGGAGACATGACTATCTTAGCAAGAGAATCAAAATCAAATTAGTTATTTAGGTAACTAATTTTTAAGGTAGGGAAGAAGGGGAAAAGGCAACAAGAAAATCACTATACACTAGAATAAGAATAAAATTGTTTGGCAAACCAGTGACAGATCTTAGTGATCAAAAGGCCAAATCATGGGTTTGGGATTGCAAATCTGTCCTTATATCAGCATCTGGAAGACAAATTTCAAGCTCTAAGACTCTTCATACAACTGGCTTTTTAATTTTGTAAACCTGTATGAGCAGAAATGTATGAAGTTACCCATAGCCAGCTAGTAGAAGTAACATTTTCAAGAATACTGTCAAAATTAATACAAATTTTGCAAAAAACATGTATTCACCCTAGCTATTGTTTTATACTGGTTTGTTACTATTTGCTTCTCTTGCTGTCCTACTTCTCTTGAAGGTGGGAAGTAGGGACATTAAGACCTCTCATAAAAAGCCAGATGAGTCTTCTTGTTTGTTCCTTCTTAGAGGCACGTAAACTCATACGTCTGCAAAGTTACTTTAATTTCTAAGTGTTCCGGGTATCAAATACCTATAGTAACTTACTTGACACTACCTGCACCATCCCCATGCCACCAGCATGCTGTCTGTGATGTCTGCACTTAATAGATGCCACAGGAGATGCTTGCATGCCATTGCTGTGGTCCTCATCCCCTCTTTTGCAGTAGTCTGCAAAATACAGGTGATAATTTGCCAGTGAGAAGAATCAAAGACTCTTCCCTACAACTCCCAGGTTCATGGTTCAAAACCCCTTCCAGTAGGGTAGGTGGAGAGATGTACTCATCTCTTCAGATACATTTGCTTCATGCATCTTGGCTCTAGTAACAAACACCCAGAAGAGTCATAAGAATTTCTGTCTCCATGATGGTTTGATCCACAGGGCTCTACAGAGCACAGAAGGATCCTGCTAAGTCTGAGATTATATTTATGTAGGCACAGGAGAGCTCTTTTCTCTGATGAAAACTCTCTAAAGGAATCAAAATGAGAAAACAGCACTTTTGCTGCATTCAGATTGTCCCAGAAATTTTTTAAACATCTCTTAAACAAAGGTAAAGATCTGTAAATTGCCATCAGAACTATTTTCACATTTTCTAAACTGCATTAATACTATTTACATTATGGAAAAACACCACAGCCCCAGTAGGCTCAGGGGGACACTGCATTAGTCATGGTGCAAATACATACAAGGATATGACCCCTGCTCCAGATAACTTTTTATCAGCCCCTAATTAACCTTTTCCTGATCCTTGGAGTCAGAATAATCAATGGGTCTCTATTCTGACTTTAAATTCATTCAGCTGGAGGAGGAGGATCCATAGAAAAATTATTTTTAAAAATATTACTTCTAAATTACCTTCTATATGGGACAACCCTCTAACAATACTGGGTCTGCCAAATCACCCCTGCTCTGTATAACCAAACCTTGTACAGCATGTGCTGTCTGAAAGGGCTTTAATTTGTTTTTACTATTATGACTAGTCCAGAATTCACTACCACATGAATGGGAAGCTTCTAGAAAGCTTAAATGTTTTTCATCATGCCTTGATGAATGGCTTACTGTTGCATTGTCATATGTTGTTAAAATATACTTCAAAATCTAGCTTTATTGCAATTAACCCCCATGCACGAGGTTGACAGGAACATTCTCCACCCTGAAGAAAATGTCTATTAACACACTGGCTAAAATAGCTGGGAATTTCAAAAGGTCCACTGACTGCGTAAATTCAACTCTTCATGGACACTAAGCACACCTGAAAAATCAAAATCCAAACTCATCTCTGAACAAATAGTGTCTAAATCCAAACTGAATCACTAGAACCCTCCTATGGCAGTTTAACCCGTAACACCTTCCTCTACTCTGTTATAATCTAAGGATTGCTTTTGTTTGAGGAAAGGAGGCAAGAAAACACTCCTTACGAGCACTCTCAGCAGTTCGGCGGGAGGACAGAGCTGGCTGCATGCATTGCTGGATGAGTACTTTGGAAGCTTAGCACAGGAGAAATAGGATGACATTAAGGGCAGTGACTGGGTAAGTATAAGAGCAGGTATGAAAGGAGTGAGGTGGTGTAATTAAGGAATAAAGTGAAGTAGTGGTGCCCAATGGATTTTAGATAATAGATGTCATTAAGGGTGATTCAGAAGATTGAATTGTACAACACAAATCAGTGCGGAAGCTGTGTAACAAACCAAGTAGAGAGAAGCATCACTTCTCTACTTATGGTAGAGAAGTGTTGGTGTGCTTTGTGCACTGCCATCTCTAAAAGGGACTGAGTTAACAAGAGAGATGATTAGTTTTCTAGGGGCAGAGGTTAAGGATGCTAGCGAGAGGGTTGATATGTTATAGTCAAGAGAACTGGGAATGAATCCTGTATTTGTGCATGTGGAAATTAAATGATAACAGAAAGGCAGGGAGAGATGTTTCAAAAGAGGTTGGGACTTGAAAGGAGAGAAACTATATTTTTGATACTGTGCTAGTTCTTCATAAAAATTCCTAAGTAAATCTTGGCAAACTTGCCCACACAAATGGCTTTTTGGCTGGCACCATTTGCAAATGTGAGATTAAGGCAGTGAAATCTAACTGGCTAAGGCTTTGACTTACAGCAGAATATTGCAGGGAAAGCTGGGGGACACAGGGACAGACAGCACATTACAGGATTTCGAGGCCAATCTCATTTTATAGAACACCTTTGTACTCCAGCTAAATGAAATGGGTTACAAGCACTGTGTCAGGCATCGGCAGGGAAGTCAGTGGCAGCCCATGACACCTATCATGTGCTCAGCAATGTGTGTTATACCATGGACATACACATAATTTATAAGAGCAAGGTAATTGTTGGCTAGAAAACTGCAATAATCGCCTTCCTTTTCTGAGAAGGTTTTATTGTCTCCGGCATCTGTTGTCTGAGACTGGGGCCAAAGCTTCCACTTGCCTCTCTTACTTCTTGAATTTGCAATGCCTTAGCACAGCCACAAAAGTTATTTGGCTTCTAAAGGTAGAGCAGGTACAGATGTTGAAAACCTCCCACTCCATTACGCA
>NW_009953205.1:5216412-5263912 GCF_000747805.2 Chaetura pelagica | reverse complement strand
AATTTATGGCATCATTCTCCTCTCTGAACAAACAACTGTTCCGTCCCCGCCAATTACAAGGCACAAAGCTGACTGCTACATGCAATGTCAAATTTACACTGGCGCCTTTTATCAGGATTTCCTTTCATATTGCTCTCTGAGCAGTGACTTTGTAAGGAGATTAACTGCATTATGTGCCACACATTAAACAAACTCACATGTATACAACACAGCTTTTAAGAGGTTTCTCTTTTCCCCAGGATGGCCCTTCCTGTCTTTAAAGGTCTTGATTTTTAGCACCCTGTCCCTCAAGTACCAGTCCACTACCACAATCAGTAGAGAGACTAGTTCCAGATAGATCCAGTATCCATCTACAGTGCCAATAAATCAGGTGGACATAGCTTTATTATTCCTATTTAATGGAGAAATTGCTGATCAGCTCTACTTGTTATTGAAGATAAAAGAAAGAGAAAAAATAGTGGAGACTGACAGTCAAGACAAGGCACACATTTCCTATCTTCTAAAGAGAAGTTCCTTTAATGAGTTAATTTAATTTTTTCTTAACATTTGTTCTAGGTTTTTTAAAAGGCTTTTCTCATACTGATTTCTACAACTTATAAAACACAAAACCAAAGAAAAAACAGACAAAAACAAACTACAAGTTTCCCAAACACAGTGCAACCCAGAGCAACAGCATTGGCAACTTCTCATTCATTCAGTGGCATTAATTTGGTCAAACAGATGTTTTCCAAGGGACAATCTACAGACAATTTCTGTAAGCACCATCTTTCATGAGACTGCTCAGAGAGGCAATTTGTTACAGAAATGGATCCACAGGGCTGTGATCCTAGTACTGGGGGAGTTGGGACATGGATGCACTTTGTTCCCACAGACCTACCTGGTCTAGGGCAGTGACATCCAGTGAGGGGTAACCTGGGTGGATTCAGAGACAATTCTTCACCTTCAAATTGCATGTGGCTTTCCTGGCTTTTCAAGGACTAAGTGGATTCTCTGTAATAGATTACTCTGTTTCCTGCTCACATACATACAGCAGTGTCATCTCCCAGACCAGGCAGGACCAGCTCCCACTGCCCATCCATTCCTGTCTTCCCTTGCCTTTTTGCGAGACTGTAATGTCTTTTCTCTCAGCTTCCTTTGTTATCTATCCCATCTCTGCCAGCACCTGCACTGCTTTTCCCAATTTCTGTTGCCCTCTGGCACATTCTTTGCCTTATCTTTCTGTCTTTACCCCTAGCATCCCTGAAAGTTTCAAGTCTTTAATTCTCTGTCTATCAAAGCTACTAAATAAGGCTCTAGAGAATGACTGACCTTGTCATACAGGTCTGAAAAAAGAGAATTTTTAATTTATCTTTTAAATAGTATTATTACTCATTCAGCTAATGGGAGACAGATCAAATATGCTTCTCTTTTAGTAGGAGTTGAAATAATTTAAATGATGTAATTGTCCATCCTTTTTCTGTGCAAATAAGAAACCTGCATTCAAGCAACTCCATGTTCAGCTGTTTTTCCAGCTGGAAAGATGGAAGAAAATCAAAATATCCATTCACTTTCTGAAGAGGAAGCAACCAGGCTTTACACAACATAAATTAGTTTATCCAGATCTAGTATTTGATATTTAATGTAGAAGCTGATCCAGGATCTTGGCTTCATACAGATGAAAGGCTGCATGCTCATATATTGCTGAGCCAATCCTCTAGGATATACTAGGACTGCATATATGGAAACTATTTCTATATGAGCAAAATAAAGATAAATAAAAACTGCAAGCCTAAATGCAGTCACTAGCTGAACAGCTTCAAATGGACATTATCCAGGTAACAAAATGATGGAAAAGCATCCATGAGGACTGAAAAGTTATTTAAGTAAGGCTGCACAGGTTTCATATAACCAGAAATATCAAGGTTTCTTCCTCCAGTATTCCCCACTCTCATGATGCTGACTTCTGCTATTACAGATTTTTCTTTGCCAGGAAAGGAAAAGGAAGGAAAGTTTCCTTTTCCCCATAAACTTGTTATTGTTCTGGACACACAATTCTCCCCTGGCCCTGACACTGTAACAGTAGAAAGAAGCTGATAACTGTGTACCATCCTTGTCCAGTCCCAAATTGTACTGACTGCTAGTTGCTCTGGTTTAGAGAAACCTGTCAGGCAATTAGAGAACAGAAACCATATAACTTGTGTGGTCACTCAGGAAATATGCATTATTTTCTGTATGAAAATTACCACCATGCAAGCATCACAGGTCTCAGAGTGGAATCAAAGTAGTACTTGCTTCTTTCTATGGATATTTATTTTTAAAAATGGTGATGAAAACAAAAGGTGTGACCTTGAAGAGCACTGATATACAGAGCAGAATCTGGGCATCTAATTGTCACAATCTCTTACTACTTAAGTTATTAAATGGTCTAAGTGTATAAACCAATAGTATCATGACCAAATTCAAGAACAACAGCAGCAACATAGACCAGATGCCTTGGTCCAAGCCCATCCAAGAGGAAGCTACTGAGTACTGAGGCAGGACTTCATAGTACCTGTCTCTCAAATTACAACTTTAATGTTAGATGAAGTTGTTTCACTACAAAAAAACACTACTTTAGTATCACTAACATAGGAACAACTTCAGCCACAAAGCTGCTGTATACAAACAGAAAAATAGTTTTGAGGAGCAGCTCATCTGGATTTTCTATTTTGTTAAAATATGTCAATATAATTTATTTAGAATAATTTCTCAAAAGTGACTGAGGTAGCCTGGAATTCAGACTGTCAAATGATGGAATATTTGCACCAAAATGTTCCCTGGAAAGAGACCAATTAAATTAAAATTTCACAGTTACTAGAGCAGTTCTTTAAAAGAGCTGGAGCAAAACACTACCAGCTCCCCATATATGTATGTATACACACACACAGGAGGAGACTTATTTGCCTTCCAGTCTGAATTATCCTACTATCCTATGGCACAGAGTCTCAAAGGCAAGACAATGCTCACTCCTTACAAAACAGTATTTCAGAGTGCACCATTTGCCCTCTCAGAGTGACAGGAAGGGGACACCCATTCAGAGTGGGAGTAGCAATCAAGGAAAAGGAGCACACCAACCCCCCTGAAAGCAATAAAGCACCCCTGTTACCCAAACATCTGCATCATGCTGAGGTCACCAGGAGCAGAAGTGAGGGTGTGGCTTGGCCAGGACCAGCTGCAGTGACAGCAATGGGGCCCGTTAGCTTCTGCTCACCTGCTACAGCCCCATAGTGGGTTTGTGCATCCTCATGGCTCAGAGTGAGTACTGCTGCAGGTGACTTCACCAAGTTTCTTGCTCCACTTCTGTTTGCAGGTTCAGGTATGCCTACACATCTGCTGACACAGGGCCACATATTTCTGATATTTTCATTTGTTGCAATATTGCATACATGGTAAATACATCCATCCTGCTGCAGTAAATCATCATTTTACAATGAATATATACTTAGATTATTACTGTAATGCTGATGTATCGAACCATTAGTATAAAAAAGGAAGCAGGTGATAAAAATGATACAAAGACTCCCATAAAGTGAGAAACAAAAACCAAACTACTGTAGCAAACATTAGCACTGAGATAAGTAAATTAGTGATTATTCTGGAGATAAATTAGTGGGTAGATGGGAGTACATAAAGTACACGTCGCTGCTGGTATCTTTTTCAGTTGGGAACTGAGAGATGCATTTCCAAAATCTATGTAGCATCAGTGCAATAATATGGATGGATATTTAAGACTAGGCTATGACCATGACTCTAAGGCAATTGCTTTCCATAGAAGTCAGCACACCAGCAAATTTCATCCTTATTAACTTTGCTGCTTTTATACATCGCGCTAATTAAAACCCCTACCATAAAAGTAGCTCTCAGATACTTTGCACAGAGTAAATATGCTGTGGGAATCTGGTATAACTGCAAATTTGCCTGTAAGTAGAAAACAGTCAGTGACCCTGAAGAGATCAATTTTTAGGCAGCAATACAAGGTATTCATGGAACAGAGAGATTAGCTCTTCTGAGCATTTTAAGACTCCCAGCAAAAACAAGTCTTCAGAGAAAGTGCATATGCAAAGTGGCTTAGGAATCCAGATCTAATATATGGGGAAACTCTCAAAGCAGGCCATTTATTTGACATAATTGTGCGAACATCCCTTTAAGCTGTGCAAACCAGAAAGATCATTTCAAAATATTAACTTATTTCTTGCTATCAACAACAATGCAATTAATTCCCCTCAATAAAGATTGTTTTTGCAAAAGAGCAATAAGGTGCCTCTGCAGGGGGCATCATTATCGTTAAATAATCACACCCCAGGAGACGCAAGGCACTCTGCTGCACCATGTACGTTTTAGCACTCCAGAGTATGATTAGTCTGTGTTAACCACACCCCAGCCTAGCTAATTGGGAAAAAGAAGTCTATAAACCAAGGAGATTTCTGTATGAGTTTTATTATACTTTTGGAAGTGACAGTGAAAACAGGAAGTTTCTTGCCTGTTCACCAGAAAAGGTGGCCAGGCCAGGCAATGTCTTCCCAGGGCTGCAATGGAGGCAGAAGGAGCCTCCCATTAATATTTGCATCCTCAAATATCACGTGAGCAGATCCCCATGCATTAGAAGCAGTTATGGCTTTGGGATGCTCTGTTTTCCTATAAAAAGCAAAACAGGCCCAGCTGTCCTGCACACATGTGCAGGAAACCAAAGGCAGTATTTTAATGAATTTTCTGCTTGTGGTCTGCTGGATGTTCTAAAAGTCACATTGGGCAGTCTGCTGTGATATATGGCAAATTTTTGGAAATTGATGGATTAAAAAAAATATATACCTTCAGAACAATTATCTATGGATAATTGCTTTTCATGGTGCAGTAGTTGCCCTGTGGACTTGGCTCTTTCTGTTTAAAGCAGCAGTCTTTACCACAGAACACATCCTGGAAATGAGATACTCCTATTGTGAGTGGAAGTTATGATTATCACAGAATCACAGAATCTTAGGGGTTGGAAGGGACCTCGAAAGATCATCTAGTCCAACCCCCCTGCCAGAGCAGGATCACCTAGAGCACATCATACAGGAACATGTCGAGGCAGGTTTTGAATGTCTCCAGTGAAGGAGACTCCACATTGTTTCTGATGTTTACATAGAATATATATACTCTATTATACTATATTATGCTCTAGATCTGTATATTTTCCCTTGCTGAAAAGATTTTGGAAAAAAATTATGAAAGAATCCTGGTTTGTACACAGCTTGATTGAGAATAAAGCAGAAACCAGCTGATCGTTGTGGAGATTAAATTCAAGCCTGCTTTGACAGCCTCAGGCATGACTTCAGAGACAACCATACAGGCACAGCATCAGCACTGTATATCTAGAACCATGTGCAAGGGTAAAGGAGCTCAATACCTTTTCCAGGATGAGTCAAGCCTCACTAGAGATGTGCCAGCCCTTTTCTGGGATACTACTTGACTCCCATTATTTTCTGCAGGTGTCAGGGAAGGGGAACTGCAATGGAATGGTGCTCTTTAAAGAGATGGTGGAGACACCATGGAGATGTTCCCCTTGTATGCTGAGAGCAGGCGTCCAGGACAAGGCCACATAACCAGTGATGAAGAAGATGCCATAGTCCCTTGAAAACTGAGAAACCATGACCACAAGAAGTTATTACTACATGCAAGTCCTCCAAGGGAATGGTATGGCTGGTGGACCTGCAGGGAGGTAACTAGTGAACATAATTAGATGCTTGTATAACTACTTTGGCCTCTCTGGTTTTGGTGCTGTCATCCATTTCCTCTCAACAGTTTAACGAAGAGATTGAAATTTTTCTGTAGGAGATACAGGCCAGGTGCACCAAGTCTTAACTAAGTGCCCTTGTTTCTCCTCAGCAGCCAAGAATTTCACTGGGTGTGGAGGTGCTGTTAAAGCTGACTTAGCAAAGCTTCTCCCACTTAGTGATCAGACCCAGTTAAACAATGGCTGTTCAAGAGAATAAAACAAAAATAAGAAAGGAATTAGAGACACAGGAATTCAAAAGAACCAAGCAATACCTTATGCATGGAGCAAGCAATACACCTTTTGTTAACATGGGTTATTTGATAATCAATATTTAAAAGCAATTTTATCAGTAAGCGCAACTGATACTTCATGACTATGTATGTGTAGCTGGTAAGCTATAGATTTATAAATATGAGGGTTATCATGACTTCAGTGTAGCAAGGCACAGCCGTTTTAAAATTGAAATTGTCAGATTTTATCAGTTATCTCTTTCCACAGGATAATGTAACTTTACAATTACTTAGCTTATAAAGAGCTAATTTCATTCAGTTTCCAATAAATACTTTCAAAATAGGAGTCTACCGCAAGATTTCTTGAGTGGTCGAATCAGGAACAATAATGGCCATACAGACTTTGAAGGAAAGTTTTGATAATGAGATTAATACCTGCAGGCTTCCCATGCAAAGATTTAGTTTTATAAGCAATTAATAATAACCTCTTTTCTCTTTTTTGTGTATTACAAAAGAAAATAAGTTATTGATTTCAACTGCAAAAATAACTATTTGCATAACATCGTTGATTGCATGTTCTACCAGCACAATCAGAATTAATTGGAGCAAAATATTTTATTATTTTTAAATGGGTAATTATTTTATATATTTTAGCATTTGTATCTGATTGGAACAGTCTGTTTACTAGCAGTGTTAGGAGTACAGATCAGATCCACGCCATGGTATAAGGCCTTCCTGTTGGCACCTCTGTACTGACTTGTGGGTAGACCTCTCAAAGCTTTCCTAAACTTTAAACATTCTGGGTATTAGCATCTATCATTCAGAATTAACAGATTTGAGAAACGGTGTTTTAAAAACCAAACTGTTGCCAGGACCAGACTGTGCTCCCTTAAGATTTCATGTTTCACAGTTGGCAGCAAGCTTCAGGAGCAGCACTTTCAGGATCTCTCTTCTTTACCCAGTGACATTTTTTTGAAAGACACTAACTACTTTATTTTTTACCCAACTCTCCCCTGCTGAATTTGGTTGGAATTGGCTTTTTGAATGAAATTGTTCTAGGGAAAAGAGGCAAGGACACAGACATGCAGTCTGCTTTCCACAGCAGAAGCTCACCTCACTTTTCCCAGCTCAGTCATCATCAGAACATTTGGGTTTGTTTTCTGTCTATCTGGGTTATGGATAAGTTTTGGACTGTCACCAGTTCAGGAGAGGGATTTCACCTGATCCATTTTCTCATGTTTGTTTTCCCTGAACAACCACCAGGTGAAAAAGATGCAATCAGTGATTTAACCAGAAAATCTCCAAATGTTCCCACAGCAATTACCATAAAAATAAGAAGAAGGACAGAGAACATGTTCATATGTGTCTGGGGAGATTCACGGACATTAAGTTTTAAGCATAAGTACTATTTAGGACTATTTGGTGCTCCAGTATTTGAATGGCTAAACTTACTAATATGAAAAAGCATTTTAAACTCAAACAACCATAGCAGGTTTTTGAATTTCAGCTGGTTTGAATATTTGAAATCCCTGATAGGCTGGCTAGTCACCCAACATGAACAGAAACAAAATAAAATGACATGGACAAGTACATGTGCAGATTGACTACAGACACAGAAAGCACAGAGAGGGAAAAAGCAGTAAGGAATTAAAAGGAAAAATTCTAAACACCTAATAAATTTGAGAATTTGATAAGCATTTCACACAGATGAAAGAAACAAAATATGGCAACTAAATTATGCATTCAGAATTGTATGCTTAACTGGAATACTTCACACTTGGATTTTGGTGAATGCCCCTTTTAATTCCATTGCAGATGTTCGTATTCATAACACGGACTGTGCCCAAATTTAGCCAATATCATACTGCTTTTATATGTATGCTACAGATATCAAATGCCTACAAAAAAGGCCAGAGTTAAAAAGTAGAGAATATAAACTGGACTGTGAAAGAGGAAAAGGAAAAGAGATTTAATCATTTTTAGAAACACCAGTTCTTAGAAAAATCGCTATTAGCAAATTAGCAGTTGCTTCTTCAAATAATAAGACTTTTAATCAATATGCAAAAAAAATAATAATCAATTTAATCTCATTTCTATTCTTTTTCCTTTTGCCCTCATATTTTCTGTACAGTAATTCATGTTTCTCAGCCCACTGTGTAGCTATGAACCGAAATCAAACATTCAGACACTAAATGAAGCTGCAGTTTGTATTTATAATGCTCCTATAACTATGTGTATATATATATTATACAATCTCAATCTCTGTTAAAAAAAAAAGAAAAAGAGGCATTTCAATAGAAAGAGATCATTTTATTAAAAAATCATGAATGCAACTGCACTCATTCAACCTTAGAAATGTTTTGATGGCTTTTCAGCACTGCAATATATTTAGATGGGAATATGTCATTAATATAAACAGCAGAATAGAAACTATTAAACTAACACAATTTAAAACTGAGCAAACCTGAGTATTTGATTAAAGTTTTTGTACATTCTGTACACTTGAACAGGTAACACAGAAGCATAATATTTTTGTTGATTTTTAATTTGTAGAAGTATTACACTTGAAAAGCTAAATTTTCAATGGTTTGTATTTAGAAATTAGAAATCTGGTCCTGTAGGAGCCGCTTTAGTCTGATTTTACTAGTGTATTGTGAATTTCAAGAGAACTCTCAGAGAAAAAGCAGTAACGAAGCACACTGCAGGAACCATCTCTTTTGTAACAAAGCAACTCTAAATGTGCTGAGGTTGAGTCTGTGTGTGTTTGGTAACTAACTTTCAGTGATAGACAAAATCCAAATCCATATACATTTAATGGATACCAAATTTTCTTGAAGATTTGCAAATAAAACACTGTGGTTACAAAGGTCATGAGTTAATATGTAGTCTAGCCTTTAATGGATGCATTTATTTTTCTAGACTGAATAATTAGGCAAGCTTTCCACCCCCCCCTCAGATCAGCATTACACAAATGTAGGGAATTGGTTCCCAAAAACAATGTAAACTATACCTCATATGCAGTATGTGCAGTAACTGTGCTCCTATCTCTAGGATATTAGGGGTAAATTTTTCAAGCAGTGCACAAAACATAATCTTGTTATTTGCTAACTGGATTTGTGTGCTTAAGACTCACACACTGTTTTGAAAAATTACCCCTTCAGAAGATTGACCTGGGCAAGAAATGGGAGTCTTAAACCTGGATTGAAACCGAAGTTGTAACCTTGCTTGGCAGCAAAGACTGGCTTAGCAAAACGACTTACTGTAGAAATACCACCCTTTGAATGGCCAAATTAAAGAAACTAATTCTTATTCTAATCACATCCAGTGGAATTCTGATATGCTGACACCCAAAATTATGGCTCTGTCATTAGAAAGAGAATGAGTGGGAATGTTTTGAAATTTTTTCTGTAAATTATGAAACAGACAGTGCCTAAATGACAAGAGATGACATTTTTGGTTTTTTGATTATACAGTTAAAAGTTTTTAGTATTAGGCTTAATTTCAAGGGTGAATTGCATCAAAGTGGACCTAATCCAAATGAAATACCTTTAAGATTCTTACTACTTCAACTATTAGAGATCTATCATGTCTACTGCATGAAGCCTCATTTTCATGTTAGAACAGATGGGCAAAATTGTCATTAACAGAAACTGACAACTCTAAAACTGAAATATAGATTTAGAAAGGAATCTAATGAATTAAATCAATGTTATTGCAATGAAAGCCAAAGAAATTAATAGTGATTTGTAAAGTTACCCTGTATTTTAACCCCAGTATATTTTAGTCAGTGCAATTTTAACATTCACAATACCTTTTCAGATTCATAGTTAATATCTTATTGCCTACTACACTCTTGTCTTAATATATCATCCTCTCTTAGGAGAGTTGAGGACTTAGGGCTCTGCTCAACCAGCCTGCCAGATGCCAGAAAGATGACTATCCCCATTTAGTGGCATTTCCCCCTGCCTTGCAGCACAGAGGGAGAACCACTATGGTGTTTCATGCAATTCTAAACAAAATTACTTGAAAGGATGAAGTGGCTCCAAACTCACTTCAAGACTCAGTTTTCAGTAAGCTTCTTCAAAGTATATGTCACTTATTTTCAGCCCTCCAGCTCCAAAATAAAATATTCTCCAGCTAATATGTCTATTTCATTTGCATAGCTAATATAACAGTCAAAATTCTTGATACAATATGTACATGAGTGAAGACAAGTACCTTCACATTGTCCAAAGATCTTTTGCTGTGAAACTATGGAAGCTAAAGGCAAAGTATCAGACGAATATAATTTAATTACCATAGCCATAAGACACAGGCCAAAGTTGCAAGGTGAGCAAAAGCAGCATACTCAAAAATCTTCCCAGAATAAATGGTGACAAAATCTACAAACTAAGGCAGATTCACCTTCTCCATGCTCATAAAGCTTCACAGCTCCTGGTTCAGGCACCTTTCTACAAGATAAATGGTTTCCATTTGACCTTTTTTCTTTCTCAAAAAAAGCAAGAGTTGTTTATAGCTTTTTTTCCTTGCAGGCTACCAAAACTAAGCAATTATTTTATATATAGCTCCTTTACTTTTGCATGTATAGGTAGGTAGCTGCATTTTTCAAGTCATGCCAATGTTTATTCATATTGCAAGGCTAGAAGTAAAATAAGCAAAATATACTTGTAAAGTAAACTTTATGGCTGAAGGCAAATGCCAGAAATGCGTGCTGAAAACTCTCACCCATCAGCCTGATAGAGAATTCAGCAAGAGACATGAGACTTGTGTCAGTGGTGATGTTAAAATGGATCTAACAACAAGAAAATACAATGCATGCCTGCTGTCTTTTTCAGTAACAGAATGGTTTCAGAAAGGGAAGAAACATAATATTTGAGCCGAATCCTTTAAACCAATTATCTGCCATTTTTAGCTGTATTTCAAGCCACAACATCATGAAACTGTAACTTTACATGTCAGGTTGCAGCAACTGCTATTTATAAAGTCATGCAATACCAATAACATATTTGATTGTACAGAATTATTCATTCAATCATCTATTTCACCCAATAAAATGTTGCTTCTGTGTTTCCTCCTAACTGGTTAATATCACCTCCCAGTCCTCACTTTCTTAGCATCTCTTGACTCCCCTGCTTTTATGAACCCAACAGTCTTACTCTATCTTGCTTTCCACCCTCCCTTCCTAGAGGGCAAAATCCAAGGGGATGTTGGAAGGGGCATGAGTGGGTCAGCATGGGGGTGACAGCAAGCAGAGAGAGCACATTCCTCACTCACCCTGACTTTGACTCTTGAGCCACCACAATGCAAAATACGTTGTCTTTGTTTCTACCAAAATCCTTAAAGAATTTCAAAATATATTAATCATCCTGAGTCTGGAATTTACTTAAGGACGTAGTCTTTGGATGTCATCCGACATGACCGAACAGCCTTCAGCTGACTGACAACTCACTCACCACGCATGCAAAACAGGAAACAAACATCAACTGTTTTGAAGAATAAAATCTGTGGAAGAGAGAATCAGAAAATTATTTCTGAAGCTCAGAGACTTAATAACGAAGGCAGTGTTCAAAGGATACTTAAAGAGTATTACAGACAGAGTAAGGGTTTAAAGTGCTATTTTTAGTCATGTTCAATAAAACATGCATCTGCTATATGTTTTTGATTTTATGAGGAAGCTTTTTCTTTGTGACATGACAGTGGGTTTGTCAAATTTCAGTCTAGTACAGATCATTTGATTGAAGAGTGCGACAAAGACACAAACAACAGGATCCCACCTCTAGAAACCTCTTTTTGTTTCAAAAAATTTCCATTTGGATGCAAAGTCAGAGGATCAAGCCAAGTAAAAATACAGTGTTCCATTGAAATGGAGATGTTTTATTAAGAGCAATCTCTTGCCAGCAATATCTGTTCTTCTCCCCACATGCAGCAAACTTGCCCATACATTTTTTAAATGCAACTAACCTTTGTTTATTAAACAAATCAATCTAAAACAGAAAGTGAGATTTTAATTGCAGTTTTGCATTTAACAAGGCAGCATGAAGATCTGGCTGGGAATTTACCAGGCACTTTCCTGGGGGCTAAACCCCTCAGACCCTGCCAGGCTCCCCAGATTTCCCCTTCTTCCCCACAGCCAGTTTTTGGTATTCAGCACACCCTTCACCTTGGCTCTCCTGCTCATGCATTCACTACCTCCTATTTACATACATTACTCCCAGTGCCAACCGTGTGTGTTTCCACGGGCTCAGCTGCCCAGACTTTAATTCCTGTTCATCCTGGGGACGAGCACCCCGGGTCTACCGTGTACAAGGACACCCCAAACCCTCTTGACAAGCAAGCACAGAGGGGCAGGAGAGCTGGAAAAGGGCCTTGGCTCTGTGAGGCAGGGCTGGGATCAGCACAGTGAGCCACAGCAACTGCCTCCCCCAAGATGTATGAGAGGGGGTGATCTATTTTACTGGGTATGATTAGTGAGAGACTAACTGTTCAAAGGGAAGCCAATGCTACTTCACTAATTTAGTCACATACGATATTAGATCTTTGAAATATGCCTTACGTACAGCCTGCATTACCTTTTACAGACAAATACAAAAACATGGTCAACATTTGCAGTAAAATTATCATAGAAATGCCATCTGAAACCTTATTTCCTTTTACGATGTGCATTTCACAAATAACTTGTATTAAAATTATGTTTTACAGGGCAGAAATAGAAAACAAATACTCCTAGTAATTTAAACAGGCATTTGCATAACATGACTAAAAACATGTTAGAAAAAGTTCTGCAGCTGGAAGAGTGAGGTAAAAATACAGATACAGTGATTTTACCACTGAATGTAAAAATGCCTTTTAGCTGTCATAATTAGTGAATTAAAGTGTACTTTCATCAAAACCATTCTAACTAAGATTACTATTATTGTTCTTACGTACTGCTTCCTGCTTGTTAAATTGCATAATATTAGTAACAGGTAAATCACAGATCTCCAGAAAATCTCTTCACTGAAGCATCACCCAAAAATATTACCTTATTCAAGCCTTCGCCTGGCAAGAAACACTTCCTGTAATGACAAATTGTTATTTACAAAGCTACACCGTTGCTCAAAGTGTTTTAAGATTAATTCTGCCTTGTGTTTAAAAATTGGATTAACCCGTGAGGCTGGGGAGTTCACAGGAGCTCACAGAGCAGAGCTGTGCCCACCCCAGCACCTTGGGGGAGCCCGGAACGCTGCCGGCAGGTGCCAGCTCTGGGGACAGAGGGTGACATGGGGGAGGGTGTCATTCATGACTGGGGTGAAATTGTAAGTAATTGGGAAAGAATTCATGGGGAAAGAAACTGGGGCAGATGCACAGGGGCTGCAAGGGCAAGTGGGAGCAAGTGGCAGCGGAGGAGGGAAGAAAGAAGCGATGGTCACTCCCTGGGCCCTGCAATAAGATTATCAACATACTTCAGAGAGGCTGCAGCAGATCCCAACACAGATGAGATTGGATTAGATGTTTTAAGCCTTGTGACACAAAGACCTTATATGGAGGACTTCTCTGAGAGTCATAGGAACTTGAAGTCTCATTTTTAAAAAATTGTGCTATTCTCTACAACACAGATTCTTAAATATTTAAAAGCCTTCTCCATTGGTTGTTCATCAGATTGATTATGATGCATATTTCAGCAGTTTTTTTCTAAAAATGCTCATCAGAGGATCAAGAAACGAGGTGTTCTTGTGTGCTCTACATTGATTCACACTATTTCATTTTAATTCCAAAATACTGAATTCAGAAAACTGCCAAGAAAACAAAGCAGGAAGTGTTTGTGTTTTGCTGTATGTTGCATATGCTCTATGGTAACCAAGAACACAAAAGAAATAGATGATGCTGCATTCCTCAGCCTATCACTCACTAGCTAGCAAGCAGAGGAATAAAGCCCAGCAGCAGTATGACTTTCCACAGAGTACCTGCATGTTTTTTCTTCTGCCTTGATAAACAAAGACCTCCAACTTTCACATGCAACTTGCCTTGTTTGAGATCTCCCATTCAAATGACATTTAATTTCATCACCAAAAAATACACCCATGCATATCTCTCAATAACCAGCCTCAAAAAAGATCACAAATTTTTATAAGCCTTTGGGAAGATCCTGGGTTAAAGAGGCCTTTGCCTCGACCTTTGCCAGAAAGCTTCAGAATCAGGTGATGTTGTTCAGTTTGTACTTTCCAGGATGCCTCTTATCACCAAATAAATCTGACAGTCACGTAATCTTTGAGGCACTGGTTTCCTTATATGTTATTTTCCCTTCTAAAGTACCTTCACAAAACTCCGTGCTAAGAATTGGATGAGTTTATTAGTGATATCTTGGTGATTAGGTGGAAAATAAATGTATTCTTAATGCTGCAGATTCTCAAACATAGTCATCAAAACCAAACATTTCCCTCAATCCAGAAACTGGCTTTAGGATATTGAGATCTGTTTAGCTGGAATGCAACTCCTGCAAAAGTCAATGTAGTTTTTTTTCCCTATGGCTTTTTTTTTCTTTCACTCTCCCAAAGTAAACCTTTATGAGGGAAAAGCCTTCTAGAGATTTGCCACATCATTCCTCCATGTTTGAAAATAAATATTAATGCACCATAATGGGTCCATTTTTTGTTTGTTTGTGTCCTAACTGAAGACCATAGAACAAATGCAGGCTTATTTAACTCCATTTAATATTACAGGTGGGTGGTCAGTGGTACCTTTCTTGTATCAGCAACAGTCTTGAGGCTAACTAGGAATGGTTCTGTTGGAGGTTACTCTATAAAAAATAAGGTAAAGCTGATTTCTGTGTTCAATGAAGCCATTCCAGTTCTATCAACGGTGAAAGCATGTGAATAGCAACTTTTTTTTCCTACTCAGCCCATTGTCTAAAAATGGTTAGAAATGTCTGTGCTGGAGTCCACTAAGAACACAGGAGCTCTGGGATTTTTCTAGCAAAGCTAAGAAAGATTATCATAGGTGTTGATATGCACTGCTGAAAAAAAAAAAAAGGAAAAAAAAAAAAAAGGAAAAAAAAAAAAAAGGAAAAAAAAAAAAAAGGAAAAAAAAAAAAAAGGAAAAAAAAAAAAAAGGAAAAAAAAAAAAAAGGAAAAAAAAAAAACAAAAGAAAAAAAAACAAACAACACCCCAACAACAAAAAAACCACAAACAACAAGCCCCACAGCATTTGGAAAGAGCTAATTCTCACCTGAAGAATAATAATTGCAACAGAAAAACAAAGGTGAGCATCCTAGACAAGTTATTTTCTTGCCTCTCCAGTGCATTTTAAGGACAGATAAAGAGTATCCTACAAAGGAAATACTTCAGAAACAAACAAACAAAAGGCCTCAAAAATAACCCCAGGAAGACAAAATTAACTTTCCAGTGGTATATGGCAGCTTTATGCCCCACATCTAAGCAGTTCAAAAGGAACTTACACTCAGAAGTTAAGATATCAGTTCCATGGCATTTATGTTTCCAAGTGTGCAAGGGACATGCACGGTAGCAGAAGGGCCAGGTCTAGAGGGCACACTACATTTGTATTTATTTCCCCAGTTTAAAAAGTCTGTAAATGCATGTTATTTGTTGTTATTTGTCTCACATCACAGACATTCACTCCTAGAATCCTTATCATGCATTTGCAATTATTCTATTTTAATATTCTCTGTCACTGAGGGACTGCAAGTGTGATTGTTCCCAGCTTGCAACCCTTCCTTTGACAATTTCCACGCGACCCTATTTGGTGTAACACACTAGTGACCAAAATTTCACTCAGAAACTTGAAAAATTAGAAACAGAAAGACCCACTATAGGGAAAAATGTAGAAGTCCCAAAAAGTCTATCTCCAAGCAATAACCCTTTGCCATTTGCACCTCCCAGCCCACAAGAAATTCAATGGGCAAAGTCAAGACAGAGACCCCACTGCTCTCTCCTTTTTGCTTGCAGCACCAATTGTAGCTCTGAAGTGATAGACCATTATTGATGTTAGAGATTAATGAGATAATGCATGTGCTTAACTTTAATCCCATAAATAAGTCCATTTCTGAATCTGGGCAGCATTACTCATCACTGGGCAAAAGAGAGCTCTTTCTGGATAATTAATACTTAATTTGCTGTGCCATGGTCAGTGGTTCCTCATATGATATGAAGAATTCTATATATTAAGAGCTAAGGTCAGAATCTAGAGTCAAATATATTCTTATCTGGCAAAGTTTATCACAACAGGGAACAACCTGAAATTACTGGCATTTCAGAGATACTTTTTTAGTGATACAAGAAAACCAAAGTTTTTAAGAACATCACCATGAATAAATAAACATTTAATTGTATGCTTTAGTTTTAACTCAGCTGAGTCAGCAAGACAGAGTGTTAAAGAAGTCTTTAAGGATAAAATTATCCAAGAAGAAAACACCACAGAAGAAAGTACGAAATTTGTAAATACTTTTGTTTTACTCTAATTGCTTACAAACAAACTGCTACAGGACATAAATATCTAAATTGATTTTCAATGCTAGACATCACAATTCTATAAGGCAAAATGATGTATTTTTAAATTGACAAACTTCATTAAAAGTCTGCATGTGTTTTGATCCCACTGAAGCAAACCTGTGTTGTGGAAGAAATACCCTGTTCATCTCCTGACCCATTTGTGTGTTACTCACAGAAACAAGACTGTGTGATCATCTCAAGAGCTGTGGTTCACTTGTGAATAAAAATAAGAGAAATAAGTTGTTGTTCACAAGAATGGCCACATTGGTACAAGCACCTTGATTCCATATTGTTAGTACGATGTAGCTTTGGATGTTTAAAGGAAATAATCAGAGAGCAAACCACACACCCTGGGAATATTTCCACACATTAAAATATGGTTTTCTTCCTGAAACAACAAAGCTTGGAGTTCTCAACTCTCTGGCCACAAAAATACCTTCTCTATTAGAAATAAATTCTATTAAAAGTTGTCTTTGTAGTACTAACATTGCCAGGAAGCTCTTACAAAACCCAAGTATCAAAGAACAAAAAACCTAGCCTTCAATAGTGCCTAAACTGTTTGGGAGCAAGGCCTTAGTCTGGAGTCAATCATGGCTTTAATGGTTCACATTTGCACTGATTTGCAGTTGAGAAATAGGAGATTTCACTGAGCACATTGCACAAGAAGTTGATCTGCAGCCTAGTGATGTTCATGGAGCCACTGAAACAAGCACGTGAAAATGCACACTAAGTGAACCAGGGAAATAAAATAGCAAAATACACCACAAATACATTGACTAAATGTAGGTGTGTAGGACTTTGTCAATTCAGGTGCACGTGCCAACGTGCTCTTGCAACGACACATCCATAGATGATCCATCACTCAATGGAATGTGTCTTGTGTCCCATGAAGGACAACAGGCAGCAGATAAATCTGGTCTAGTCCATATGGTGTGGAAAAAGCCTTTTTTCCCCAGACTAAAGATTAACGGCAATTGTCAGAAATCTTAACAGGGACCAATGTAAAGATAATTTTAAACCTACAGAAATTCTTAACCACTTCATCATGCCTTGTCACATGCAAAGCCTGGATTTACTGCTAGATGGTCTACAGAAAAAGAAAAAAAAAAAAAAGAGTAGTACACTTAAAGCTGAGGAGTACACTTAAAGCTGAGTTGGCTTGCATTTCCCAGTGGTCTTGACAGGCTGACAAAGCAGCAGCAATGCCACTGCCCAGTGTTAAATGCAATCTACAAAGACCAAAGCACACAGCCCAAAGGCAGAGCCCAGGACAATGTTTGCATTCCCTCTGAGCTGAAGCATTCCACAGGCAGGCTTCAGCCTCCCAGGAAAACACACCACAGTGCTCAGCAGCTGCCTTTAACCTCTGATTTTCTTCCAGTCAGAACCTCTGCCTTCGTCCTGCTCTTATTGTAGCCAGAGTTACCCAGCAGCTTTCCCCCTCCACGGTCAGTGCCAATCTCTGAAACACTTATTTTCCATTTTTTCCTTCTCTTTTCCTCTTTGCCCTCATTTCAGTCTCTTCCTGACTTCCTATAAAAAGTTCCAATTGTTGCTTAAAAGTGTGTCAGTCACCCATTGTCTTTAAATGATTGTCCTGTTAGGAGATGGGCAAGCCTTCTTTCAAAAGAAGGAGAACTGCAGCCAGGCCACCAGGTGGTGTGGATGGGTTCCTCAGGAGTGGTACAGCTGGACAAGAGGAAAAGACAGCAGAGGGCTTCCCATGGCTCTCTCCCACATACAGGTCAGGCCACAGAACCCATAAGTAGGTAAAAAAGCTCCTGGCAAAGCCCCCAAAACTGGGACAGGAGCATGGCAGGCAGCAAGCCAGTATCCCCTCCATGCCTTGGTGGGGTTGCATGACCCATGGCATTGCTGAGCTGAACATGCTATGATTACTCCCCATAACTCCATACACATACACAATGCTTCTGAATATAAATAAATACATATATAAAACAAAGGAAATCACAGTAAGAAAACAGTCTTCTAGAGAGATTACGTGAAGAGAGGAAATATGCCAAAAGTGGTTGCTGTTTAATTTCAGCATACATACTGCCTCAGGTACAAAAGTCTCAAGAATTGCATTTAAAGCTCTAATCAAGATCTTCATTTATTTTCTAATTTGTAGAGCCTGATCTTGCAACATCCAAATAAACAAAAATCAGGAATATAAGAGATGCATATCCAAGCCATGGTCCACCTGCAGCACACTCTTGACATACCACAAACATCTGAGGTGGGACTTCAGCCAACTTGCAGCACCACAGAGCATGGAAAGCATCTTTCCATGAGGCTAGTGACATACAGCCACCCCACTGCAGACCAGGCAGAGGGTTCTCTGGTTTTACATAAAACCAGCTTTACTTCCCTTTGCTGCCTCTGCCCCTCTGCCTTTAGCCTTTAGGATTTTCTTTAGCCCTCAAATGCTACCATTTAAAAAAAAAAATAATTAATACACTGCCCAAAGCTCAGTGCCCAACACAGCAGTCAGCCTTGAGTTCATCCTCATTACTATCCAAAGGAGTAAAGCAGTTTGGATAAACACAGGGGACACTAACTGGAAACACGGTAGCTTAGGTATCAACATCAAAATGTCCCACCATAGTAGTGAAACAGCTGCTGAAAATAGGGCTAGTTTGTTTATATGTAGTACAGTACCATCTACTCAAGGTATTCCTAAAACATGGGCCACCACTAACCAGCTGCCCAGTTGGCTTTGGAAACAGGGCTCTTGCTTTTTTTGCCCCATTGCTTTCTATCAAGTTGCTTTTGAAGGGAATTAATTGGACAAAATCCAACACACTATCAAAGTGGCCTTACTAACAAGTATTAAACATCACAAAAAGAAATGTCTAGATAATGAAGAGACCCCCAACATGCTTCAAATAAATCCTCCTCCATTTGTTGTTTGAAGGATGACTTATTTTAATCACTACTGAAAAAAATAAACAAGAAATAATTATTTTTCATTTTTTATTTTTAAATGGATTCAGATGAAGAATCAAGAGGAACTCTTGTTACTCCTGTGTTCTTATGAAAGCTTTCTCACTGAAAATACTCACTGTGCTCTTGTTATTGTCAAACCTAAAGCAATTAAGGGGGTACTTATAGGAGATGAAAAGAACAGTGATGCTTCACCTCCCTGTTCAAATGGAGGTTTCAATAAAGCAATGACTTTGCTGGCTTTGGGCTTTAGGATACCAGCCATCCAGAGAAATCTTTTGACATGAAGATAAGATCTACTATAGGTAGCACTTAATCCTTTAAGACTAAAGGATTAAGCTAGTTGACCAAAAAGAGAAATATTAGATTTAACACCTGGAAAATTCAAAGCGCTTTCAATCTTCTCATTCCAGGGTTACTCTCTTGAATAATTCACACAAGAACACTTATACAGAGTTTAGTTTCTACATTTGACAGAAAAATAAACAAATTCATAATGATCTAAAGCAGAAAGCGGAAGCTCTGGTGAGGAAATGCTACTGAAATGTCACAAAACAGACTAAGAAACATTTAAAGTAGGGGTGCAGAAGCTGTGGAGTCTTCATAATTCCAGGATGGAGAAATGCATGCCCACAACCAAGGCTAGCATTCATGGGTGTCCTGGAGGTGGTGGCCATGCACAAGACTTGGGAACAGTTGACTATTCTGCTGTGAAATAGCAAATTGTCTCTGTTTATTTTGTTGCTAACCTAGTTGTGCCCTGTGAAACCCTTTCAGACAGCCCCTGCTCCTGTCCAGACTCATATGTCAGTCACAAGGACTAACTAGAGCAGCTACAAAGACACAGAGTCCATGAGAGCTAGACTACGTGTCCAATGCAACCACAAAATGATAAAAGGAATATAAGAAAAAATATATTATTTTTTTAATCTAGGAAAAAATAGCATTTGACCCCCAGTCTGGCTTTGCTGTGCTCATGCCATGCAGGTGTGGCTAGCCCTTGCTCTGGGGCATTATGCACAAAATCTGTCAGCTTCACAGCTTTTGTTCTGGGCCATCCTCAGCTGGGCAAATTGAGTCACAGCAAAGCACCAGCTCTGTAATACAGCAGTTACTGTTATTGATTTAACTGGTTTGTTTATGCCTATGTTTAATTGGCTATGTTAATAGCATTTTAATCCACATTTCACTTGTATGTGGCTGATAGCGCAACATTTGTGTGGCTGCGGTGACATTTTCTCACCACTGCTCTCTGTCATCAAGGACCAGGCCAGCACTCTGATGCTAACTGACAATCCCAAATGTTTTGTTTAATTAAGTATAATTTACACTATACTGTATAATTCCACAGCAATGGCTGATAAATCTTTCATTAAATAGGCAAAACCATGAAAACCTTTAATCACATAGCAAAGCTTTCAGTCCTTTTACCACCAGTATTTAGCATTTCTAAATATTCAGACATAGGATTAATGAGAACAGAGTAAAACAAAAGGAAAAAAAAAATAGAGAAAAAAAACCTGCTGGTGAAGTTGGAAAATCCCCTATAAATTTTATGCCAAGCATCATATCACTAGAAGATCAGGTAACACAATTAGTCAAGGTATTCATGCTTAGAAATATTCTCTCCATCACAGTTGGGACTGTCTCATCTCCAAACACACTGTGTTGGTTCATCACAAACAAGTACTGTCCTGCAAGATGTTTCCAGAGAATCATGGTCATCAAGAGACAAGTTCACTGTACGTGCCTTTGGGCCACCCATCTCTCAACTGATCTGAAGCCCAAGCAACACTTAATTCAAACAGAAAATAGTAAGACATTAAACAGGACCTCTCCTAAGGGTCCAGGCCCTTAGGAGTTCACTGCCCAGGCAATGAACTCAGCCTGCAGAGCCTGGTTGGTTTTGCTCAGTTCCAGATCAGCCCCAAGGGAGAGGTTCTGAACAAAGCAAATGCCCCACATATCTTCAGGCAGACCCCTTGGACCACGTACAGCCTCCCAACCTCACAGCCCTGCCATGAACAGGAGCACTTTTTACTGTCTAAATGCCTAGTCCAAACCTATTGCTTTCCAACATTCTGCTTTGGTCTGTCTGACAACCATCCCCTTTATTTTTCTCCTGGTAGACAATCTTACCTTCTACTTTTAGTTATTTAGTTACTTCATCCCTCTGTCACAGTCTCTTTTCTTCCCATTTCACCTTGCTGTCAGATTATCAATTTAAAACAGAAATAAAAATGCAAAAAAAAAAAAAATTAAAAATTTGCATCTGTGCTATTTAACTACATCAGGTACCCTTTTCAGTTACCCAAATCACTACTACTTTAGAAAATTTATGTCTCTTTCTAATAAAAGTTTTGTAGGGAGTAAGTGGTTTTTTTTTCTTTTTCTTCTTTTTTTGTGAGAGAGAGAAAGAGAGAGAATTTCAGAGTAGAAAACTACAGAGCAGAAACCATCCAACCACGTATTTTGTGCCAGAAAAATGGCACAGGAGTGTGCTACAGCTGCTTCCACAGAATGCACTCTATATAATAATCAAGATAAGAAATATTTCACAAATAGGCAAATCTCAGGCCTCTGTATGAAACCCAACTGGCAGCCAAGCCTTGCAGTCAGACTTTGCTGTGCAAACATCGGGGGCAGCCCCCAGCACAGCTGGACTCCCCCACTCCTGGGGGCACAACAGACCAGGGCAGCACTGTCTGCTGCAGATGGGGACCATCAGCACCACACAGCTGCTCTCTCCTTCCCCAGCAAGAGACTGGGAACACCCACACTTGAACCTAATGATGGAGCCCATTTCCCACCTCACCAGACTCCAGGTCCTCAGTGTGAGACAGGACTCAGTCTCAAGGCAGCTTTGGAGGGAGCAGCCCAACCCACAGGTCTGCAGGACTCTCCATCCCCTGCCTCACACCATCTGGGCAACAGTCACAGCAAATGTATTAGAGAAAGTGTGAAATGTTCCCAGGACAAGGCTGTGGTGTTTGGAGATGTCTCCATATATTCAGAAGACTTGCTGGGGAATTCAAAAGGTCAGATTCAGCAGAGGAGGGTAGACAGGGTCTTCAAAGTGGTGCTAAAGTGGGGAAAGAAGCACAAAAACACTCAATGGCTTTTTGAGATTCATAGGGAAAAAACTAGAAAGAGGCAAGATCATGAAGAATTTTTTAAAGAGAGACTTTTCCATTTGTCTGTGAAGGGCGAGAAAGCAGAGGAAGGTTTCCGAGAGCACACATAACACGCACATACATGCACATACATACTGTCATCTCCAGATCCTGGGGAGAAGGCAAGCTGCTGCATTGTGTAGAGATTCAAAATGTAGAAAATCAATTGTAAATCACGAGTTCTGGATTCTTTGAGATGAAGTGTAATCTGATTTACAATGTTACAAAAAGAAATTAAAGTTAATTCCAACATGATTGTGGGTACACCACAATTTAATATAACCATGCTGTGGCCTTTAAATCTCTGCATTGCAATATGCCAACAGTCATTACTTCTTTAAGTTTCATATTTTATTTTAAACTATAAATTGGAAATATCACATCGCTTGTTATTTACATTTCAGAATTAGGATCTTTGCTTAGAAACACAGTGCTCTATGGTGTAATAAGATTATTGTGCAACTACCACACATTTAGGGTAGTTAAAGGCACTCCACTTCACCTCATCATTTTTTCTGCTTAAATATTATGCCACATTCTGATTAATACCAGACCAATAAAATCATCTTAGCAATCTGGTTAGAGTCTTTTGTCTACCCAGATGGCCTGCAATGTTAATGTGTGACAATTTCAACAATGAACTAGGACTGTTTTATGGAACCAACATTTGTTCCACTGCTTTTTCTTCTTAGGCTCAGAATTTTGACACAGATGGTACAAATTACTCAAAAAACAGAAATGTTCATTTAGAAGGCTTAAATATGTGGTTTTACTCAGGCCATCCGAATCTTTTACATTTACAATTCAGTAAATTTACTAACAACCCTGCTGTAATTAAGGTCTATAAAAATCTTCCCTCCTTTCCTGCTTGCTTTTCCCCTTACATATCTACAGCATTTCATTATGCCTCCAATTTATTAATATTTATTCCAGTTCTGAAATGTTTTTAATTTTGGAAGATTTACACTGTTCAATCTTGCATCCGATTCTTCATACCTTTCTAATTATGGGAAAGGGGGGGAAAAAACATTTACTCTGCAACCACATATTAGACCCCCTAGAATCTACGCATTTCTAGATCTTAAAGGAGCAGAAAAAGAAAAGGTAGAATGGTGTCAGCAGCTTCTGGCCAAACTGCAGAGCGTTTTCAGTTAAGCAGAAGATCATTTACAATCCTGGCTTTCTGTACAGACACTTAGGAAAGAGTAAGATGTCTGAGAAATTACAATGGGGATAAGAAAACAACAGGATCCCTATAACCTGCTTGGTGTTCTTCAGCATAGCAGTGGCTGTGGTCTGTAACCTGTTCTAGTGGGAGGTGTCCCTATGCATGCTTGGGGGTTGGAAGCAGATGATCTTTAAGGTCCCTTCGAACCCAAACCATTTGATGATAATCGATTCAATGATAATCCACATGCTTCCAGAAAGTCTTTGGGCATCATGGGAGAGCCTAAGCTGAAACAACCCACTGGGGTCCACAGCACATGCATGAGCCACCCCAGGGTTTGCTTTCAGGCCATCCTTCCAAAGTACATCACAACAGCAGGCATGACCCCAAAAACCTCGGGCTATTTCACAGCACTGTACTACTCACATCTATTTCCATGTCTTCAGTCAATTTACCTGAACACAATCTTCCTTTGACAATTACTGCACCAGTGTGTGGTTTCAGCACCATTCTGATGACCTGGTTTCCATTTGACTATGTCTCTGTGATAGTTTGGTTTCATTATTTAAACAAATAATTTAAACATTAAAATCAAATTTAAAAAAACAAGATAAAACCTCACGCCTGTCCTTTTGCAGTCCTTGCAGAAAGTACAGTACATGCGTGATGCTCCAATTCATTATGAGATTCTATTAGATCTGCCAACAGAGAGTGCATTTTGAGTTTCTAAATGTTGTTTCCATTAGAATCAATCACTCCATGCAATTAAGCCAATAGTCTCTCACCATTTCTGCTGTTATGAGCTAAACCATCCTAAATATATTGACAGCTGTCTCCTATAAGATGACACAAATTAGGTTGAGGGGGCATAAGCCTAAATGTCACCAGTGGGAGGACATCAGTTATTCTTTCAGAAATCTACCTAATTTTCATACCCCATAAGGCATTCAGTAGACTTTCTTTGCATTGGCAGCATGCAGTAATCAATGTTTTGCATATTACAATCAATAACATGCTTAAATGTTTAAGTTTTGCATTCTTTTGCAATAAATATTGATATATTACAAACTATGTAAAACTGTTCATTGGACTTTTTGTTTGCAGCATGTACTGTATCATTCAGCAAATAAGTGAGCTAAATATTGTTTGTTACAAAACAGATGTCACATGAAATTATGCCATATGTGCTATTAAACATTTTTCCTTTTTTTTTTTCCTTTTTTTTCTTTCAGTGAAAACCAAGATTTGATTTCAGAAGTGACTGTACTTGGCTTTTCAAGGGTTTGACATATGAAAGCAACATCTCTGAAATATTTTTCAAACCTGCTGTGCATCCTGAAATCCAGTTTCACAGGTGGAATCTGTTTTAAATGTAGATACCTTAAAAATAAAGAAGTATGCTACATGTATGATTGCAATACTACTTCTCCACAGGTTCCACTGATTTATCATAGAAGCAAATGAGAAAATTCTACAGTTTTCACCTACCACTGAAATTGTAGTGCTTTTATCACATCATTACCTTTAAATACAGATATTTTGACTTGAAAATTAATATACACTTTCACCTACAAAGAAAAATAAAAATCCAGCTAATAGCTGTGTGCCATTTTCTGCAAAGATTTGATATTGGAATCTGAGAATAGTGGGTGCATGGTGTTCACCGAGGTCAAGGATGGCCAATTCAGATCTGCTTCAGAGTGAAACACAAACCCTCTAACTCTGCACAAGGAAAGAAAATATGCTCCAGGGTCTGACTTGGATTGTTTTTACACAAGCATGTATGTGAAAGCAGAGTGATCTATATCTTTAGACTTTGAAAGTGTGAACTCCACAACAGAGAGAGCAGAATGCAAGAAAGATGTTGCTAAGAGCCATACAATAAAACAAAATCTGGTTGCTGCAGGAAGAGTGACACTGGCATCAGAGGCAAAGGCACTTAGACCCACAAATGGAAACACGGCGCATTGGGAAAGCTAGAGGAAGAGCAGCAGATGCAGCAGCACAAGAGAAAAATTCAAAGTAAAGATCTGGAGACTCCGTATGCAGTTTTCTTTCTCTTAGTCATCAAAAGAAGGAAGATAGGGTAAACAAAAAGGGAGATAAAGAAGGTGAAGAAAACATTTTTGCTCTTCTTTCTCCCACAAAGGCAAAATACTTGCTTACACTTCTAAACTTACTAGCTTTGAGAGTCTTCTCTGTAATACAAATAACTAATTGCTTGCCAGGAAGCATTAAAACTGGGAGGAACTGTCCTTAAACTCCCAGCTTGGGATAGATTCCTCAGGCTTCTAGTCTGAAAAAAAAAAACCTTCCAAATAAAGCCCCTCCTCTAACACCATGAACTTCCATCACAAAGCCAGACAAACTGATTTCAGATCCCCAGACACCACACCTGGTGAGGCTGCTTTTCCCACCTCACAGCACCTTCCTACCCTATCAAATTCCCTTGCTGATTTTTCATATTTTCTGAAGAGTAATGTCACCTTCATGTCCCATTTATCCTTTAGCAAGTTAACTTACATTGAGTATTTGTAGAGCTGCAGATGGGGCCACAACAAAGGATCACTGCTGTGATTCATTCACACCACCAAAACGATAGGATTCAGATCAATACTGGTTTATTGGCTTAAGAAATTGGGAGCTTCTCCCATGGAAAGAAGCTTTTCCAGCAGTGATGCAGCATAACTCCAGCACCTCCAGTGAAGCACTCCCACCACCTCTGCCTCAGGAGGATGAGTCCTCACTGGTTTGGTGCCCACTACACAGGTCAGGGAATGACAGGGATGTCCAGAGTCCCAGCTGTTGGGGAGAGGGTCCTGGAGACCCCCATCACCATAGAGATGGGCACCTGGTGCCAAAGTATCCCCCTCAGATCTAGTGCTGCAAAGCCAAACCTGCTGGTTTTCCATATTTCCTGGTTCAACAAGCCCTGGCTAAGACTAAATAGGGTTTTCATTGATAGCTCAAGAGACAAAGCAGAAGCAGGTCAAGCTTTTCCCTGAGTTAAAGCACGACCACTGAAGAAGCTGATAGAGAACAATCAGGAACAGCTATTCTGCAGTAACTTCCACTGTGGAAAATCCTTAGTTCATAGAAAACATGTACATCTTTAAAAAATATCAAACTAATCTTTCTCTGAAAATGCACTATTTTTTACCCCACTTCTAGAGTAGTGCAAGGTTATTTTTAAATTATGCAGCTAGATGCTACTATTTGGGGTGATAGATTCTTTACAAATGCCAAAGATCTGAGAGCAGGAAAGATTATAGGCAACCCTACAACCTCCAATTAAATGCAAACATAGTTGTAAAAGCTTTCTCTTCTCCCAGCCTCCATATTGCACCTTCTGCAGCCAAATGCTCAGTACATGATAAAAATAGCTAGATCTTTCAAAATCTTAGAAGAGAGGTACTTGAATGTTTTTCTTTAAACGTATTTTCTTACAGGCAACATAATGAGGTCATCTGAAGCGGATTCAAGCTGATAAACTGTGTTGAGGAGAAACCAGAGGTTGAGCAAGGGGGTTCTAGCAGAGGAAAACAAAGAGAATGGTTGGAAAAGTCAGATCGCAAAATGTTAATCAGATTCAGAAACATAAAACATGACAATTCAATGGTGTTTGGTTAAAACTAGAAAATTTTAAAGTTCTAAGTATCTTACATTGAATTCTAATACTTTTTTTAATTATTAGCTATAAAATGCTTACAATTTTCAGTGAAAATTAGACTTGGTAATTTATATTTCTTGTTTATACAGTACAATTTGCTGATGAAAAAATGCGCTAAACTTATTGATTCATGACCATAATTGTTTAATTATTTATCATTGCAGAATTATATTAGCATTTATAATAATGCAGATGTGCGCAAAGGCTAAGAAGTCATATACAGCTTTTGTTTTGTGTTTGCTGTGCTGAAATTAGGTTGATCCAGGTTGTGTGTGCATACTGCATATTGCAAGTGTTGCAAGTCAGCGTCTCTTGGTTTTGCTGGAGCTACAGTAGGTCCAGCCAACAACCCTAATAATTAAAAGGCTCCTGCAGCTAATAAAGTATATAAATCCAATGCCAAGAGCGTTGCAGAAGTCTCTCCTCAGATTGATTTTTCTGTTAATATGATGTGCATTAAATTCAATGCAACACATGCACAGCTGTTCACTTCATACCACCCACGGTATCGGAATAGCTCGTGTGTGTTTCGTACAAGGGAAACCAACAAGAGCTGCACACCACAAAAATTACAACTAGCTAAACTAGCCAAAATCTTCTGCATGAGGCCAGTTAAAGAAGAACATAAGAACTCTTGATAGGAGAGAAACATATTCCTTTAATTTTCATTTTTATTTTAAGGGATCATAAACACTGAAATAAAATGACAGATGCTTCACTTCAGTCTCTCCTCCCCTCTGTGTGCAAAATCTATTCCCTCAAGGAACTACAATAAGACTGACATACATCCCTTTCTTGAAAGCCACTAAAATAGCTTTGCCATGGGCTTCACAATAAATTTGTAATACTGAGTGTGTCTTTCTGGACTCATCCTCTTGACGTGTTGATAGTCAAGGTTCCCATTGCCTGTCCCCTCTGTGCTCGTCACCTAACACTATTTACTGGTGCTACCTTTTCATAATTAAGAGTCCGTATCAAAGCAGTTGTAACACCATTTAAGCAGCTTTTCTAAGGAATCAATTCTAAACGAAAAGGCAAAGTATAAAAATGCCCCATCTTCTGCTGTGCCTAACTGATTTGCTGTGCATTTTATCCTCAGGGAGGTGCTGATTCCAACAGGCAGGGAGGAAGGACCATTCACAAAAGCAGCATCACACAACCAGGCAGAAGAGCTGCTTGTGTAGTTTACATCTACATGTGTTGTGTCTCTAAAAGCAGCCCCAAAACCACACTGGCCATTTCAGCTGAATTGTATATCACCATTCACAGAAGTGAGTATTTAACCTAGTGACTCCTGCTTCACAGCACAGGCCAGGTATTTGTTTCTTTTCTTAGACTAATATTGGTGACAGAATAATATACTCATTAATGGCAATAATGATTATATAGAGAGGTAGAATAGCAATCCTTCCAATGCATTGTATGAATGAGTCAGTTTCTTTAATTAATAAAATTTATTAAAGAACACAAGACAAGGAAAACATGCTTTTGTCAAGCACCCTCACACATGTGATCATTGGCTCAGTGACTCAGTGGTCTAAATTCTCCTCTTTTCCACCAGCATCAACCTGTAGCAACTGCACTTGCAGTGAAGCAGCATAACTTCGTGCAAATGAGCCCATGTCCTTAAAAACACTGCCCCTGAAGTCAGACTGAGAGTCCTGCAGGAAATAATTCAAGAAACTGCTGCTTTAAAACACTTAACAAAGAAATGAGGTGGAATTGAAATTAATTTTCACAGCAATCAATGCAATGCTTCAATGTTTCCTTGAAAAGCCTGGCTTCTCTTCTCCCACGCTGCCTTTTCCTCTTTCCTATCGTATTTTCATCAATTTAGAACTTAAATCACCAAAAAAATTGTGTGACTTTCAAAAACACTTGAAATGTGTAAGCATGAAAATACATTTTGTGTGGCTGTGTGCAACCATGAGACTGTTTTTAATGAAGAGATTTAAGTTGTATCTCTTCTGTAACTTGCCTGGCTTTGTTGTCACCATTGTTGTACCCCCATAGCTATATCCTGGCTAATAAGAAAGTACAACTGGAGTAAAACGGATGGGTTTTGTCCTTTGTTAGAATAATTGTTTTTAATCACACTTGATTTTCAATATTTTTCCTTTAAAATAGCAGTTTGAACCAAAGCCTACATTCCTCTCCTGTTCCCACACTAATCTCCTACTTGCCAGTCCTCATGATTCACACATATTGCTATATTTGGTGTTCTTCCTAAAGATCTTCTTAATTACATCACAATTCATCCCTTAAATTTAAAAGTGTTTTGAGCTCTAGTTGTAGAGACAACCTCTAGAATAGTGCCAAATTAATCTACTGGCCTCCAAACCAAAAGGCAATGAACAAACGACAAAAATCACTTTAAAAACCTTCATAAGCCAACATGATCCTTCTGGAAAGCCTGACTTGTGGTTGAATACTGCACTTTAGTAATGTTAACCACTCTTGTCACAACGATCCTGTAAACTTTATACAACTTCTTAAGCTCAGGGATGTAAATGCCCTGACCCAAAGCCACACAGGAAAAGTGCTAAAAATGCAGATCTTTCAGATCTTTCCCAGATAGATGTCTTGATAACAGACATGCAGATCCTAGACTGTGTTCTTATCCCTTGAACATCACATCTGATAGGGCTTTCTAGAAGCTATGAGCTTTCTACTCATCCAGCAGCTGGAACCCACCAGCAGCTGGAACCCACCAGCAGCTGGAACCCACCAGCAGCTGGTCTCTCTCCCTTCTCCTTCAGTCTCCAAACAGAAGGTCAATGCCATTATCACATAGCCCACCAGCATCCCTTAACACACTGCACTCTCAAATAATAATTCAGCACATGAGGGCCTACAATCCCTCTTCCATCCTTCTCCACCATGACAAGAAGGACCCCTCCTGGGTGGTAGCAGTATCAAATGCACTGATGTGCCCAAGCAGGGATATTATCAGCTCAGAGGGACACAACACCTGAGAGCAGAAAGCACATCACTGTACACAAAGAAACACCTTAAATACATCAAAATGAGCAGAAGGTAGGAAACTAATCACCTGCCGATCACAGAGAGAACACAGTCTGTCCTCAAGTGCCTTCTGGACTTTAAGAGTTCAGGAAGGCCTGGGATTTAATGGAATAAAATTTCATTCACCAAGGAAAAACAAATCAAGTCAAATAAATTAAAACCTCCTCCCCCATCCCTCTGATGACACAAAACTCTCAGAAAGCCTCTCCAGAAATGAGAAAGCAGAGGCTGAACCACCTACTCTGGATTGATCATCTAAGAAGTCAAATCTGGGGAGTCCTGTGCTACTGCATGCCAAGCTGACTTTGGAGGCTCCCTAACACTGAATCAGGCTCTCCAAGTTTTTTCCCTGATCCTACAGGGCACAACTCCCATTGCAAAACACAAGTTAGCCTAATATTCTTCTCATCACCCAAACCCCAGTGAGAACTGAAACTAAAGAGGTGGGGAAAAAAGAACCTTTCAGGAGATGAAGCATAGTTTTGCCTATGAATAATAAGGGTAAAACATGAGATATCTTAATCTTCATCCCGTATTAATATATCTATAGGCAAAAAGCAAGGAACAATATCTGAAATGTTCGAAAAATACTATGCCAGCACTTATCTGGTGACACTTGAGATGAAGAAGATAATTAAAAGGATGATTGCACTGGGTTGTTGTACTCCATTGATAAGAAAGGCTTTAGAGAGCCCATTCAGTATGCTCAGCCATGATACAAGATGCTAGGAGAAAACAGAGTGCTGTGGCAGTGACAGCACCTCAGATCTACAAAACATTAAAATGAAAGATAAAGGTGGCTCTGAAGGAAGCAATATTGGGCTCAGCTTGCTTAATGACAAACATTTGGACAAATGTCTAGATGTCAGAATACCTCTTAATCACTGCCCACTGCCTGTCACCCTGCATTCCCCTGCAAAAATCTGCCCATAAATCTGCCCATAAATTTAGAAGCCTTTTTGGTCTCTCCTGTTGATAAAGGCCAATAAGTAAAACACCAGCAGCCAAAATCCAGCATGGCTGTTCCCTCAGGATCTGCCAGCAGGGCTGATGCGAGGTCCAAACCCAGGAAAAAACACGAGGTGATCACTTGTTTGCTGTTCTATTTATTAAACATCTCTTGCTTGATTATAACTAAGCACTAAGTTTTTGCAATACTAGCAAAATCTGTAACAGTTTCTACAACTCTCATGATATTCTAAGCTAACTTCAGAGGCAGAGCAATTTACCAGAACTGCAGCTTAAACAAGTTTGAATTTCATTTGCTATATATATGAAGAGAATGCTCTTACTGAAAAAAGAAATGCATGAGCACACATTAAAGCAGAGCTTTGATTCTGAACTCTTTATCCTGAACTCTGAACAATGGATACTTATGAATCATTTGTGCTGCATACTGAAGCCTTTTGAACTGGTAACAAGAGAAATCAGTTCTGCTAATGCGTCTCTCATCCCAGATCTCTCACTCATCCAGATTTTAAATCCGAAACTTAGAATAAAATCATCTTTGTGGAAGGACCAAGAGTATTTTGGAAAATAGACCGGTCAGACAGGAGGATAATTTCTGGGTGGGGCAATAAGGAGACTGTGTGCAAGTTCTGATTTTCAAGACAAGATGTTTAAAATCAAGGTCTGAAAAATGTGGGGAAGAGGCCTTGCAAAATGGTTTGCACTGCTTGTGTTTGGGGTCTTGTGGGGTAATATTGTCACTGCAGCAAGCAGCAAAACCAGACTGTAGATCAAAGTGATAAGAATGACATTAGAATGAAAGTTTTGTATGTAGATAAAATACTGGATTGAAATCTAAGTACATATCTTATATACTGGCATAAATTTGGTACTAGCAATGAAAAAAAAAAATACAGCAAAGCTACAAATTCTCTCATAAGGAAAAATCAGCCTTTACTCGTACTTTAAAATCTTTCTATATAAGTCATCTTTGGTCAGTCTCTACTAACAATTAACAAAAAATACTCCAAACACAAGGCTTCTAGTAACTAATTTTACGTAAGTCTGGTGTAACAAGTTCCCTGTTTGAGTATAAGTTTCACAAAAGAGATCAAGCTCAGATTAAAAGAATTGTAAAAGTGCAGCCTGCAACAATGCATGGACAGACACGTTCCTCCAACTCCAGGCTTTTGAGAATTCCTTTTAAACAGTGGTGTGCAAAAAAGCTACAGAAACTTATGAGATAAATTGCACAATACCAACCTGATTAAATTTCAAATGCTATCAACTTTTGCTTAGAGTCTACGATAGGCAGCAGAAACTGAATTGAGAGTGCAGCCATTGAAAATGCTTTCCAGGTGGGTCCAGATATATGTCTAAACGAATGTCCACATTAAATGACAATGTTACTAATCACAGCAGCACTGAAAGATCAAAATGAAGTCCACAATCAGAACTCTGAATTCCAGTGCAAAATCCACCCTTACTATTTAGCAGCAATGGTCTCTGGATGTGAAATGCCTGCAGTGGCCCTAGCATGAAGTGCACGTGGCTGTACAAGGGAGGAGCTGCTAAACCATTGCTTGTAGGTAGATGCTGCAGCAGGTAGATGCCTATGCAAGGTGCATAGAGATAAAACCAGTCACATAAGAATAACACAACATTTTTGTCCCCTCTCTCTGCCATGCAGCCACAGCTCACTAATAAAAGCACATTTACTCTGTCATCTCCCCAGGTAAATAAATGCATTACACCCATGCTCAGCTGCCAGGTTTTTGCAGCTCAGAAAGGGCAGGCTGTGGGAGGAGGCAGAAGACACCCCAAAGCAGTCCCAGGACAACTCGGCAGTGGCCAAGGGCCCACAGTGCTGGGGCACTGGGGAACAGAGGGTTCTTGCTCCAACTGCCCCTCTTCAGCAATCACCTCTGTCAAAAAGCAAGTGTCAACCACTGCCTAAGTTAGAGCACAGGCCCCCTTCCCACAGGACTGAATTAGGGGTAGGGTGCAGTTAATCAGTGATTGATTTGTTAACTTTTTGGATCCACCTGTAGCCCTCAGTGTTTCATCAAACTCTGTTTGGTAAAAATAATAAATACATACTTAATAAGATTAGACAGTGGTAGCATTTCATAAGCACATGCCATAAATACTCTCTCGTGCCAAACTGAAAGCTTCCTCTCTTATGTTTAGTGACCCTCAAATCACACTTCTTTCAGATCATCCAAGTGTTATAGTAACAGCAAAAGCAACAGGATGGAAAATTCCTCACACGTGCACATTTTAGGCTATGTTAATAAAATGGGACAACCTGCCCTCTGAAATGCAGCCAGCTCTGGGGTAGAACGAATTCTGGTTTGGGAAGCAACGTAACTTCCCATATGGTTTTGGAGAAAAGACAGGTTTTGCACAAGCCAGGTCTCCTCATCTAAAGCAAACAGGAATTGCTCCTTTACAGAAAGAGCAATGCTGGAAGGCATCCCTACATGCTAACCAGCACAGCATGCCACTTGTTAACTTTGTAAAAAAGGCCAAAAGAAACTGAAAAATCTGAATCTGTATTTTTCAGGAAGCTAAGTGTAAGATTTAGATAACGAAGGAGTTGCCCTGTAGTTGTGACAAGGGCACCAGTAAAAGAAAAAGAACAAACCACCAATGCAGTGGTGCAAGTTCTCATTTGCGATGCTAAAGCTGCTTTACATGCTGAATTCCCATCCTTCAACAGCAGGTCAATGTTTTAATGTGGATTGGGCACATAAATGCAGATCAATTTATGCATTAAAAAAATCATCTACATGTGCATTTATTTCAATTTCATTTTTAGTGAATCAGGTCCTGATTCAATGCTAACTGAAAACCCTTGAAATAACTGCGAGCTCGTTCATAGCCAATTCTGTGTCACTGCTACGAAATTAGTAGCGAAATTAAATGGCTCAACAGTGCTAAGACATTTCCCAACTACTCCAGCAAGCAGTCGCTCACCTCTAAGGTTAACAGGATAAAGGCTGGATAAAGAAACTACTCATTATACCACCTCTACAAAGAAGCAATTATGAGACTTTACAAAGTGGTTTCAAATATATTTTGCAAACTAGGACTCAGACAAATATTAGCGGCAGCAAATTACAGTACTTAACAGAATTATCACCAGAAAAAGAGACTCTTTTAATCTATAAAAAACATCAACAAAAGATGTAAATATGGACTCCTCGATGGGTGGTATATCTTGAAGAAAATATACATCTAATCTCACAGTGTGTTACCTCCAGTACCTGGAGAGAAGGTTAACAATTCAGAGCTGTTTCCTACAGCTATAGAATATATTTTGATGTAGATTTGTAGATATCACAGACTCAAAATCTATTGTATAATCACAGGGCAAGTGCAAGGAACCTGGGGACATACTTGTCTACAGTAAAGTGCTGGAACACTGGTTTTCATTTTAATCAATGTTATTCCCTGTTTTTAACAAATTATATTTCATTCTGTGGCCTTTTAGTTCTATTTTTCTCAGTGTAAACAGCAACAGTGCTTTCACTGCCACACACACAATTTGCAGGCTACTTATTGGCATCACACACACATTTATCTCCATGTGCAACAGGCAGCCAGGAGAAAACTGTCACCCTCACAGCACCTCCTGACAAGCAGCAGATTATCATCTTGTTTGCAACACCGTAAATCCAGAGCAACTGGACCCGGGCACAATCTATTGCTGCTCTGGATTAAACCACACACAGGGAACCAGTCAGTGATCCAGGGATTCACAACCTGATGTGTCCAAGTGTTCCAGTCCCAGCATTCCCATACAAGTCAATACAAGCAATGGGAAACCAGCACCTTGGGATGTCAAGCAATTACTGTAGGTTTATGTCAGAGAAGAATTTGCCTCTCCTGTCACACACGTTTCACATATAAATACTCTGAAGCTGAAATTCAAGAAGCCAGAAATCCATCCAGCTTTGGTCTTTCCTTGCTCAAAGCTCTGCAGTCGAAGCCGGTGCTTGTTGAGTGTGAACAGGGACTGTCACAAGCAGAAAATATTTTGTGACTCCCTGACATTTCTTTCTCTGAAGTTTTCAGCCTCTTCTTTATCAAAGGAGGAAGACACATGGTTTTCAATTCCTTCCATTAAAATCTTACGCTAAAAGTTTTTCAATGATACTCCAACAGATGTGGGAAGTGGCCCTGATCATGTACTCCAGCATGCAAAGGAGAAAACCTCCAGGGTAGTAACAATCACTGAATGTTCCTCCCTCCTTCTTTGAGGAACCTCACTCCTGCTCCTAAGCAGATTTACCCCTGGGCACACTGTAGCTGTCAGCACTGAGCATCTGAAACCCTCTGCATTAACTAAACACAAGAGGGAAGTGAGCTTCCATGGGCTCTTTAACCCTTCCTTGCTTCCCTCATTTTAATTTGTGTTTGGCAAGCTCCAAAACATTCAGAGGTCGAGTTTTAGCTTAATTAAGAGACCACAAAAATCCAGACAGTCATCCAAACCTTCTGAGCACTCAGAGTGTGGGAAAGTAAAGTAAGATAACCATGTGCCAGCAATTTCACTGAAGATTTCTAGTGTTTGCTGCCCTGAACAAGACTTGAAAAATACCAGAACTGTTTTGCTCCCTCTTACACTGAACTTGAGCTTTGCAGACACTTGATCGAAAACTCAATGCAAAGAACCTGAGCTCTGGTGCATTATCACTTGCAGCTGCTGATTTTCCAGTATCCCTCCATTATTTTTCAGCATCCTCCCCAGGAAAACTGCTGGAAATACCACTTCCACCTACATTGTTCTGTCATATACCATTTCTTACATTTTCTCCAGCAGTTCCTTCATTTTTAAAACCCTCCTAAATTTTGAAAAAAAATCCTCCCGTTTGTTCCCTGGGTGGGTATAATTCACCCTTTACTTCTTTGCATTTGATATCTGACTCCTGGATGAAACAGCACAGAGCTGCAGCATCAGCAGTTCCTGAAGGGACCATCCCTTTCCATTACTATTTGGATAATGGTTGCTCCATAAGATCAATTAAAAGAAGAAAATGAAAACAGGAATTGATACCAGAGCCTAAGCCCTTGCCCAAGCTGAGGGCACCGACAATTGCAAGATAATTTAGCAGTGCTCCTCTGCCCTCATTTTGTCCATGTTTATTTATGCATCTTTCTGTTACAAGCATCGTGCATTAAAGTCAATAGCCCACCACTGCTTATCAGAAAACAAGTGGAGCCAGACCTGGACTTCTATAAATAAGATTTACTCTATTGGCTAAATAATGACATCTAAACTGGTCTGATTTAACTGACTATGGCAGTTCTTAGAGGAAAATTTAATTACACTTTGTACTTATTACAGTTCCTTTGTGTGCCTCTTGCTTCCCAGCAATTTTGAAATATAGACTTAAGTCTGCTGTACAATACATCTCCATACCTATAGTGACATGCGCTAACAGATGGCACTGCGAGTACAGAGCAGCAGATCAGCATGAGTTGTCAGTTTTGGTGGCCACAATTCCCTTGAAGTTATCACAGCCCAACACAAAATAGCATGAAATAATCACCGGCCACTTCCCATGGGCTGGGAAGAGCATGACTCAGCACCAGAGCTTTTTATAACATCCAAACATTTAATTTTCTAGAAATGCTTTTATATTTATGAAGTGCATTCATTATGGCAACCTGGTAAGCAACCAATGTGCTGGGATGATACTACTCAGCCAGAAGTGCAGCAAGAGCACCAACATCTCGGGTGCTGGGGTGGGCTGGGCAGCATGGAAGCAGCAAAGGACACGTGTTTGTGTACACAGGATAATACTGCTCTATAAAATTACATTAGATGTGCATTAGGGGCTGTAACAGAAGACACCAAGAGTAAAGGATATGCACAAGCAGGAAAAAGAAGCACTGAGGGGTAATTGGGGAAGGTGGGCAGGGCTCTGCTGTCCAGGCAGCTCAGCACCAGGGCAGCCCCAGCGGCCACCTCACTGGCTCACACTGCCAGGTATGGGAAACAACACAGGGAACAAGCCACAGAGCTTGCTGTCACATCATACATTCAGGTTTCACATGCACTTTACCACATGCAGAGGAAGCTCAAGACTAGCCCAAGCTGAGGTTCAGCTTTACCTGGAATTAATGCAGCAATGTTAAGAAAATATACCAAGATGAAGATACAGGCACATATTCCTAATACATTTTAAAGATGGCATGTCCTAAAACTCATCTTTCCTCCAAGCTCTCAAACTTTAGAGTCCCCTAGGACCTATCCTACACTTGCTATCATTTTGTGATTAAGTTTCCTGAATTCACACCCCAAACACATTTTGGAACAGCTTTACATTACCTGCAAAAGAGCCTCAGAGCAGGGAGTAACAGAGCTGCTGCCACCTCACCAGAGCCAGGTGTAACACCCCATCACCTGCCCAATTTGAGGTCTGAGTTGGTTGAACAGCATCATGGGAAATGTAGTCCTCTCCTCCTTTTTCTTCTTTCTCCTTTCTCCTTCCTGTCCCCAGCTCACACATCCCTTTGGACCAGGGGTGTCAGGCTGACAGAGCCCAGGCTCGGCTGGTGCATCCTCAGGAAGCAGCTCCTTTCTTCACAGCCTCCAAGGACACAACTGTCTTGTGCCATTTTGGACATTCATCTGGAGGGAACTTCCACAGGGGCTGGATTTAAACACAATTAAATGTCACAGCAGGTTTTTCTGGTGCTTTTTGTTGTTGTTATTTTAGCTTTTATGACGGCCCAACCACTGAATGTTAATATTTTTTGAAAGGATTCAATATTCGTCCATTGATGTCTGAAATCAAGGTCTCAAAGCAACATCCTCCAAATCCTTTACAGAGGAGAATCCCTACTTTTTTTAAGTGATTGGTGGAATATTCTCAGTTTGTGTGTTTGCATGTAGAGACCACTTACATGCAGCTTTTAATATGACTGAGTGGACTTCAGACATTTCAGAGGACAGGATGTTACTAGGCAGATCAGAATTTCAGATGCAAACCTGAAAGTATAATTGGCATACGAACAGGTAGCAGGAAACTGTGTGAAATATATTTTCTGAAGAGACACATTTTCACCATTTCTCTGCAATGGAAATGCATGAGCACAGGATTTTCACCATCAAAGCCTGCAGTGTCGTAACGTACTGCAGAATTGTGGCCTTAGGGTTCAGTAAATTACTGTTAAATAATTTTAAATGTTTGCTGTTTTCTTTCAAAATGAAAAATACAGAATGAAAGCCACAAACAACATCACAGAGAAATAACTGGTTTGCTTATGATATTGCATGAGTATGGAAATGCTTTTTAAAACCTCTGTGGTGCCGGGTGGGTGCTCAGGAGCTGCTGCCAGGGTCCAGGTCCTGCAGTGGAACAGGGGGCAGCAGAGCTAGCAGGTCCCTGCTGGGTCCCCAGATCCAGCACCTGGTGCTGGCAGCCTCCTGGTTGCAGGGTCTATGCCTCAGGCACTCTTGAAAGAATACGAGTTTGAATTAGGTGCTGCATCCACAGCAAAACTCTTCCTTCAAGCTATAAGGCCAAGAAGAAACATTTTAGAGGAAGATGGATCCAGTTTTAATTACAGCAGCACAAATACAACCCTGGCAAAACCCTGCAGAATAGACACCTCTTAGCATTTCCCCTACAGAACCACAGCAAAACACATGAAAGGTCATATACAAGATAGGATTTGACACAATAAGATTTCACTCCCATGTTAATGCACCTCAGATCAAGCCTGCAAAAGTGAAATAATAAATTTAGGAAAACAAGCAAAATGACCCTACTGGTTGGTTGGTTTTCTAGATACCATCTACATATTTTAGAAACGTACAACCTTCTAATAGAAATGAATAAACTACTCAACCATAAAGTTGCTATAGAAGATATGCTTGTTCTGATTGGAAAGGGCATCTGCTATCTGCAATATTGATAATACTTTTCAAATTTCATCTGCTTTTGTTTGCATTCTGTGTCGTCTGTTTAAACACACTGGGAATAATAATGAATCCCAGCATTATCTCCACTTTTTCAAGGCCGAACATATAACTTTATCACAAAAATAATTAAAATTCTTTGGCACTCTTGTATCTTTTCCATTAAACGTTATCAAGCAGTGACAATAAACTAACATCAGTCCAAGGCTGCCCATATGCTGCTTTTAAAAAGAATGCATTTGTCCCAGGGTAAGATACATGAATTTTGTGTTTACAGGGTCAAACATTTCCAAAGTTTTTTACAGTGTAAGGACTAAAAAAATCTGTGTAAGCACACACACATGCAAAAGCACACACACAGACACACACACACGCAGAGCTGATGATATTGGGTTCAGAGAGAACACCTACAAACTGTTTTTTTTAAAACTTCCTTTCACAGACAAATCTTAGCAGCTTAATAATTTGGACAACTAAAGATGTAAATATTTTGCATACTTGTACAACACAGTCAATCCAATAAATGATCCTCTGAAACATTCTTGGATGTCATATGCAGTTAATCTCAGATGAAGCAAATTATATTTTTTTTTTTACTGAATTTTATATAGAGGGCTATATATTATCTCCTACATGTAGGAATAATGATAGAAATTTATTTTGAAACAAGGAATTTTACTTCAGTATGTTTATCCTCTTTTATAAACCACATTTTCTTTGTTATCCAAGGTAAAGGACAATAAAACACATTCTCTGTTAATCATTGCTTGACATGGATTAATACTCATTAGTTATTTAAGAAAGAAACCACTGACAGTTCCTTTTTTCATGCACCTCTAATTATTTGCCAACAAAACCCAGTATAGAATACATTTCTAGAATACCTAACTCTGAAGTCTTTATGATTTCTATAACGTGTGTTAACTTCTGCTTAAAATGTAGTAAAGCAACGATGTTGATCTCATTTCAATACCACATACACAGTATTGCATAGTAATGCACTGGCTTTTATAAGCCAGGAAACAGTACCAACTCACTAAACAGATCCATCAGGATAATTGAAGAACTCATTTCAGAAGAACTCCCATATGAAGGCAGAAATGTTAAAAGATGTTAAATTTTCTTTTTGTGTATTGTTGGCTTGCTTGATAAGCAGAAGCAAGTTTATACAGCTCTGCAGCTAGTGTAGAATGCTTAAGCAAGAAATCCATAACTTTTAATATGATGAGATTGTCCTGCTAGGAGAGATGGATTTTTTCCAATATCACTGCTAACAAACAAGTAGAGTTTCCTGTATCAGCACATTTCTGTTTCTACTCTGCAGCACACATGTGCTTCATTTAGAAACAATACATGGCTCAACATTTTTGGCATATTAAAAATGAGACAAGTACGTTAGGCTAGTTGATGGACAGGTATCCTAACAGGTTTCTTCGGAGAATGAGTACAAAATCTTATATAGATAGACACACTGACAAGGTTGGGGGAAAAAAGGAGGGGGAAGTGTGAAGTTATTTGTGTTAACTTCCTTCCAAGATTTAGTGGCAATGTTACTTGCTGGAGTGACTGCTCAGTGGACAGATAATGTCACACAATGTCTTATTACATGATTTCAAACCTCTGTGCACAATCTCACTTGCTGCAGAAAACTTAAATATGTTTCAGGTAGGAGCTAAATAAAAGACATTACTTTTCATCTGCTTTTTCACTTAATGCTAATATAGTCACTTGTCAGTGGATGTAAAAGTAAGGGAGACAAGGGTTTATTTTTATACCTCACAGAACAGCAACTGGTGATTTCCCTTAGATCATTGCTTTTGTGTGTGCAGGCACTAAGCTTTTTTCTTTTAATATTTTAGACATACTTTATTTTTTATTCAAAACAGTTTTATTCCAACTCTGACACACTGATATTGTCAGGGAAGGAAGTGTGATGTTTAAATGCTACTGGGTATTTTTTCTCGTTATGTCTTACGAACGTAGGTGGTGCAGCTCATTAATCCTAGAGCTAATCACCAGCCTCACGTTATTCATTTCTTCAAAGGTTTGGCTGAAGACATGACTTTGTGGTTCACTTTAGAGGATTTATAGCACATACGTCTCAATGAGCAGTCAATAGGGACATGAACCTGAACCACGGCTTGGACGGGGCTGCCTGCCTGCATGTGCCCTTTCTGGGGAAAACCACGTCCCAAAATACATACATGGGCTTCCAAACACAATGAATGAAAATGTGCTCTCACTTTGTGTTCAGGAGAAAGCATCAAGTCCTGTAAAATCTTCGTGAGAGACAACACGAAGGTGAGGCAGGTTCCAGCCTTCCTGCTGCACTGCAGCCCTGCACCCCTTGGCAGGTGAGGGCATCACTGTTTTCTTCTGATGACCGAGTCCCTTTTTAGGGACATTCTGCAGAGTTACTGTTTTGGCTGTGACAAGTGAGCAGCAGCCATGGGACCATCCCACCAAGGTGCAGGGTGGCACATGGTGCAGCTGGGCTTGTCCTGGTGCCAGACCCAGGTATGGGACATGCAGGATGTGAGATGTGCCCTGGGAGGGCGGAGGGAGCCCTGGGCCATGCTGGCCTTGGAAGACACAGCTCCTGGAACAACAGTCTAACTGGGACAGGCCTGCCTTGGCTGGTACTTGGCAGAAGATGAAAGCAAGCTGCAAGAAGTGGTGTTGGTGACCACAGGTAGCAGCAGTCACTCTGCTTTCAGCTGGTGCATAGCATGATCTGGCAGGACAGGCTTGGAGCCTTCATCCTCCTGAACCATCAGAATGTTTCAGCTTCACTTCTTTGCTTCTTTTTCAGCTTCTCCCCTTTTCCCACATAACCTCCCTTGGTTTCCTCAGGTCTGCACGCCTACTCAATTCAATTAGCCTTGGATACAGCACCAAGGCCTTAGATACCTGTAGTCATTATCCCAAGCACTTTTCATAAGAGTAGAGATATTAGTCCCAAAGTTCTGGCAAAACTCCAGCTAAGCTAATGTATTTACAGTCCAACCTCCCCAAATATATATCTTACCTTTAAATGGAGGATTATTCTTAATTTTGCTCTCCTTATTTTGCTGCCTAGAGTTTCTGGTAGAGTTAAACTTACTCTCCATGGCAGAATGATGTGGGATTTTTCAGTCCTACCCACCTGGCAACATTTAGTATTTTTCTGCTGCTTCTGGGCTCCAGAGGCTGCAAGAATCCTGGTTCCCCACCCCTCCCTTTTTAAAAAAGCAAACCTCTAATCCTTGTGTGAAAAAGCTTAAAGCATAAAGCTCCAAAACAACTAAAAGATGCAGCTCAACATACACTATTATCTTTAAAATATCCCACAAATGTAAATTAATTCTCATGTTCCCTGAGTCCTGCCTCAGACACGGTCCCACAGCGGGCAATGCCAGTGGTGCCACAGAACCAGGCCTGAAAGCAGCTGTGCCCATTGCTGCCCTGAGCCAATCTGCCTCATCTTTCACAAGCCCAACTCTCTGCCCAGTTACACCAGCAAGGTCACTGGAGTGGCATGACTACAGCTGCAAAACAGGACTGCATATTTTGTGTGAATGGTGGGCTTGGGGGCAAACCCTGCCCTCCTGTGCAAAGCCAGAAGATTGCCAGGGGCGTGTGGGTAGTGAGGCAGTCAATACCTCAGTGTCACAGGGACAGCCTAAAGATGTTTTCTTAAGGTTTTGGCTTCCTCTGTGCTTTCCCTCCTGGTAGGATGAAGGATTTATTGTCCAGCCTCTGTCATCCTGTTAAAAGAGAGGTGAGGCCAGGCCCATGAAGAGGGAGATGCCCATCTCCCACAGCAGGCTGCATGGAGACAACTGATATTTCCACAGCTTGGCTAGATGGAAGGAAACCCGTATATTACAGACTCCAGAGAGATCAGGTGTTTAACTCCTCTGCACTGAGTTTGGTAGGTTTTCTTGCCAGGGAGATAATGGGGCTTTGGGGGCTTGATCCTTTTCTTTGTGCCATTGGATCTGGAGATTAAACCAGGCTAGTTTAAATAGCATTTAAATTTATCTGCGGCATTATTTACTGGGGTCCTCTCATGGCAGCCTCACAAACATTATTCATTAGTTCTCTCACCTATCTGTACCCCTACCCAGCTACCCAATATTCAAAGACAATCAGCAAATTAATGATTTCACATTTTCAGCCCATTAAATAATTTATTGCTGGTGTCAATAGAAAGTTTTTAAAAGGTAAAATATCTTTGTATATTGACTACCAATTCTACATGGATGTAATGGCACCAGGCAGTGTACCACATCATGAAATAAAAATTAAATTGTAGTTGGTCTTTTAAATCAACTCAATTAAAATAAAGAGATTCTTGGCTTGATATAGGGAAATATTTGTATTTCCAATTCTATTTGTTAATACATTGACATATGTGCTATTTTTTAAATGTAGCACTAAGTGCACTTTCTGTCAATGCCATAGATTTTTTAATAGACTGAGAAAATGCATTTCATTTCTTCTTATTTTCCTTCAATACATCATTTGGTTCTGCTTTTTTGCCTGCATGAAATTCATTTTCTAATGGAAATATTTGTTTTGTAAATCAAATATGTATTATGCACAAAATGCAAAGCACAAATTAAATTATGTTAATGAAATGAAAGAGATATGAAATGCATATTTCATGGACAAAACATAACCTCAGCAAACAACCATTTCTTGATAAAATCTTTAAACACAATCTCATTCTGTGACAGACATATTGTTAAAGCAGATAGCACCTCATTTAAATGGTTTCCTTTAATATTAGTGCTTAGTATATAATTGTAAATAACTTTTGGGATGAAAAACCAATAATGAAATACTGTCTTTAATAGTTTGCTATTGATGTCAGCATAAAATTTGTAGTAGTTGAATATTGGAAATTGGGAGTATGCACACATATAGTCAAAAGCTGTAAATGATTGCATATTTAAATAGAGCTGACTAAGGCAAAGATGTTATAGATATTAGTAATAGGCAGAAAATTATGCTGACCTAACATTATTTGACAAAACCCACTGTTTTATATTATATATTGGTTACACTTAATGAATAATAGATTCTGTAGGTGTTGTTTCTCAGTTCGTGATGCTGATGACACTATATGTTGGACACTTCTTAGTCTTCCTTCTGACAAAAAGCAGGTGGAGCTCACACAGGCCACCAAAGCACAAAATTGTATTTATGGGTCTCCATCCTAACCCAGTCTTCTGCAAGACAAACATTCCCAAAGCCAGGAGCAAAAGATGTGTTCCAGGTTAAACCTGAACAAAGACAATACAAGAAAAAAATCACTTGACATAAAGCTGGGGATTTCATGTAGGTTTTGTGTTGCTTTGCTCTCCTAAGCAGTGAAGTCATTATATGGATTCCACTGATCTGTTGGGTTTCATCCCTCTTTTGCCATTGATCAGAGTTGATCTGCAGCACACATCTCTCTCCTCTTTTCTGCCTTGCGCAGACACGAAAGCAAGAAGAAAGCTATTGATACACGAGCCAGTTCTTTCAGACATTTTAGGGCAGCAAAGAATGTATTAAAATCACCAAAGGGACATCTGTCTCTTCTCTACCATACTATTTTTTATCAAAAAATGCGAAGAAAAAGAACATGATGCACAGTTAAAAGAAAAACCAGCACCAAAACTGAGATGATCATTAGAGAACTGGGAGATGCCTGTAATCTAACAGGTGATAAGAAGACCAAAGCGCTTATTTGAATGTTGCTATTCTTTGTGTGAAAGCAGGAGAGCTATACATAATTAATTGGGATCTGCTTCATTTTCTGAAGAAGAACATATTTGGTTTTATATTAAGTATTACAGAAGACACTTAAGATTCCGGCACTGATACCTGATAATTGTTTATCATCTCCTTTTTTTGCAGGAGGGGAGCAAGATCAATGGGAAAACCAGGACAGCGTTAACTGGAGGCCTTTGGCTTTTAAGTCGCTTTGGTTTAGGTCTTAGTCTGTTATCATAACTGCCCAGGGCTGGCTAGCAACTCATTTCATCTTTGCAGTAGATGATGAAGTATCTGCACTGATTTGTTTAGAGAGATAAGCCTTTGCCTTTGATGGCAGTGATAACAGTGCAAAAATGGTCCGAGTCCTCTAACCCTTTATGGAGAGGCTCAGAGATGCCCAGTCTGTGCCCAGGTGTGACACTCAGTGCCAAAAGTGCAGAGGATGCTGAGTGAGGCCACAGCTGGGATGCAGCATCCCAAGCGATGCGGTGCCCAGGACACCCATGACATCATGGGAGCCTGGGCATGGTCAGAGATGGACTGGTTAAATCTGCACAGAAGGGACAGAAAAATCCATGAAAAGCACAAGCCTGAGTTGATTCCCAGCTAATAAAGTATGTTATCCTAAGATTCAAATTTCTCCCTGGGACGAAGGTGCTTTCCCCACTGCCCCTGCACAGCTCACACCTGTTGGGACTGTGCTGTACCCCTGCACTGCCTGAGCTTTCCCATCCCTAAACAGCTTCTCCAGGTGAGAAAACATCCAAGGAGCAGACTGCCCCTGGGCTGTGCCTGTCTCCACCAGTCTCTGCTGCTGCTGAGGATGCCTCTCCAAGAAGGGAGGCTGTGTGCCATCCTCTGCCTGCTGTGAGCCATCATGGATGAGGTAACCTCCACTTTGGTCTGAGGTATAGACAGGTTTTCGGTGCCTTTAGTAATTTTCCCAACCACCTTGACAGCAAATACAGAACTCTGAGATAAGCTTGGCAATAAATACATCTAGCAAACATGGTAAGGCAACACAACAGCAAAAAAGCTCTCCCACATGGCTCCCCGTCCCTACAACAAACTATTTATTATTCATACTTGCCCTATTTCCCTCCATCACAAGCAACTCAGCACCGTGATAGATTAATAGGGACTCAGGAACACAGCATCCCTTTTAAGAGTAAAACCGACAACCAATTTCAGTGCACCCTTCGTAGCAAGATGGCCACAAAACCTGCAGGGGGCTCCCAGAAATGGGTGGGCTTTTATCAATTGCATGGTATGATCTTGTATAGAGACAGGGCACAAATGCTGCTGAGGTATAAAAAGAAGAGGACATCAAAATGTCTGAATACAATTAACAGAAGAGCCTTCTTTTGCTTCTGGCATAACAAAAAAATTCAACCAAATAAACAGTCCAGCTGTGTGAATCTTAGCTCCTTTTGAACGAGGCCATCAAACTGTCTCTCTGCCATAAAGTAAAAACCTTCCAAACACTTGCAGAATCTCTAGACTTGGCAGTTTTCCCAGGATAACCCAGTAATTTGCTGGGGGAAAAAAGTATCCCATGTATCGTAAAATACTGGAATTTCATCCCAAATTAAGGCCAAAAACTTCTCCAGAGGGAGAATCCGCAGCAAGATCTCCAGATATTCAGAGCTAGAAGAAGAGTTTCCTTCCAGTGCTTCGAGGAATTCACCCAGGCAGCTCTCAAAGCCATGTGACTGGAGCACAACAACGCAGAGGAGTCTTGCTAGGGGAGAAAATGTCACAGAGAAGCAGCAGGATTTGGGAGCATGACTGACACAGATCTTGAGGGCCACAGAGTAAAGTCACCAGCTACTGAAGGCAACTGTGTCACTGCAGTTCTGCTGGTGTGATATTAGGAGCCACCCCCATCTGGTCAATCCAAGCTGGGTACATCCTCTCGCTGTAAAACCATTTCCAGTCTTCCTCTTTGTTTTTGAGTAGAATCCATGGGACAAACGTTATCACGAGTCAATGGAATCACTGATATAGAAATCAGAGTAAAATCAGGTCCCTAACACTTCCGTTGTGTATATACCACCTATAGAAGAATAATGGATGCTAAATCTAAATTGTGCTTCCTACACTTATTTCACAGGAAATACAATTTTTTATCCATTTTATCAATTTTCTAAAATGAATCTTTCCCTTTTTCATTATCAAATTTCGATCTCATATAATTTCCAGCACCACCCCAAGCCATTCTGGAGTTCTCGTTTACATCACTAGAGATTAATATTAGGTGTTTGTAAAAGGAGGATATTAGCTTCTCCCTTATATCTGTCAAAATTAATAACTTCTCTATCACAGATAACTCCAGGTCAATATTAGATTCACAGATGTGGCCAGGAATAAAATGTATGGAAATATAATATCTCATTTAG
>NW_009953205.1:5199511-5215841 GCF_000747805.2 Chaetura pelagica | reverse complement strand
GGAGGGGGGTGGGGAAAGGAAATGTTTTCATTATTGATATTTAGACTGCAACTGTTCAAAAGGTCAGAAGACTTTGAAGGCTGAACATATCTGCCGTATGGCCTTAGCCTTTCAAATAGAAAACAAATTGGAGGTCAGCCCAGGGGAGAAGAGATGAGAATTTTCTACAAACAGGGCACAGGAAGGGATCAAGATCTTCTCTGCATTGCATGTATGCTTCCATCTAAACCTACATTGTGGCCAGAAGAAGGGCTCCAGACATAAATGTTTGCACAATGATTGATGTAAATACTTGGGTGATGATTGATAATGGTTATGTCTGGCAGATGTCCACCTCCTGCACATCTGATCCCATGTGGTATCTCCTGATGCTGCACTGATTTAAAGGGAATAGAACATCTGAAGTGACCATATTGCAGCAAGAATATCCTGTGCTCCTGGTCCAGCAGAAACAATGTTGATTATATTTGTTAATGGACCATACTGTTGTCTTCTAAAATCTACTGATTTAAGAGCATTAGCAGAGACAAAGCTGGTCTGTGGCCTGGGAGAGGTAAGGAAGATCTCAGTCGTCTCTCACAGAGCACTCCTGGCTTGCAGAACTTTCTCTGAATGGCATTTTTAAGACTTGCATCAGGGACATATTCAAATGCCAGACTGCACTCTTTGCATTGGATTTCAACTGGTTTGTCCAGTTCCCTAAATATGGACTGGAGAGGTTAACTTCCAGACTTCTGATGTGAAAATAATTCTCCTGATTTTGCCTAGGTTTACTGCCTTCCCACCCACCTGTCCCCATCCCACTGCAGCCACCACACCAAGCAGGCAGGGTCTCAACAGCTCGCATGGAGAAGACAAGCTCAAGAGATGAAAAAAAGAGTTGACAGTGTGAGATCTAATTTTTACATAGGTTTCAAGGGAGAAGGTGAGATAAATACGTGCTGTGGGAGTACAACAGAAGAGAAGCTACATGAGTTATGTTTCCAGAAGTAAATAAGACAGAAGCCAGTGATTTAAAGGCTGTTAAATGAATTTTCCCAACTATTTTATTCTCTGTGATCAAAATTATATCACTGATGTTCTTACCACAATATCACATTTGGCTCAATAATCTTTTATTTGTAAGTACAGGTGAAGGGGTCATTTTAAAAAATTCTGAAATGGGCTTTAAAGAATTATGCTTCTTTCATTTTGCATTTATAAGCAATTGAGGATAGAGAATAAAATTAATTAATGTTACTTTCTATGAAGAAAATTTTAAGGTGTCCTCAGTTCATATCCTCATTTGCCCAAAGGAGCTTTTCCTACTGTTCTTCCTCAACTGCTGGCTTTGTGCACTGGCTGCTCCCTGCAGCTGAGCAGGCAGCACAGCACTGGCCACTGACCTGCCAAGGGAAACATCATCTCTCCCTCTTTTCTTTCTCAGCTCCTCAAACTCTGGATGACCCACAGTAAAATCGTTTTAACAAGGCTTCGTTCCTTCCCAACCCAGATAAAACTCTGCAAAAGTAAACAAGAGCCGTTCTTTGTTTTTCTTGCAGCTTTGGGATCTGTTTCCAGCATGGAAAGAAGCAGCCCTACCTGGGCATAAGGCACAGGGAAGGGAGAGCAAAAGAGCTACATGGGGACAAGCAGTGCTTTTAACAGGAGGACTTCCAGGGAGGGACATTTATATCTCTCTGTTTTATTGCTGAGTGTTTTGTGCTGCACTGAGATCACAGCAGTCCACATGCCTATCTGTCCTTCTCAACCCAGAGCAAAGCTCTGGGCACAGGAAGGTACCAGAGGCAGTGTAAACTTAGGGTGTAAATGCTGCTCATCTCCACAAATTGCCAGTTATCTGCTGGTTGTCTCAATGCTGATGCTGTTTTTGCAAAGGACTACATTTCCTCAAAATTTAAATAAACATCCTCAATCTTCATTATTCCCAAGCTGTCCTGTGAAACCTTCTCCACCAGCCAAATGAATGCTAAAGTGTCAAGTGAATGCATGAAGGCTGGTGTCCGGGACTCCAGGGACAGGTACCTACTGGGCAACCATTCGTGTTGGAGCAGGAGGCACCGCTCACACTGAAGGTCCCTTCTGAATAGGCCCATTCTCCCTCCTATGCATCATGTATACAAAAAGCTACATCTTCATAGAGGAAAGCATTCCCTGACCCACCTCACCACATTTCACTTTGAAGTGCTGTTTGTCCTCACCAAGCACTACTTGCCCAGCCAATGAGCAGTATTTCTCTCTGCAGTTGCTCTCTGCTTTAATGTGGTGTGAACACCTGAAACAGCCTCGGTGCACTGTTAATTGCTATTCATGCTTGGCTCCTAGTGGGGAAACACAAAAGCTGCCACATGAACTTTCTACTTCAAGATGATACCAAGGTGTATAATATTTCAAAAGATGGGGAAAATATCTTTGTGAATTAACCTATCTGAACTCACAAAGTCATCTCCTCCATTGGGAAGAGTAAAAGACTGAAACGGGACTCGGAGAAGATCAATTAAACAGTCTGTTCCCTTATGCACAAGCACAACCCTTACACCTCCGTTCTGAGAGGCTCACACATACCTCTGCAAAGACATTCCCCACTTACCATCGCTTTTCTTAACATTAGAAACTAAAAAGAGAAAAAATGTGTTGCTCCTTCAACCTCAATCAGCTTCAAAGACTGGGTATGGGGCCTCCAAATTTAACCTCAGCGCTGGCAGAGGCGGTCAGAGGGCTATGGAGGAGAAGGAGGAAGGCTGCCTGTCTGAAACTGCAGTGGGGTCAAGGCAGGTAGGGTGTCCCCATCTGAGAAAGGTAGTGACGGAGAAAGAGGAGCCTACAAAGAAGGTGGGCAGCACAAAGCATTGCAGTTGGCTTTGAACAGGAATTTTGTAACCAACTCTTCTTCCTGGGCAGGCCAGTGAGGACCCAGGGCAGGACAAGGGGAGGGGACACCCACACATTCCTCAGCACTGTTTACAGGAATGGCAGATGAGGGCTTAGCAACCGGTGAGTATATTCTAGCCGTGAGTGCTTGGGAGTGACAACAGAAAAAAGCTTCTAGCCATCAGAACAGGGAGATTTTGAAATATCCTTTCAAGGTAATCAATTTTAAGATGACACCTGTGCAGTTTATCATGAGTTTAAGCGAACACTCACTGGACAGGAGCTTTAAAAAAACAAAAAAAAGTCTGCAAATATTCATTCACATTTTTAAATGAATTTACTGCAACCACGTTGATTTCCCCCTGGGATTTGCTTTCTGCACACTTTTAAGCAATCAAGTTTTACTGGGCAAATATTTGCACAAGACAAATTTCAAAATTGCAAGCAGAGAAAGAATTTTTTGTGTTTTCATGCCAGACATGCTTGTAGGCTTCTCCAATGAGCAGGCAGAAACAATATCATGTGATTTATCTGACCCATCACAACCAACCCACATACCTTGACTAACGAAGATCAGACACCCACAGTTGTTTGTGATCAAGACACAGAGTTGTTTTTTTAATTACAAAGCTATCCATCAGTAATTTCAAATAATAAGTAAATTGGAGGGAATTGTGATCTGTCTCCAGATAGTCTGTGAGCAGAGAAAGCAGCTAAATTTGTTGAATAAATTATTCATTATGGATTATTCGCTCAGCTCTACTGCAATAGCAGTGACATTGTTTAATTTAATAGCACATTAAGGGATCTTTTTCCTTACACAAATGAGTGCATTGCTCCCAGCAAGTTGACTCTTGAAGATGCAATACTGGAAACCTGTAAGAACAGCTGCCCCTGTCCAAGGCTTCAATTAGCTTTTGAGTAGAGAATACTTTCATAATACACCACTGATATATTTGGCTACAGTTCTTCTGTGGGGATACAAACTTGTTTGGCAGAATATGGAGCTATGTAAGTCTTGTAAAAAAACCCTAGAAATCAAGCACATGGGTTTATTTTCTTCACTGACAAGCTGATTGTACTTCAAAATAGATCTGAAAATCCCAAAGCCAAGAGAAACCATCTTTTATTCAGACTGCATTTGATCCTGGACAGGCAAGTGCATTTTATTTGAGCCCTGTGTTTCTTTATCTTCCACTGCAAAAGTCTAGCAGCTTTTCTTCCCATCCCCAACTGCACTGGAGCCCAAAACTCAAAAGCCAAACTCAAGAATAGTGAAACTCTGCCAACCAGACCAACCCTTTCTGAACAGACACTGCATGAATACGACTCCTGTTGATTTTATTGATCATGTTGGTTCTCCCTGAAGACAATATAAAGGATGGCAAATGTTTTTATAGCTCATTTATGCTTAATTACCTGTAGAGGAAACCTCTCTGGTAACTTTTTTTTCCTCCAAGAAATAAAGATCTTCAAAGTCCTAAGGATCTACCACACAAACAGCTGCAAAACATTCTAACAACTCAGGCCTGGCCATATTCTTTGATCACTTTCTTCAATGTGACTCCTCCAGACTCTTGCTTTCCATGATGCTGGTTGAAAGCAAAGAGCACAGGGCTGACCTGCACCCTCCAGCCCTGCCTGCAGACACACACCTGCACCTTGGCTGCCTCCATCCCTTCTAACACAGGAACAACTGCTGCCTTTGGGTGAAGACCCAGCACATCATTCCAGACTAGCACCAAGATAATGTTCTTGAGTCTAATGGGGCCCATGGAAGTGAGGGTTGGGGACAGGCAGGTAGCAGAGGCTGAGGCTGGAGCCCTCAGAAATCCTCATGCCAAAAAGGGTGATGTTTGTTGGACCCTGACTGTGAGGGCCACACACAAACACAGGAAAGAGGGTCTCCTTAGTGGGAGTAAATTAGTTTAAAGTCAGTGATGACAGTAGAAAAGAAAATAAATAATGTGTGTCTTTCATTTGGGTTAAGAAGAGCTGAAAAAAAACCAGTGAGTGAATGTATCAATGGGTTTGCATTGCCCATTCATGGATGCTAAATGTCATACCCTGAAATAGCCTGATTCTGGAGCAAATACAAATACATGGAGAAACACAGACACGTGCAGAGATCCTTGATCTGCTCTGATTTATCTCCACTGCACTTTTTTAAAGCAGGGTTTCCCTTGAGTTATGACCTGCGGGTAACTGGTACGGTGCTGCCTCCCAGGCAATCTGCTGCAGCAGACAAGAAACAGATTTCCCAGCCCTCTCAGACTCCTGGCTATCTCCAGCACCCATGCTGTCACAGAGCAGGGAGTGCCCAGGTGCCACCACACTGAAAGCAAGAGGAGCAACAGTCCTGGCACACAGCGCCTGATGCAGCAAGGACAGGCACTCAAACACATGATTAAGAAAGATTGCAACCATTCATTCTGCATCAGATCCTCAATGACTATTCCATTTCACTCATAAGTTATTATTATTTTTTTCAGCTGACATTATAACTCAATATTGAAAAACAAGGTGGGAAACCTTCAGTGGCCAGCTCTGGGCTCAAATCTCTGTTGTTTATGTATCTACATATGCTATATATATACAAATACTGTATAGATTCCTGACCATTCACTTCCTGCTCTGTATTACAACTGTAAAACAGAAAGATGAGTGTGGTCAGGGAGTAAAATTAAAGAAAAGCAACAGGGCACCTACAAATACCAAAACATTAGAGAAAAGAGAGCGATGCCATGCAAATTCTTTGAGTCCTGTCAGCAACTTCAAGGAGCTGGCAGCAGGTACAGGAGAATCCATCCAGGTAGGTGCAGGCCTTCCTCCTTCCCTCCTTTGTATTTAATATTCAATATATATTATATACATACACATTAAGCTATAATACGGCATTCATTTTAGCCTATCTGCAGGCAACTTGCCCTATTATGCCTCCAAGCATCTATACCATATCATTCTGCCTACAACCTTAAAATTGAAATGCCATGTCATATTTTCTACTGGCAGTAGCAAGTGTTATCTTACCTTACATTCTATTATATTATTGTACTTTCCTCCCTGCTTGAAAAGCTGTCAATATTGTTTTGGCATGAGAAATTTCCATCTCAGGCATCAGATGATCTCCATGACCTTTAAGTGAGTTGCCAGTAAGATAATTTACTCACATTGTTGGGACAAAATAATATCTCTTCTGCCCGGGTCACATGACATGATCATTACATGATTTTCCCAAAATGATTAAATTTTTCACTTTTGGGGGGGTTGAAGACCTCTGTGGAAAATTGAAATTAGTAGATTACTTATCCTTTTTGTTAACTACAGAGAGTTAAAAATGCTACTTGCCCTTGCCTCACACAAGGAGGACATCCCAAATTCCCACACTAGACATAATTCTGCTAACTTAAGTCTCTATTTTTACTTTTTTTTTTCTTTAACTGCTCAGCCTTTTGCAAGGAATGTTTTAATACAATCTTCTTTGCAGTGTCTTGTATTAGCAGGAGGATGTGATCACAAATATCACATCTTTTTGGCATCTTTTTGGCTCTCTGCGCATAACAAAAATGTCAAACAGATTTTAATGAAAGGCTGCATGCTTGTGGGTATTGACAGTTTGATATAGAATCCTAATCTTCAGATGTCTTGTTCTTACTGTTTTTAACACACAAATACTTTCAATATAAGAGCAAGGCACCACAACTGTGGCTGTATTTATACACTGTCCTTCTATTCTCAATGGGCTCCACTCAAAAACGTGCCCAATTTCTGTGGTTTTTGGCCTGGGAGTTTTTGTGGCTCGGCTGCAATCATGTCTAATCCCAATTTAGAAACCAAATTATTTCTTTTCCTCACCCACAGAGCCTGGGCTCCTGTTGTTGATGCACCCTCATGGGGGTGTGGGCAAGGAGCAGCAGGGCAGCCCCAGCCAGGAAGGGGGCACAGCAGGGGGGTCGAGAGATGACAGGGAGGGAGGGCACAGCTGTCCCCACAGGGAAACATGCCCCATCTGCTCACATGCTGCATGCCAGCTCCACGAGCTGCAGAGACCATCCCATGAAGGGCAGCAGGGACCAGGAGAAGTCCCTGCACCAGGGGTCCCTCGAGGTACCCCTGCATAGGGAATGCACATGCATATATATCTGTATTTATTTATTTAACTGCAGCTGGGCTTCCTCCTCCTCCTATCTCTGCTTTGGAGTGAGTGACAGCTCTTTGTTTCTCTCTGGAGAAGACATCAAGACTTCAGAAAAAGGGCATGCAGCTCCCTCCATCACTTCTCTTAACTACTTCCTATCTCAAGCGCCCTGCACCATCATCAGCGGCTACATCTGCACATACCTAAGGAAAGATCAGAGCAACTGTTTATTTTATGAGATATTAGAGAATAATAAAACTTAAAAATAGAGTTTAATGGCATCAGGTAATTCCACTGGGAAAGATGTTCTCATAAGTTTTTCACAGACAAAAGCTTAAGGCGGCCATTATCTCTATCAGCTTTAAAACCTCTCATGGCCATGGACTCCACTATGTCTTCTCTTTGCACTACTAGAGATAGGTGGCTTATATATATACAGACCAGAACCTCCTTTCCACAGCAGCAGGACAGAAAGGCTCTTCCCAGGCATCTGCTCCTTGGAAGTGCCCCGTTTACCCACATGCTATGCTCATTATCCTCTGTATTAATGATGCTTCCCAACTTTGCACGGCAAACAAGTTTCATCAGCATGTTCCCTTGACATCAAGATCAAGCCAGAGGCCAATCCTGAGAGGAAACTGTTGGCTTCTCCCTAGACCAGTGCTTCATCTTTCAGTGTGACCCAGCCCTGTCTCCCTTCCCTGTCTTGCTGTTCAGGTACTTATCTTGCCTTAGTAACTTCCCACACGGCATTGCATCAAAAACTTTACTGTGAGAGATGAGATCTACTTTATTTCTTTTATCCAGAAAATCAGTGATCTTATCAAAGCCAGATATCAGGTTCTTCTGGCGTAATCTATGCTAGCTATGCAGCATTTTAGACCATTTTTGCAATTACTTCTTTGGTTATTATTTCTTCAAAACTGTGTCCCGAGGTTTGCAGCCAGCAGATCAGAGGCTCAGAGCCTCAAAGATATGACATCACTGCATGGCCACATGGCCTAAAACCATTCCTGTGAGGACCACCTTCCTCATACCCTTTGTACTCAGGCAAAAAAAAAGAGTTACTTGAAGCAAATTCTTTATTTTTTATTTTTAAATTACTGATTATTTTAGTTGTTGGGGTCTCTTTCATCTAAGGCTGTCCTGTATCTCATGCTTCCATCACCTTCTCTGCCATTCTCCCTGTGCATACCAGTTAGGTGATCTAAGATAGCCTTGGGACATCATCTTTGTACTGTTTCCACAAACCTACCACAGAGGCACAACTCCAAAGAACAGGACATAAGCCCAGCTGGGCTTTAGAAACCCAAACCAACACTACTATTTTTTTTTAAGGCAATTTAACACAGTTTGCATTGCTGGTGATAAGCTCACTGCAGCTCTGCAAATAACACCAAAGAGAACAGATCAATGTAATGCCCTATTGACAAAGTCTGCACTATAATACATATATTTTGTACATTTTTATTGTGTTCATGTATGTTGATTCATAGCTGTTTTATCAACAAAAGAACGCTGTGCAAAGTTTTATACTAAAACTGTCACCAAAAATTATTTATCACTAGGATAACAAATTTTATGTGGACAGAGATCCTTCGTGGTAAGATGCTGAACCATAAAGATACAGACAGAATTTCCTGCTCTGTACAGCACTGGCCTAAGGAAAGCTGCTAATTTCTACCCACAGTATAGAGTCTGCAGGTGTGCACACATTTATCTGTATGTCCATGCTCATGAAAGTCATGTAGGCATTTGCAACCGATACTTAGAAAACTACTTCCTCCTAAAAAATGATGTTAAAAGGCCTACAACATGCTTAAAACAAGACAGATTCAAGAACCATGAAGTTAAACACTTATCAAACTTGGAAGCCATTAATAGCCTCTCATCAATTATACCTCAGAAACAATTACAGAGGGCCAAATACTGCAGCCCTTCACTGAGCAGATCTCCCCTCGAGGTCACTCAGAGGTTTGCTCAATTAAGGGCTGCAGAATTTGGCCCAGACTTAGCAATTTACTAGTTGCAGTGCCTATTTTTACAGCAGAGGCTTTTGCACAGCCAGGAGCAGCCCCGCTCCCCAGCCTCCCTTTCTGCATTGGTACACACACAAAACTGCAGAACTTCCTCTTGCCTTTGCAGAATAGTTGGGGCTAAGATATGAAGCATCCAAAAGGAAGCCTCTCAGAATATTTATTTCAATCTGCTTGATTAAATTTACCAAAACATACCACAAACTTCCAAAGCTTCAACTTTTGAATGTAAAAAAGATGTAAATATATTCCTGGTAAACCTGACCTTTGTGTTATACAAAATTACTATAGTCTTGTGTTTCAAAGAGATTCTTCTTTGAAAAATATCCATTCTATGGCATTTCCTTGACTAAGCAGAAATAACAGAGGTTATGCTTCAGCTATATACAACACTATTATTTCTTTTAATATACAAACGTGCCAAAAGGTACATATATGAAAAGCACTGATAGAGTTCCTGGAGCTGTTCTGTGCTTCCTATTGTTACAAACAATAATTTGAGGAGAAAAAAATCCCACAAAGAAGGATTTCAGCTTAATATGAGCAATACTCCTCCTGCACATCTTTCCTTTTATGCAGTTTTGTTTCAGTGATTTGAGCATGTTCTAATTTTGTCATTCAAGCCATCTGACTTTCACTGCTCTGTACAAACAAAACCTAATTTAGTCTGAGATGTTTTAAGTCATAACAATGACGGATGGCCAAGGTTCAGGTGTGCTAGAATATTTAAATACCTAGTCTATATTTTCCTGATATAAAGACAGGCAGCTTTTTGTACTCTGATTAATTATGATTTTGTGTCTGAAAAAAAATAGCTCTTTCTATTCTACATTATTAATTGGTTATTTAATTAGGGATTCTGGTAGCTTCAGATGTTGGTAGCTAAAATTGTGCTGTGGTTTAAAAAAAAAAAAAAAAAAAAAAAAAAAGGACTAGCTCCATACTGTTGCCTTTTTGTATCTTATGAAGGTCACAATAAGATGTGATTGTTTGGCACAGCAGCAGTGAATTATGCCACCCAGACAAGCTTTTAACCTATGTGCCTTCACTCTGAGTGAGACACACAGGGATGTGCTCTCTTTAAACAGTTCTCTATTGAAGAGGATTCAATCACCATAATGAATCTGAGGCCAGGCAGCAATCTTCTTCACTGAAAGAATTTCTAAAAGATTGTAGAATTTGTAAAACGAACAGCTCACAGACTAAATGGCTGTGTGGGTGAATCAATTATTGCAGGGCTCGCAGTAGTCATAATATTTAGTACATATCATAGAGTGTTTCAGGTACAATAAGACATGCTAGTTTTTTCCCATTGCTGCTTGAAAGTGGTATGTGCTCCACCAACTTAGTCAATCTTCAGGATTTAGTTAGAACTAGTATTAAGTCAATAAAAAAATCCATCTGCAGCTGCAGTGCATGTACCAGGATCCAAGAGACTCGCATTGCTAAACAGTAATCGTATTAAAACATACAGCACTGAGCCTCTCATCAGGAAAACACAGGATGTATCATGAAACACAAAACACATCAAGGGCTGAAATATTTTTAGAGGTAGAGTAGGGCCAATGCTGAACAGCTTCCTTATTAATACAATAATTATTTCATTCTGACAGCACCATTTATAACCATATAGTCTGTGTCCAGCTACCCGTATTCCCATTAATCAATGGATTTGAAGACAACTGTCATAATTTCATTCTATTATGACTTATAGGTTCATCACAGTTCACTTAAAAGTTGCCACGAGCAAGACGCTGGTAGACAAGACCTGGAGCTTTGTGGGCTGCCCAGCGCTGATGCCCACAAAGCTCTGGCCATGCTGGCAGCAAGCAGCCATGCCCTGAGAAGTACCCAGGGGCTGGGGGCATGTGGGAGAAGCCAGGATGCTGAAGGAGGGCAGCAGGGCAGGCTGGCCACTGGAGAGGTGGCAAGGCCATGCTGATGGATTGAAAAGCTGGACAGACACTTCAGCTCACAGGCAGGACATCCAATCCAGCCCCCCCAGCTTGCAGTGGGATGATGCTGGGATGCTCTGGGAGTAAATAGGAAGGGCCAGATTCGGTCTTGAGAAAGGAAGTATTTCTGCTAAAATAAAAAGCCTTGATGACACCAGAGTATAGATCCAAAGAACCCAATGACATTTCTTAAATCTCCAGCCTGGCCCTGAATTTGCAGCACCCTTCCTGCACGCAGCCCCCTGCGAGCAAACACAGACCCTGGGCGGGCAGCTCTGCAGTTTGGCCCTGCCAAACCATGTCACAAAGCCATGTCAGAATCCACCAAATACACTCTCGCATTGCCTACAACCTCCCCTAAAATGCATTGGCCTAGATAGCAAACAGGGTGTCCCTTTAATGAAACTACAACATATTAAAAATTATTACAGCTTCGTCTTTTCAGGTTTTAGACAATGTAATGTGATTTATTCAAAGAAATGCTGATGATTAGACATTAAATGGCACTAAATATTCCACTTCCTCTGCGCTGCCTGATAAACTGGTTTCATTAACATTATAAGTAACAAAAGTTTCCATTTCAGTCGGCCCATTTTGTTTTCCTCACGATCTAAGTTGCAGCTGCACAGCACTATATTACAGGGACTTCGCGGCGCAGCAGCTTCGGGCTCTTCATCACTCCCTGCGGTTAAAGGGACCGAGCCGGCCCGGCCTGGCATCCCAGCCCCTCCTGCCAGCAGCCCCCTCCCAGCTACGCCGAGCCAGCACCCCTTTCTCCTGGTCCCCAGCCCACAAGGGACACCCCCAAGGCAGGCTCAGGGCACCCATCCCGGGGCTGGTGCTGTCATCCCAACTCCACCCACATGGGTTTCGCTTCTCTTTCCTCAAGAGATTTTTCTTTAGCTGCAAAGTCTCTCCCTATTAAATCATGTGCCTCAGCCTTAAGTGCAGGTTAACACTGTGCCCTGAGTGGAAGCTACTATATTTGTCAAGGATACCTCTGTGATTTATCTCTGCCAGCCCTATAGAAAAATTCACATCTGGATATATGGTGCCTCTGTAATTTCCAAATTCAGCTGTTCTGCCTGTTCCCTTGGAGATCTCTTTTGGGGTCTCAAACTGCTGGAGTTACAGCTAATTCCCAGTTCAGGCCATTATTTCAGGCTCCATCCATGGTGTCAGAGCCCTGCAGCACAGGGATGCTCCTGCTTGGTCCCTCCTGAGGCTCTGTGCCTCACCCAGTCCCCTCCCCAGCCTTTGGTCATACCTGCCTTCCCTTTGCCCCAGGCCACAGGGCACTTTTTGAAAGACCTTTTGAAAGCAAGACTGATTTAACCACACACCAGCCCACGCTCTGGTATTTACTAAAGCCTGCCTGAGGGCAAGCAGGGCTGGCCTGGAGCAGCACTGCCTGCTCAGGGTGGCCCTGGCTGTACAGGGCTTGGTCCAACCACCTCCCACTGCTCACTGCTCAGGAAAAAGCAAATCCTCTGCACCCACCAAATGCAGACTGCATGGGATGAGGCAGCCCTGCTTGCTCAGCCTAAATTTGGAGCAACCTCCTGCACACCAGTTGGCTTACCCCAGATTTACCACTGTGTATCCAAGGGCTGGACTTAGCCCACCATGCCATGGGATGGGTATCACCCCTCACCCCTAAGAGCACCTCAGTATCCGTTTGGAGGAGACCCAGCAGCACCAAGCCTGGACACCATGTCCCTTCCTCCTCCTGCCCCTTTGGTAGCATCTCTACACATACAGAGCGATATTTAGATAGTGATATATTATTGTTTATGTAAAGCCATAGCTCTCTCTTGATTGCAAGGCATGGTGGGGCTGCTGATGAGGTTTGCTGTTGACATTTCTGCATTAGCTGGCTTTTGTCAATCCTGGCAGGCTGAGAAATTCTATCTTAAGGGCTGCTCTTTATTAAATTTGCAAGATACAAAACTGTGACTGACTCTTTTCTTTGGTGAATGTATAAATAATAAATCCAGATTGCTAAAAATAACAATTAAAATATTGCTCAAATGTAAAAGCAAAAAGAAATAAATAAAAATATTGGCAATTTTCAGACAGCTGTGCAAGGGCTGTGAGAGCAGGCAGAGGTGGTGGGCAGCATGCCTCCTTGAGGGCTTTTGACAGCTGTCAGTATTCAAAGGGCTTGAGGAGGGGGACAGGGTTGAGGCAAAAAGAGCGCGCCTGAGCCAGGCTGCTGTGTGTTTCACCAAACTTTGTCACAGAGTCTTTTATATAACTCCTTTATGCAGGATCTGTGACATAATTCCTATTTTTTTCCACCAGCCATTATATATGATAAATAAAACAATGCACTGAAAACACTGAAATCTCTCATCAATGTCTTTGTGAAAAGGGCCCAGATAAATGAGTCTTGGAATCAAAGGCAGATTACATGACTGACCATGTATCATCCTCTATGTATTGAACATAGTCTTTGTAAAGATAGAGCGGTAATAAAAAGTGGTATTGTGTGCTGTGAAAGGCTGTGTGGGTCTGTGCATGACTAATCTGTCTTTCTGCATTATTTTATTCAATCTTCTCTGACTTTATGCCTTTGACATTTTTGCTACACTCAGTAAATTTGAGTGAATAGGCAATTTTAAAGAATTTTTATAGGGCTTCAGAGAAGTCATACGCAGACTGTATCTTTGTTCAGATTTAACAGTTTAAATATTTCCTTTGTCTAGGATGCAGAGTAATCTTTAGGCAGAGGAGAAGAGGGGGGATGGGGTAGGAAACGTTTTCAACCTCCCTGAACATTTTGGCAACCTCTCGGTGGGGCTGTGCAGCAGGGCGGGGCCCAGGGGGTGCAGGGAGCCCCGGGGGGTGCAGGGGAGATGCCCCCGGATCGGGCCCCGGCGCGGCCGCCAGCCGGGCTGCCCGCAACTTTGCCGCCTCCGCCGAAGGGCTGCGGGAATAACTGGCTCCCTCCACACAACTCAAGTGGGAAGCAGATGAAATGTTTAAAGGGCTATTGTGAATATAGGCTTAAATATGATCCTCTTGCATCAGCCAATTTCTCTGACAAGATATTGCAAGGGTTGCTGTTTCTTGGTAAATAATGATTTTATTGCATCTCTTTAATGAACTGATAACGTGATACACAGTAAATTATCTGCATCTATAACATTACTGAGGATAAGCAGCGTGGTTTTAGTAATTTATACTACAGAGAGACATGCATTATAAAAATAGGAAAATTATTTCCTTTGTTAAATTGTGCAGAAGTCTTTACCTGAGGAACACCAGACAGATTAATCTCTAGAGATCCACTCGCTTGTATTTAAGCTGTTGAACTGTTCGCTGTTTTTTCCTCAGAACAGTTGAAAAAAACATTTTGTGAGCCAGAATTGACACTGTGGGTATTGTTCCTGCTCGTACAAGTTATTAAAATAATTACTAAGCTATTTTGAGGTAACTTGAAGCTTTCCTTAAAACTTACATCCAAATCTGAAGGAATTAGCGTAAATGATTTGCACGGATGAAGACTGAAGTATGGCAGACAGCCCACCCAGGCACCTCCTGGCAACGCAGCCCCCATCACTCACCACACCCCTGGGGGCTCACTTGGCTGTGGTGGACCAAGGTGGGACAGACGTGGTGGTGGGAACTGGGGGATTCCATGGGTTAGAGCAGCCACGGCTCGTAGGGGCTGCAACCCCAGACCCCACACGGCCCCGCAGCATCCCCCGGGGTTCAGTGCAGTGCCCAGCTCCAGGGCAGAGGCAATTTCTGCCCCTCTCCCCCACACAGGCGAGCTCAAAACTCTTTGGGGTTTGCAGGCTGGCTGCAGACACCTCCTGTGCTCCCTGCCATGGGCTGCTCCAGCCCTGGGCACAGCGGAATGAGCCCAGGCAGAGGCCAATGCTGACTTTCCTCCCCAGCTGCCCCCGGCCCAGCGCAGCCTGGGCTCTGGGATCTGCCACCCCTACAGGGGCAGGGCCCGTGTTTAATCCCCACAGGTCATTAGTCCCCCCAGAGGAGTGGCCCACTTTGCCAGGGAATTTTTGTGTGCTGGCTGCATGCACAGGGCAGCTGATGGGAGAATTTTGTTTGGTTTTTTTTGGTGTTGTGTTTTTGTTTGGTTTTGTTTTTCATTTTCTGTTTTAGTACCATCATTAACCTTTCAAAGAGATCAAACTGCACTGAGAAGCTGGGATCCCAGAACACACCATGGGCAGGGTCTCCCCATTAATCCCCAACCCATCCTTCAGGACAAGCACACTGCGGGCAGATTACAGTCTTTCTAGATGTAATTGTGCTTTAGCATCTTACTCCAAAATTTTAAGGGGCAAAAATTCCCCATCTCAGTGCAAGATTGCATCATGAATTCCCTCTGCCTCATACAGCAGGGATGGAAAAATACCCCTTTTCATCCTTGCACAATGCTTGATACAAGTTTCTGAAAACGAGCGCTCTAGTAAGCTTAAAAATGTAGGATAATATGATTCATTTATAGATCTCTGATAATAGATGTGGTTTCTGTTACTCCGTTACCACATCAAGGATTACTCCTGCTCCTTCAGGAAGGACACAGCACCCTCCTCCCCACGAACCATTACCATAAAGCAGGGTAAACAACAAATACCACCTTATCATTAGCTGCATGGAGCAGCTCCCATTGATTTATGATGCCAAACACTGGCAGGCTGGATCAAGCTGCAAGTCCCTTCTTTGCAAGTATTATTTGCACGAGACCATCATAAAACACAAGAAGCCACCTCACCTGGGTCTGGTTTTGTTTACCAAAATAAAATAAAATAAAATGTTTTACAACTTGCAGGAATTCTTCCCAATATTAGTTATTAACAGCCCCAAGATGGCATTTGCATTTTTATAACCTTGTTACTTAAAAGTGAAACAGTAGAAGGGAAGACTTAGCGATACCGTTCCCTGCGCGCTTTAATCCCAGCCTGAGCTTTTTATGCTTGAGAGCACCTTATGATGCCGTAACTAACCTCAAACCTGGAGCAGCAGGAGGGCAACAAACCTCCGAATACAGCAATGTCATGCTTTACGGGCACACTCTGCAACAGCATGAATGGGGAGAGGAAGGAGAGGGGAAAAAAAACACAGAACGAACCCAAAACACAACAACAAAAAAACACAACCCGGTTGCCTAGGAAACACTCTAGTCTTGGTAATTATTACTGTAACTGTCTGCACACCCCACCTATAACAGAAATGAATAATAAATTACCAGCCCTGACTGGCAGGTCCCCGCGCCTGCTCCGCGCTGCCCCCTACCGGCGCGCGCCGCACGCTGCAGGGAGCGGAGCGAGGGGCTGCGGGGCCGGACCGGGGGCTGC
>NW_009953205.1:5187693-5199501 GCF_000747805.2 Chaetura pelagica | reverse complement strand
GGGGCTGCGGGGCCGGGGCTGCGGGGCCGGGGGCTGCCCGGCAGCTCCAACTCCGCCAGCAACCCAAGGCGCGCCATTCGTCTTGATTTCGACGTCAGAGCGTTTCAGCGGGCTGCTCTGGGAAGACGAGTTTGTTTAGAAATTAGAACGCTCGGAGTGATTTAGTGGATTTGATTTAAAAGACACAGCGGGAGTTGGCAAAATTCGCGTATCATGGGGTTAATGTGGGTTAGAACTGAGCTATTTGTAATACAAAAATACTGCATACCAAATACACACATCTGATTTCTTTTAATCCCAGCTCATTTTTTGCAACATAAATCACTTTGTTAAAATGAACAGCTAAAACAGCTGGTTTAGACACTCTCGAAACATACAAAAATCTGCTGCCTTAGATGCTCTAAGCGAGCACTGAAAAGCGCCAAAAGCAACTAGTCTGACAGAAGAGAGAAGGCAATAAATCACTCACCTCCAAACGCTGGTCCCAGGCACGACACCCACCACCTCTCCCAGCAGCTCCTGCTTTGGGTGCCACAGGTGCCCCCTGTGCCTGTGGCCAATCCAAGGGCGAAGAGTCAAGTTTTGTGCCCAGGGAGTTGGCAGGTAATTTGCAGTGCATAATTGATGCAATCGTGGCCTGCAAAGGGCTGCGTGGGGCAGCTGCGGGGCGGTGGGGCACACTGATGTCCCTCTGGCCCTGCAGTGGCCATGCAGGCAGCTGCCAACACTCTCATTTTGGACCAAAGACCTCTTGTGCAGCAATGTCTTTCGCCGTGGTTTTCTCATGCTGTGTTTCCACCTGCCTGTGAAGCCCTGCCCGGCTGCACGTCCAGCTGGCTCTGCTCACCTGTGCCTCAGAGGGCTGGGGACACTGGGATGGAGCTGGGGACATGGCTCCTTCCAGCACGTGTTCCTGTGCCATCCCAGTTGACTGGATGCCAAAGCCACACCGGCCCCACGTCCTTCTTGCCAAGGATTTGCAAAACCTTTCAGGAAACACCAGGAAGAATCAAAAGCCCCTTTCTCATCCTCATGCCCAAAGCCCTTGACAGGGCTCCCTGGCAGATGACAAGTCCTTCCACAGGCAGCAGGAAAAGCCATCAAGGGTGTTCCCTAAATGCATTAAACTGTTCCCTTATTATTTAAGTGAATAAAATATCTAACTGCAGCAGTGGGGGCAAAAAGACGTGTATCTCGATAGGTTAATTTACTATCAGGACCAAATTTGTGGCAGTGTTGCTTCATCCCAGTGTTTGCTTCCTCTGTGCACTGGTGGTCATCTGCACCTACGTCTTGGCTTTAGCATTACACAAAAAGCCAATTTTAAGTCCTCATTGAGATGGGCCTTCACGTGCTATTTTTTTTTTTCTTATTTTTTTTTTTCCACTGTTGAGGTTTTTATCTGCTTTGGTAGACTTTTTAATTATTTTTTTTTAGCATTTGCAACCATTCTCCAGAAATCCTACAGCCATTTCTTCTTGCTCTAGGCACTGCACAATGAATCTACTGGCAAAACCCAAGTGAAGAGACCAAAGATGAAGGATCATTCCAGCCTGCAGACCCTCTGACAATGAAATATACTGCAAAAAGGGCACAGACACATTCAGGCTCCCTATTAGGGAAAACACTCATGTGCTTAGTTTTAAGCATGTGGTTAAATCCATTCTTCTTTGCAAAATCTTTGAGACATAAGCACATGCCAAAGTGCATTCCTGAGTAAGGATGCTTCCCTGAACCGAAGCCATAATTCATTAAAACCCAAGGTGCATTTATCCTACTTTTTACAGTGAGCAGGGAAGAGAAAAAAAAAGGAGGGGGGGAGAAAGAAAACAAGCAAAGAATTAATTTTTATTTGAAACTGATCTATGTGACAAGGGGCATTTGGTTTTGTTGAAGTAACTAGAACTGGGAAGTATTTCAGAAGATATCTAAATAAATCTTTTTAAAGGGGTTTCTCTCCCTCTTTCTTTCTCTCCTTTCCCCTCTAATTATCTATGTCTGGTAGTCTTGGATCTCAACCCCTTGTTATTTAAAATACATATTCATGGAACTATATTTTACAGTTGCACTGTTCTGGTTACAAAATAGCTTCTACTTTTCTAGGACATAATTTCATTTTGTTTAGCCAAGAATTCATTAAAGAAGCTATAAATAACCTCCTTTAAATATTTAGCCGTGAATAGAGGGTGGACTGGCATTGATGGCTTATTTTAGTACTAATGCAATATGCTTTTAAAAAAAAAAAATCCGCATTTGAGCATGAATCAAGTTAATCATTAACACTTTCAACGTGATTCTCAGGATCTGCTTAGAACAGAGATTGCCCCCTCCCAGCCTGCAAGCTCGGGGGGTGGGAGGGCTGCACAACGTCCCCTTTTTTTTTCAGCAACAAACATTTGCTCCGGATCGCAGGGAAGAGGAACCCCCAGCCTGGGGCTGCTCCAGGAACCCCAGCTATCCACCCCTTCTTGCCTTCCTGCTGCCACACAACTTGGCCAGCATCTTCTGCCCATGAAATCAGGCCACCTTCCTGAAGCCATAGCAGAGAAATCAGTTAAGACGGAGGGCAGCCTTTTCTAAAAGTCACCCTAGAAAAGGAAGACCAAGTGCCTCCACTTCCCTTTTGAGCACAGAGAGAAAAAAAGTGTTCAAACAGGGGGAGGTGGTGTGTCCATTTGAACGCACAAAGTGGCATGATGAGCCCATCTGCTGTGCTATGGGAGCAAAGAGTGAAAGTGCAAGGCCTGTTATTCCCGGGGAAAGGTGAGGAAACGTCACTAGCTGGTGATCTGCTCATGGATGGCCAAGATCTGGAAAACCAGATGGTGGCTCTCAGGCTGCATGTTTACAAAGCCATAGAACTGCGGCCAAAAGCAGATCCTTCCTTACACCTCCAGAGTCTTTTCTGCCTCATTTTTTAGACTGTGGTTTGATGTCAGCTGGAGAATAACATCAGTTTAAGGTACTCCAGATCCCTATGCCCTCTGCCAACGATTCCCCTTGTCCTTGCTCAACACATTACCTCTCTTAACTGAGCTGATACAGACGTGCTGAGAAAGACATCAGGAAACTTGCGAGCTTCAAAACGCAGACAAACAACTATTTAAAAAAAGTAAATGACGAAATCTAAACCCAGTAGTTTGTTTTACACCCAGCTCTACTGCCCATTATCATTCAATTATCAACGAAAACTGTGTCAGCACAAGTGAGGGAATGGCCAGAAGACAGGCAGGACCTGCAGGGCAGGGGCTCCTAAAGTTCAGGAGTGCTCTCAGTCAAGAGAAGGACACACAAAACTGTACCCCAAATGCTGCAGTGCTGTTGTATTTTTAAATGAAGTTGAAGCATTAAGACATTTTTCCTTAATGCTGACTCCCTCTGGGCATTCCCAAGACAATTACAATGTTTTCTGAGTATACAAAAGAACTAGGAGATTTTGTAATCAGAGTCTGAGTTTATGCCTCTCTCCTTAAGAGCATTCAGTTTCCATGGACATTCATTAGCAGGAGGTTAAAACACAATGGCAGAAGAGAAGGGACTGCTTTTATGTCCATGTGGTAGTAAACATTTCAAGCTACAAATGCAAGTTCAAAATAAAAACCTCTCAGTGTGGTTTCCAACTTACTAGTAAAGCAACAAAACACAGAAAGCTACTTTCACAGCTTTTTTACTGAAAATTTAATTTTACAAAATACCCTTTTCCATCAAAGAAACTTCCCTGCAATGTACACAAACCCAGCATTTTATAGATCTGTACAGTGAGATATCAGAGAGGTTTGAAAGAAGGAAAAAAACTTTTAGCAGACACCTAGTTGCAAAACCTACAACAATGAGAATACAAGTATGTCTTAAAATGCTAAAGCAAGTAATGCAATATAATTGGTGAATCTATTTGAAATGTGAAAAGTTTCCTTAAAATGGCCCATATGGTATGTAGAACATCACAGCTGGCACAAAACTGCCTGTATTTAGGTTTAAACACAAAACAATGTATGTAAGGAACAGTTTTTGAAGAAGAACCCAAGTGCTGCTATCATAAGGCAAACATATACAGAGGTGCTGACAGCACACAGGGAAATCGACCAAAGATGAATATTCAAGTGTTTAAACACTGAACTTTTTTTTTATAAACGTTGTAAATAAATGTTTAAGAGATAACCAATGCCAAATTAACCCTTTTAACTAGCTAGGTGTAACACAGATAGTTTTAAGAGAATCTCAACAAATGTGCAACTAGGCATGAGTGCTCCAGCTTCAGCTGGCTCGGCAGGACCTAGTTAGTCTGTTGCATTCTGGCAGCTTTGAATTTTGAAATCCTCTTTGTAGTTTCTTCTGATGGTTCAGACAAAACTTCCTCTGATTTTCGCTCTAGAATGGTAGGCAGGACTGGGTGAGCGATGACTGGGTGTGGTATTAAGGAGGGAGACAAAGGCTCCTTTTCTATAACAGTTCCGGAAAATGCCTACGACAGAAGAGAACACTCAAAATGAGCTAATAAAATGCAAATGTGAAGCTATACCCGTAAGGTCATTACCCTATATTAGCCTGATTAGGATTGTTATTTCTTTTAATCAAAAGTAAAGAAATATCTTTATATCAATGATTGTTCCTTGCATAAGTAACCAAATTGTAATTAACCTCAAAATATAGCTTGTTCAAAGATGACTGAATGAAAGACAGTGTCTTAAAAGTACTACTTAATCTCATTCCTACTGCATAAATGATCTAAAAATTTGCTTCCTCACTGACACATGCTCAAGAAATAAAACAGCTGATGTAATATTTAGTTTCATTTTGGATAAGAAATTGAGAGATTTTGCAAAGCTGGAGTATGTCAGCATTTCCATCATACGTCATATTTTATGACTTAATTTATTCTAATTTCATCAAGCTGACACGCTGCATACAAATTGGCAGGCACATATTTTGTTTATGCTTTTCTCCTTACCAAATATGATCAAAAAATGGTGAAAGCAATTTATACTTAAGAGAACAGCAAACTTGCTTCCAACTATTTCTCTATACAGGTCTAATTAAATCATTTAGTGTTTAAAAATTATAATTTATATGCAGCCAATTATATGACTTAATCCTTTTTAACTTAGCTAAGAAATTATTCTTGGAAAACACTGGAAAAAAAGCAACTCAGAACTACTTTTCATAAACATATTTAAGAGCAAATCACCCTACCATGTACTGAGAACAGAAAACTGAATGCCTAAGGAGAAGGGGAAGCAGTTTATATCCAAGGCTTGATGCTCAGACTGGGCACAAAGGAATGCACACCAGAGTTATTAACTATGCTTAGTTCTGCTTTTTCATAACTCAGTTACCAAGAAAAACAAAGCAAAACAAACCAGCCATTCTTTTCTTGCAGGACCTGCAAAAAAAGCAGTGCTTTTTTGTTTTCTGCTCCAATAGCCAAAGTATGCCTAAAGCTGTGCCTGTACACAACTGTACTGTTCTAACAACACACTCATTTTCAAAAATAGGTAAGCAAAATACAGCCTAAGAAGATTGTGGTAAAATCACAAACTAAACAGAAAACAACATTCGTGTTGCAAATAGCAATGGAGAAATAACATATTTCTAACACCCACAAAAACAACCAAAAGCAAAACAGCAGCATTTAAGAAGGCATGTCTAACTGGAGTGTTTTGCTGACTCTCCTTCAGTTACCTAGAAAATATATTATATTGTAGTGAATAATCACACCATGCTCAGAAAATAGACTAACGGGTAACATCTTAGGTGTACTTAGATGTTTTACAAAAGTATCTACAAATAGGTCTTCCACCATGAATCTACACATCCTGCCTGGGTTCATCTGTAGCTGTTTCTAAGAAAAATCATAAACCATAGCTTTTATGAAAAATCCGCTTATTGTAAAAAATAATTTTCCTAAAAATAGTGTTTTTATTGACCTTGCCTGTTGAATTGGGAACTACTGAAAACTTTGTTTTATCTAGTTTGAAAAAATTAGTTTAAGATCTTATGAAATTAAGAATACTCTATGCTGTGAACTTTAGAGCAGTAGCACATTTAATTCTTGTATTCATCCAGTCACGAAGCAACTGTACATTTTCCCTTATGTCACACGGTCTCTTTATGATGAACCTCTGAACTTTCCAAATACGTGAAAACAGATTTGTTCAGGATCACTAGTGGCCTTAGTTGGAATAGTATGAGTAGAGGTGTAATGCTTTCCACAAGGCAATTCCTCTGCCTCTTGCAATTCGAAGTAATATTACAGCTGGTATCTGTGTATTTTAAAACTTAAAAACACCACCTGGAAATAAGCTGTCTAGAGGCTGTGCAACACAATTTACAGAGAACCAACACTTTCCTCTCATCAACTATGAAACACAGACTGTTTTGATTTTTCAATCCTGCTGTACATTCTGCAGTAAGAAGTTCCGGATGACCCCGCAAACACGACAGTGATTTCAGTAACACCAGCAAGTGACTACTTTGTCAGATCTTTATGGAAGAGCTTCAGGACTCAGGGAAGCCACCTGACTCATCTCCTCTCTTCTGTCCCTAGGATGCATATGACAGAAGCTCATCACTTGAAAATGTCCTTCTGAAACAAACTAGGTAGGGGTCAGAAAATTATTTTAAAGAATCAAACTGATGTTACAGGCAACTACAGTCATTAGATTGCTCAGTTTTATCTCTGCCAACAATCAATAATTAATTAAAAACTGTACCTCACTTGTCCCTGAAGAAGGAGGAAGCTTTTTTGGTAGCTGCTGCTGCCCCTCCTCCTCCTCTTCCTCCAGTATGCCTTCACTGTTGTCACTCTGAGTAGCTTCATCACAGCTAATACTCCTCTGAACTCCTCGTCTGTCATCAAACTCCGCAGCACTGTTCTCACTGGTATCGCTACAAACACTGTTCTCTCTGCTTCGAGACTTCAAAATTGATTTACGAGGGACATATTCTCCATTCACAACATCAACAAAGACTCTGCAAAGGAAAACATTAGCTTTAATAAACCATTTCAGGATCAGATGACAAATTTACAGTGATCTTGCTCTGTCTTTTGCACAAATTAATTATGATGTGCTTTTCCAACTTTTTTGCTGCAGAATTACAACACTGTACCTTTAGAGGCATTTGATTTACCAACATACAAGAATCAGTTCTGCAGAGCAAACACTGCTATGCCCGTTATTCAAGCATTAAGTTGGTACACTCCTTCAGCAGAAAATGTATAGTTCTTTGAAAAGCGTTGGAAAACAGAAGAGTGAGTTACAAAAAGTTATAAAAAAGGGAAACTAAACGATTGCCAGGGTTGTTTCTGTAAAGAGAAACAGAAGATCACAACAATGGAAGGGCTGAGAATGAAGTCCTTGTCAAATGTAGAATATTAAACCAAATACTTGAGACATTCATAGCACATGGAAAGGATGAAGCTTTTTCCTGACAAGTGCTGCTTTCTGCTTTCATTTAAAAAAATAAATTTAAAAAATCTGTTTTTAAGATCAGATCAACATGAAGACACTTTTCAAGTATTAACAGACTGTAGACTGTTGAAGAGGCCTCTTCCTATATTTGTACTCCATCTCCATGACTTAAAGAAGTCAAGGGAGGGTGGAAGAGAAAGAGTGGCATTAGAAGACTGTTCCAATTTTATCAACCTCATGAAGGAGAAGCCCAATGACTGGATGAGTTTTAAGGGTGTTACTTGTTTCTTAACAGCTTTATTCATGTGGCACTCATGGGAACACTCATGTATCTCTACAGAAGATGGAGTTCCTTTGCCGAGCTTAGGGAGAGCACCATGAAACAATCCTTTACATCATCTTCAGCCCCAGCAGCTGTGATTACAGGATAGAATTTAACTTTTCACACTTTGTGAAACAGTTTTTAAGATATTTAGGTGCCTTATTACACTGACATACAAATGCAGTGTGATTTTCACAAGCACTTAATCAAGCAATCTACTAGGTGTCTGTGTTCAGCTTTACAAACCCAAATACTTAATTTAACTCTCCCATCACTCCAGTATTTTATACAAGTCCTCTAAGCCCAACACTGTTGTTCAAGCTCTCCAAGTGTGGGTAAGTAATTCTTTCTATGGGGAATAGTGATGGACTAAAGTCAGGGAGAGAGAACGCAAGAGAAGCTATGCAAACAAAGAACTGAGTATATTCTGAAGTTACTGGAAGGAACAGACAAAATACAGCAATTGACAAGTGGGAAAGGAGGAGTATTAGGAGTGATAGATCTGGTCGGTTATGTTTGAAAACAAACACAGAAACAAATTACATGGAATTAATCAAAATATATAACAAACTACTGTATTCCTTTATGCAGATGAGATATACTGGCAAATCTATCTCCATTTCAGAAGCTCTGAAAAGGGAGATAAATGGTGATTTTCTAGTTGGAAAAGGAAATTATTTTAAGCTTAGAAGCATTTATGGCTATGAAAGCACAGCAACCATGCAGAAGCCACAAACTTCCATTCTGAAGCAGTAAACTCAGTTCCAGCTGAGTCTTTCAGGAAAAGTAGGTGTGGTGTCATACTACAGGTGAACTGAGAAGAAAAGAGAAGGTCTGCTGAGAGGAAAGCTCATGCACCAATGCTCTAATTACACACCTGTAAATGTCTGCTGGGGTTTTGATGTTAGGCAGCTCTGGAGTTGTGTGGCCGTTGCCATTGCTGTTCTTCCTTTTACGCTTGGCCTCTTCTTTCTTTTCACTGAATTTCAAAGTAGTATTTTTTCCTGTGTTTATTCTTACCTGAAAAGTGAAAACAAATTATGGTCTAGACCATAAAATCAAGAACCACCAGGCTGCAAACCAACTGACACCTGACATTCTCCTATACCAGAGTTGGGGACTAAGAAGCACAGTAAGTTAAACTACTGTACGAATGGTAATATTCATAGTGTGAACCGTTTTCCTTTACCACTTACACTAAGCTGGGGCATTTCTTTGCACTAATGTGCATAGATTTTGCATATAATATACAACAATCTGCTTATTCAAACTCTGCTCAACAGCTCAGCTGGTCAATGGTCAACTTCAAGTCAAATAAAAAGTAATTTTAAAAGCTCCTAGGCAGGATAATACCTTTTGCAACAGCTGGAAGACAGAACAGCAAGGTATAAATTTGAAGATCGTTTTCTTAATACCACGTTTGAAACTGCAGGATTTTAACAGTGGGTTTCAAGCATTTGAAAAGACTCCAAACAAAATCACCTACATTTAGCATTATAAATTTTGTTAAATGTCCTATTTCAGATATGGTATATATGTTCTATGCAATCTCTCCACGGAAAGATAAAAATAATGAAATACAAACCCTTTTAGGTTCAACAGTGTGAGAGAAAAAAATAGTTGGAACAGAGTTATCTCCACCATCTGTGTCATCTTCATCATCACTGTGATAGTAAGTAGAGCCATTAACGTGGCCACAAAACAAGCCTGAATTTGTTACTTCTTTATGGAAGTTGCCCTGAGTAATAGAGTCTTCTGCTCTATGCATCCCATTCAGATCTGTCTTCTTATCTTCTTTCTCCTCTTCAGAGGAGGTTGTATCTTCTCCATTTGTCTCAACTGTATCAGGCATCCTATGAAATGAAAAATATGAGTGAACTGAGGCAATTTGTACTCTTGAGAGACATGGGCATACAAAATAAAGAACAAGCCTGACCACAATTTTCTTTACCCAGGTACTATACTTCTAGCCAGACTGTGTAACCTTTTTTATATTCTATAAGGATGACTATGTCCTTTCCACGTCAACTGGAAATACCAAAACTGTGACATTCTGGCTAATGACATATGTCTTGCTTTAGGATCAGAACAGATCTAAGGATGTAATTAAACACTAAATGTGTAATTCCTACATTTATAAACTATGGATTTTTCTAGCCTGTGGGAAATGGATTTTACTTTCCCCTCTTCTATCATCCTAAAAGAAAAGATACAATAATGCTGGACTGCCGTGGTTGCAGAGGCAGATTTTAGCACCTTTGGCCTTGCAGTGCATGCTTTGTTCATGCTCCACCCTTGTCCCACCTATTATAATTTTAACTTCTAGTCTCATCAGCTATTTGCAGATATGGCAAGATCCTTTGTGTGCAAAAAGAATTAATACACCTACGGCTTCCTGAAGTCCAAACCTGACTGTGCTACAGCAGTACTATACCTGTCAAGTTCACCAAGTATCTCTTCTTGTCTTTCAAGCTCTTCTAAGCGGGCCCACAGTTCCTCCTCTGACTGAAAACGGCCCATTGAGTTTGTGCCACTTCCATTTGCTGGAAAATCTACCTCAAAAACGTCTGATACTTTTGGCTTTGAATGAGGTTTGTGAGCAGTTCGGTATTTTCCTGTGTAACAAAAAATAAGATGCACTTACTAAAGAAATTGACCAAAAAAAAATATATATATATATTGGAGAAAAAAAACCACAAAGGAATTAAGGAATAGGGCAAAACATTTTCCATTTCAAATTATTGTTTAACTGTTTATGTGAAACTGTCAATGAACCAGCGTACCAGCACAGGATAATGGTCTCCGGATGTTACAGAAACACTGAGGCAAAGCAGACATGTTTATTTACAAAGCAGGGGACACTGATCCTATAACAGCTTTATTACAGCGTGGGTTTTTTTACCTCTTGTGCCTAACAGTAGACTTGGATTTGCTCTGACAGATACCAACATGTTGATATTCACTCACCGTCCCATTAACAGCACATTTTTTTAACTGGGAAAACAAACCTGATTTGTCCTTTAGATCCTTTTGGACAAAGTCACCTATATTTAAAGAGCAGAGTCTTTTGTTTTGGGTTGTATTTTTTTACATTTTACGATGCAGATCATGAAATATTGTCTCCAGAGTCATCTGGAAAATCTGTCCAAAAGCCAGTCATTACAAATCACTCATTTTGGTGATAAAGACCCACTCTGAAAAGCAAACAAAACCTGCATTTCAGAAATATTAACTATAAACCCCTTTAAAGCTTCAGAGGTGACCCCAGATACACACTTGTGACTACATGGTAGTCACTGACAAGTTCATTTAAAAGCTTTGCTACCTAGTAACATGGTGCATCCATTGAGGATGGGGAATACTTTTTCCTGTTTGAGTGCTGTCTGGCACATAGGGAACAAACTGCCTGCCAACAATCCTAATGCTTTAGCCCTGTCCCTGTGAAGGGCACGATTGCTGCTCTAATCCCCCTGCTCCCCAAGGCTGGCAGCTCCCTGGGGCACTGCCTGTTTCTGCACAGACCCAGGCAGGTTCCCAAGGGAAGCTGCCCCTCTCTGGTCATTAGCACCTGCACCTCTTTACAGGACTGAGGACCTTCCCCCTTCCATCACTGCTACAAACATACAAAACATTTTGTCTGTACAGTGGGACTCCAGTATCTCCATGGGTCTTTATGAAATTCTGCTTTGTGAATCTGATCAACAGTAATACAATGTCTTCGTTATCCAGCATCCTTTAAGTTTTAAAATCTCTATTAACCAACTGCATGGCCTTTTTTTAAAAAAATTTAAGAACCCATGGCTTAAAGATATCCTTATTCAAATACGTCAGTTTATACTTTAATCCTGAGTTAAATAGAAATTCAATAGCAACATTTAAAAGCAAACAGGTGACTGGAAGTAATGTTGGAATGTGTGTCCCCCCTACTCTTTCACAGCATAGCATTTTTCATCATCTCATTAAGAAAAGGTTGAAATGTATTTTACTGAGATTTTAATATAAATCGAGGTAAGCCAAGCAATCAGAATAGCTTGTGAGGATTTCATTTGGTATAATTACAAAATTAATAAATAAAAT
>NW_009953205.1:5157693-5182693 GCF_000747805.2 Chaetura pelagica | reverse complement strand
CTTATATGTGGGAAGGAAAGCATGTATATTGTCTTCCATGCAAACAGGCTGCACAAAGCCCTCCATTAATGTTACTGGTAATATTCTCAAAAACTTAACCAAGGAGGTAAGTTAACTGTTCAGCAAATGTCACAAGCCAAAAAGCTGACTTTTGAGGTCAATAAAAAATAAGTAAGAATTGCCTTATTGAGTAAAAGTCTTCTACATGAAAATCATCCAGGTGGAGAGTCAGTTTTCGTGTGACAAAATTAGGACTGGTATTTGAAACATACCACTAAAAACCCTTTGAAATTTAATTCTTGTTGCTGCGGTCAAACATTTGTGTTACGATGGACACATGAAATATACTTATGCCCTAATAACTGTACTTCCAACACACGGCAGAAGACAGCTCTTCTGTCTGGGCAACTATGCTTTACTGCAATTTTGCAAACCTACTTAAAGAACTACACAGTTCTCAGACATCAGTTCATTTGAGACACTGTGCTCTATATCCCCTCGTGCCAATTAAGTAATGAATCCTTTCAATAGCAATTTATAAAATATTAAAAACTTAAGTTTCACTTTTACCTTAAAGTTATCATAAAAAACAAACTAATTTGCCAAAGAAGAAGGTCATAACCGCCTGAAAAGGAAACACAGCTTTGCTAAGACTCAAGAATTGGGGGAAAGAGGGCACAATTAAAGCCTTATACTAATAATATTAATAGACTTGCACTCTTTGTTCAACTCAAAACTAATACAAATGCAAATTTTCAGGAGGGAAGACTTACCACATAAATTAGTTTCAACAGAGGATCTCTAAGACCTTGCACCTACTGGTCCTATATACCCTGAAGGAGCTAAAAGCCTTTGTGAAGAAGTAAGCTGATTTTCTATTTTAAAATTCTTTTTTTTTAATCATTAAAGTAATACAAGAAGATGTCTCATACAATACGATGAAGGAGGCAAAGAGATCCTCTCATCCATGGGATCAGCAAAGTCACTCTCCAAAAAACTTTTTTAAGCAGTCACTCACTTCACAGATCTACCTAGATCCTTCCTTGGCTTTGCTTCTCTATGACACTCACATGACCACCATGTAAAAAAATCTCATACTCTTTAAATTACTTATTTTCACAATACACAAGCATGGCAGAGCATCCTGCTATTCCCATTTTACAGACAGGCATGTGTAATGAGGAAAAACTTAACCACAAAAAACTGTAGTTGAAAAATTATTTTCTTAGGATTCTTACTGTTTAACTCTCCTTTTGCCTGTTGACTTTAGTACCTGATCAAGTAACTCTCTGGTCTAGGGACTAATCCTAAAAAGTTATAGTACATACCTAGCTACTCCCCACAGCTTTCTGGCTAGGGCATGCCATTAGGATTGTTTCAGATTGCATTTACTGTAACAACAGGCCTTTCAGATAGGGATGTGTGAAAATACATTAATAATCACAGATAGACTACAGAATGTACTTAAGTAAACAAAATTAGTTTGTAGTTGTACTAACAAAAAAACCCCCACTACTTAGTGACTCAGATTTCTATAAACAGGTATCAGATCTCTACTTCCCCTCTGTGCAGACACGAGGGAATTATGCATGAAACAGCCAAGGCAAAACACAACTACCACCAAGCATGCAAAATTACTCTCATCCTAATTTTAACAGATTTAGTATTGTATGCTCTTTTCCCTGTTGGTATTTCACAGTGTATCAAACACAATTCCTTGAAAATATATTCCTTCCAGTAAATTGTTTAGAAAGAGCATTATGCATTTTGGAAAACACCACTCAAGCAAACGTCCATCCTTCCCAACAAGAAGCCTAAAGACAGAGCTCAGACTTTTGGGGTATTTCAAACAAATTAGCCTTTAAACCAAACAACAACATACATGTCAAATGTGCACTCATCTCCACTACTTAAGCTGTTGGTAAGAAATAATTTATAATTCTCCCCTGAAAAATGCTCTGCATTTCCATTTCCTACTGGATGAAATATTGCTTCCAAAAAGTGTTCGACATCTTGAGTGCTGCCAACACACACCCTTCAGAGGACACAGCTCCTTCCACACGCAATCGGGGTCCTGCTCCCCTCACAGAACTCCTCCGAGGGCCACCTCGTCCTCTGGCGGACACGGCAGCGATCACCTCTCGCATGCAGCTTTTATTCTTCAGATCATTCCCATCAACATCCCCCACAGCTTTTTCCAGTAATGAAAAGTCCCTCCAAAGTCCAAATCAAAGAGAGGCAGTGATCATATTTGTAGAAAATGCTCCCGTCTGTGCTTTCAGTTCTTAAAGGTAGTCTCAATATACACAAACATCTAGCTTGAGACCCATTTTCCTCAGGCTTTTATTTTACATTCATAGTAAATGTGTTGCTCAGCTGTTTCTTAACCACCAGGAGTGTCTCAGCCATTGCCTGTATATCTAAATATTGTTCAACAGCCATCTCGGTTACGCTGTTCCAGGAGCAGCAGCCCGTGCTGCCGCTTTCCGGACAGGAGCGCGTAGGTTTGCTCCGTTAGGTGAGGACACAGCGCATTTTAATTTAAAATGCTGTACAAGCATTAACTAATCTGCCCAGCGCCCTGTGAGGGAGGTAAGTATTACTCTCTCCTATTTTACAGATGAAGAAACAGACAGTTTAAGTGATTTGCCCTGGGCCACACAGCACGTCAGCGGACAGCGGGGATTACCACAATGCTCTGTCCCGGCATCCCTGTCCAGCCCCCTGGGCCGCTTCTGCCTCCCTTGCCAGCAGAGAGCCACGGCTCCCCATCAGCCAAAGGAGACCCCTTCCCAATGACAGGCGCCTCAGTGAAGAAGGGGTCTCCTGGAAAAGGGTCCGTGCAGGCAACTGCAGGGGAAGTTCAGGGTTTCATGTTTTAAACTTGCCACTGTGCAGCCTAAAATCCTCTAACAGCATTTCCTGAATTTTAAAATGTACCGTATCTAGAAGAAATAATTCACTTTACAAACTACAGGGTTTTTTTATTCTTTGAGACCCCCAGAAAAATATCAGTAGAGTAAGAGAGGCTCCATAGTCTCCTCCTCTTACTACCCTGTGGTTTAAGCTTCTTAGAGCCTTTTAAGACGGATTGAACCAGAGGCTGTTGTCCAACTTTGTCACATCCAATAATCTGGGAAAAGTCTGACATGGCTTTCAGGTGAACTCAAGTAGGTTCTATTTACATGTCTCAACTAAACCACTTGGAAAGACAATTCAGCACTACAGACAAGCCAGAGTCTCTAGGACTGTTTTCCAGGACAACCAAAAGGAAAAGGTGTTTGAATCAAACATCAGGATATGTAGATTTCCTCTGCACAGCAGTCTTTGAATATTTACAGGCAGTGAGATTTCTTTACATTTAGATCATTCTTTCCCAGCTCCCTTATTAGTCTAAAAGGACTTGCCTGGATTTCCTTACACTATGATTAGCTATTTTTAAGCAGCAGCCCTCTGCTTGCTATACACACACTGGTAGAGGAAAAAAATAATTGGAGAATGCATTTCATATTGTCGAAATGAAGTCCACCGAAGCCAGATTTTACAAGACATGACGATACACTAATGTCAAACTGACACAAATTCTCATCTATGCATTTTGGCTTTAATGGGTTAATTAGCTTGGCTGGATACAAATTTTAATTATCTGAGTTTGACATTAATGTCCTTGGAGTGTTGTCTATAAGGATTTGGTGAATCATAGACATTATTTTAGTTACTTCTGGAAACTGTGTGTTACACTGCGATTTAAATAGTAAGAACAGACAAGAATAGTGAGAACAGGTTGATCTATTTTGAAAAGTCAGACTTTGTGAAACAGGACAAACTGAGATGAAGCTGAAGTCTGCTCTACCTTGCTAGGTTCAGTCTTCAAGGGAGTCTCATGGATATAATATAAAAGACTGGAAAGTTAGGAAATAAGCTCCTTTGAGCAACTGCACTAGCTCTTTAGAATGCAATGCAACTCTTTGTGCAGTAGCTTTGCACCTTTTAAAGACAACCTTCATTCTGTTTTCCATGATTCCTTGGTACCAAAACCAAAGTACTTTGGATTTTCTTCTCTACAGATGTGTATAGATAATTTAGCACTAAGTAAATCTAATACATTTCTCTTTTAAGTTCACACACCTATGTTATTGCTAGAATTGTACTAATACATTTAAATTCCTCCTAAATGAAGGAAGGCGGCATTCAGACAATTCCTCTGTTGCCCAGTAAGAGTTATAAAAAGGTAGGGGCTTCTCTGAATCACAATATGTAACTTACAGAATGGAATCTCTTCTCCTTGCTATCTTCCACTGTGTTCTGGTTAAAATACCTAGACTGTGGCCCTGTGAGAAAACAAACACCTTGTGGGAACTACAGAACAAATTTAGAGCACTTAGCAGTGCACCGAACCAGCTCCTAACACAACAAGGGTAAGGAAGGAACTGATGGATGTTACCAAACCCAAAAGTGGTAATTGCAAAAAATAGTACTAAAAAAAGTTGAAAAGCACAATGAAAGAAAATTCTCCAGCACACAGGAGAAGGAAAAAAAAAAAAAAGGTTTTTTTAAAAAATAAAGCAACAGCTTGAGTTCTCTGTAACACTGCCCCCATTTTTCCCCCAAAAAAGTGAGTAGGTGAGTTTGTGTTACATTCTTTAGAACATACAGGAAGTTCTTTTCACCCTTGAATGAAATACAAAAACCTCTAAAGGCCTCACTCATTCACAGATGGGAAATGGAAAGCCTTCCTATCATATATTTTAGAGACAATATCCTTTTTTTTCTGGAAATGCTGATAAGGAACAAACTCAAACTGGTCCTCATCCGCATGGATCATCTTATTTATTAAAAACAATGGTATCTTTTAAACCCTGTATACTAAGCTATCGGTCAATTTTGATTGACACAAATATTTGTATTAAAGGTTACATACTGCAATTTACAATTGGGTACTATCACAATACTGTATGTTAATGTAATCAGTATTTTCATTTCATGAATTCATTTGCAGCATGACACTGCAAGGGTATTCTTACATATATTGAAGACACAGCTGCTAAGTAGTTCAACAATTCTCCTTTAAGTGGGATTTTTTTTTAATCCAATACATTTTTAACACAATAAAAACACTCCTAGTTCTGTGTGTGTTTTAATTTCCCACCTTTTTAAGTGTTTAGACACTTGGAACACCTAGCATACTGAATTAATCCACAAATATTTACAAGAAAAATCTATTTAATTTCTTTCTATAGTAACTACCACAGGGACTATTGTAATGAAAAATTTCCCATCTTAAAGAATTAATGCGATTACAGATACAGAGAAAAAACGTAATTTATATCATCACAAACACGTAAAAAGATATAATCCCATATCCACAAAAAGAATCTTTATTCCCTCTTTGAATTCTGAGACAATACAGTCTTGCCTTGAGGAGAACAGAAATATTATGAAGTACCTTAAGCAAGATAATTGTAAGAGAAAAACTACAATTGCATTATTGTTGTGCTAAACTGTGACATACTTAAAAAGCTAATTTCTTTTATTATAATGGAAATTGGTGTGCATATCCTTTAATCTACTTCAGTATTTCTTCACATTTTTACATGCAAACATATGTGTAAAGTGTTTCCCATTATCTGTAGTACCTGGCTTAGCAAACTGCAACAAATTTAAAACAATTAAAAATATACTTGGAAATTCCATAAACTTCACGAGATTTACTTTTTTTAACAGTTTTGGAACTGAACATCCAGAATGTCACAAAAATGTGCAGCAAATTAAAGATCTACTGCAACTCAGATATTATTCAAGAAGACATGATCAATATTTTATGAAAAGATAACATTTGACATGAGTGACTGCCCCAAATTTTACCAAATACATTTCAAACCAATAACAATGCTGAGCAGTTTGCATCGAAGTCAAAAGCTAAGAAAACAAAAATGTATCCCCAAAATAGGACTTTCAACAGCTATGCACAGTTGAAGTCCATTTACTTTTAAAAATTCAGAACAGTCACTCTTCAATTATTCCTTTCATTTAAATAAATTTTAACCAAGAAATTCATCTGCTGTGGCTGGGCACTTCTCTGTTCCATAGAAGCAAACATTTTTTTCTCTCATTCTCCTTTAAAAAGCAAATGTAACAAAACTACTAAGACAAAAAGGATGACCTAATTAGTACTAAGTAGCATTTAAAGCTTTAATATATAGTACATTCTTACTGCTACCTCTTAACTTCCAAGGTTTTACACTCTCTGACACTGTTTGGCTTATCGGGCCCTATTACTGCTTAAGCATGCAAGTTCACATTGTCCATTCTTGTATGCATTCAACATACACAGAAGGAATCAAACTCTTCAAGAAAATTCTCTGTGAGTCTTGATTAAATTAACTGTTAGGGCAGTGGTGTCCTCAAAGGTGAACAGGGTCACCCTTGGTGACCAGAGGTCTTCAACGGGCAGACCCATGCAAAACTAGTCAAAGGCAATAAAGAAAACTCCCCAGAACCAGCAAGAAAAAACACTGAGTGAGTGAGTTACAGGAATCTGTTATCCTCTTCTACCAAACAGCCAGTCCCACTAGAAAACTTAAACCTTGCACAGATGTTCTCCCACTCCTCACCACTCAGGAGAGTGAAACACCAAGAGATGGTAAGCAGTGAAAATGTATGACTTGTATTTATTTCCTTATAAGTCTTAATTTCTGTTAAAGCACTGAATTATTAGTGCTATACTAATTAATTTCATTCTGGTTATCTGAACAGATTTGACCAGCGAGTTATGAAAAAAATACCCATCTAAATTAAACAGAGTAATATTGGATATAAAAATGTAGGTCACTGAAGAAACAAACCATTAACAAATATTGCCAGCTTTCTGTTCAGGAAGCAATTTCAGCACGAGTCTTTCTTTGCTTTGTTCAGACCCCAATTCCTATATACCAAAGCCTTTAAGCACACACTGGCCTTAAGCACATGCTTAAAAAAGCTCTGCTGTGTTAGGACCTTCCGACTGGCACATGGGACATTGGGCACTGCTTGGAATGTAATCCCCTGCAGTAAGATGCCCTCTTTTCAGTGCGTGTGACCTACTCACAAAATTTATGTCCAAAACAAAAAGATTATGTACTAAAAATCAAATCACGTTGTGTCAATATAATGATAATGCCCCTGTACACTATGAAGCCCCTATGCTCACAAAATGCCAGTGAAAACAGAAGTCATACCTATGAAAATAACTAGAGTGCAATACAGAAAAGAGACTTCAAACTAGTACTTGGGAAACATCAGTTTTTCACATTTGCGCCGTAAGAGGCCAATTCATATTATATAGGAATGGTCTACAGGTCTTCCACATACATGACTTTCATTCCAATAAAGTAATAAAATCTCTAATATTCTTCTTTAAGTTGCCTGCATTTAGATTTAAAATTATTGAAAGAGTTTAAGTCAATTGTACTTTTTAAAGCAGAGAAGTTTATCTATGAAAAAATATTTTCTTTCAGAGTCTTACGTAGTAACATGGTTTCTATCATCCACAACTAAAAACAGTCCTTTAAAGTTTTTAGTTAATATCAGTGTTTTGGAGCCTCCCACTGGCAGCCATCACACAGATGAAGTGAACTATCAGCTGAGTGGAGGGTTTTTATCCAGTATCCATGACTATTTTGCTTTTTAAAAAATTAATATTTCTGACTTAGTATTTTAAAGATCATAAAGGAAAGAATCCAGCATTTATTGTGTGTCTCCCAGCAGACTACTTAATGTTCAAACCTCTACTGTGCAAAGGTCAAATTATTTCACTAAATGTAACAGTGACAAAAATATTCTGCAGCACTGAAAAAAGTATCAGATGATCAAGGAAAAAGATATGGACCTGAGATATTGCAAGAGTCATAATAAATAATGTAGATTCAGTTCAGTAAGAAAGAAAATTGCAGAGTTGTGTAAGGAGAACCAGATTAAGAAAGATAATAAGTAAAATACAAATTACATACTTTTGGCAATGCTCTTCATACAGGAGTATTTTAAAGTAATAAAGCAAAATAATTTTTATTTTAAAAAAACCCTACTTTTCTTAAACAAGTATCGCTTGCACAGAACGAAAAAACCCTTACTTATTCAGATAGGGAACCTCTGAGGTTCTGCTGCAGGCAGCAACATAGAGAGCTGAACTCAAACAAAACCCAGCACACAGGGTGAAGGCGCAGGGAGCGCCCATTCGGGAACGAGACAGATTACAGGTAAAACCAATATGAAAACTATGTATTTGAACACTTATTTGAAGCAAACAGCAAAGGCCAATAGGTACAAATTAATTTTCCATTTTATTGTGCTTTTCCCTCCTTAACATTTCTATCCAATATTTTAGGGTCTCATTCTTTTAACTAAAGAGGCTCCAACGTCTGCCATGCACACCACTTGCTGGTGGTCCTGGCTCTCCAAAGCCAAGATCTTGCCACCAACTAAAAAGACCTGGAAGCAAAACCAGAATTGCCTGTCTGCCTCTGTGATGTGCTGCTATGTAAGACCACTGTGGTGGTCACCACTGGCACTTGATCTGGGGAAATCCAGTGGATCTCTCCATCCTGATGGATAGGAATGCCAAGGACAGGAGACAGAAATGCAGCTAAGCTGTGAGGAAAAAACAAACAAACCAACAACAAGCACAAGTAAAGCATGTGTAGAGGGAGAAGAAAGCTGGAAAGCTGGAAAACTATTTGGACAATGGAAAAAAAAAAGAAAACAAGGCTGCAAAGAAATAAGAAACAAAACAAGGGCAGAGAATACAGGGAATAAGATAACTGAGTGCAGAAGTACAATGTGATGTACACTTTCTGCAAGAGAATACAGCATTTTGCACATTAAAGAAAAGTGACGGCGAGTTAGTTTGATATGGTTTCTATTTTTTTACTTCTGTGCATAATAAACAAAAGAAAAAAATGTGATCATTAAAACCTGGATTGCAGTATGTATTGTTAAAATAAAAGCTCTGGCTAGATGTTTAAAAAGGCTAGGCATATCCAATAAAATACCAAGCAAAGATGGGAAATAAGGTGCTAACTTGATTTTACATCTGAATTAGATTTCGGTTAATGAGCTCACAAAGAAAAAAAAATAGTGCAGATGCTACTAATTTCATGTATTAATACAAAGATACATACTTTTGACAATGAAATTATGTTAAGAAACATACATACGTTTTTTTCTGTGCTCAACCAGCTCAACAGCCTGCTTCGCTGAGCATTTTGAAAACCAGTTGTCCCCAAGCAGAACAGTAACCTCATTGGTGTGGACAAGTTTTCCTGGCATGAAGGCAAGAGGCCCAAAAGGTACCTGTCAAAGGCACAGAAGAAACTGCTGAAAATCACTATTAAAAATAAAACCTAGACAGTTATTCATGTCTTAGTAGGGTGGTTTTTTTTAAGTAAAATACAGAGTTGAAGAAATAAAAATTCTACAGCAGTTATTTAATTACTAATCCTTCATAAATATTCAATGACCAGATCCCTTTGAATTTAGTACTATACTTACAAAATCAGGAAAGTGGTATTTAACTTGACAAGTTGCTTTGTGACATAGAACTTCAGTGTTGGTGAATGGTCAAATGGAAAACAAATTCACTTTATCCTAACATGTAAACCTTGATAATAAAAATATCACTTAGGTGAGCTGCATGTATGTCATACACAGACTAACATTAATTTCCTGATAAAAGCAAGATTAGCTTTGCTAAAATTTTTGAAGTACTTGAATAAGTACAGTCAACTCAAAGAAGAGTACCTAATAATGTTGGTGTAAATTTGTGGGGCTACTAGCAGGATCACTGACCATGCTTAATGTCACTTTATCATTCACCTATATGCAGAGCTTGGAATGATGCCCCACTAAGCAATGCCTGTTCCCTAACGACTCTCCAGGCACTGGCACAAAACATAAAACCAACATCCTTCCAACAGGAACACATTGGTGATAAAAGACGATTTATAACTTCAAGAGGTGCTTCTCAAAGTGTTAAACCCATGTTCTAACACATATTACAGTGTTTGGGACATTGTTTTTATGAATTAAGACACCTTTCACAGCCCACACATTACAGACAGTGCTTAGGCAAGTCCCATCACTGAGAAGGAGTCTTGGCCACCCTCAGCCGCTTCCTATATCAGACCCTGCCATCCGGATGGACCTTGACAGGCTTGAGAGGTGAGCCCATATCAACCTCATGAAGTTGAACAAGTCCAAGTGAAAGGTCCTGCACCTGGGCTGGGTAATCCCAAGCCCAAACAGAAGTTTGGTGGAGAATGGATTGAGAACAGCCTTGAGGAGGACTTGGGGGTGCTGGCTGATGAGAAGCTCAAATGAGCCAGCAATGTGCACTCACTGCACAGAAAGACAACCTTGTCCTGAGCTGCATCAAAAGAAGAGTGGCCAGCAGGTCAAGGGAGGTGATTCTGCCCTTCTATATACTTGTGAGACCCCCCCTGGAGTACTGCATCCAGTTCTGGAGCCCTCAACTCAGGAAGGACATAAGAGCTCTAGAAATGAGTCCAGAAAAGGGCCCTGAAGATGATCAAAGGGCTGGAGCACCTCTCCTACAAGGACAGGCTGAGAGAGTTGGGGCTGTTCAGCCTGGAGAAGAGAAGGCTCCAAGGAGACCTCACAGCAGCCTTCCAGTGCCTGAAGGGGCTAAAGAAAGCTGGGGAGGGGCTTTCTACAAGTGATAGTGATAGCATAAGGGGTAACACTTTTAAGGTGGAAGAGAGGAGAGTTAGATTAGACATTAAGAAGAAATTCTTGACTGTAAGGGTGATGAGACACCGCAACAGGTTGCCCAGGGAGGCTGTGGATGTCCCCTTCCTGGAAGTGTTCAAGGCCAGGTTGAATAGAGCTTTGAGCAACCTGGTCTAGTGGGAAGTGCCCCTGCCTGTGCAGGGGGGTTGGAACTAGATTATCTTAAAGGTCCCTTCCAACCCAAACCATTCTATGATTCTTGCCCTCAGACCTACTGCCACCTTCCTGGCTGCCTTTGGGCTTCAGTTGCAAGTAAATTAGGAGACCTAAGTCAAATTAAATTTAAAATAGAGGTGACAAATAGCTAAGAACCACATCCACATCATTTTTTTCTCTTTTTTTCAGGTAAAAAGAGATCTATCTCAGCAGGTTTGCATCAGTGTCTTCTATTTTACTCCTCTGCTGCCTTCTTCATTTCCTCAGGATAGCCACTTGCTTTCTTACAGCATTTGTGCTGAAGCCAAGGACTTGGCCCAGTGACTGTCTCCCTGGAAAACCATCTTCCCTAGTTTCAGTATGCAGGAGGGTACCAATGCTTGAAACAGTTCTCCAGCAGGCAGGATCCTGACATTAAGACTATGTAGAATGTGCTTTTCCTGCATGTGTATCCATCCTGACTTGGCTTCCAAGTAGTAGAATGCACCATTTGCATGTTCACTCTTCCCCCAAAATGATGAAAGCAAAATTGAAAACATATGAAAATATTTGGCTAACAGGATAGGAACTATTTATATGCATTTAAAATAACAGATGTGAGTTGACATTGCTGCTTTAACTAAGAATAAGCCTTATCTAGCTTTTTTAAGGGTTTAAGGTTTTTTTCCATGCTTTGGAGCATGATCTTTTTGCTTACATGATGTGGCCACACATATACACATGGTAAATGGACAACACACAAAATCCCGAGCTGAATCATTAGCATAGGAAAGGGAAACACTCTCTCTTCTCACATGGTAAGTGTACTCCAGTGCCATCTTACTAACAACTCAACTCTACATGCTGAGCCAGGGTACCAAGGAAGAAAGCAGTCAGGCACTTTCCATTCAGTTACTTACAGCACAATTTCCCTCCCTTCGAAGATGAGAGAATAGCCACTTTGGTCAAATCAACAAGGTAAAGTTTACACAAGGAGCTGTGCAGTTGTTATGGAAGATTCAAAGCACCAGAAAAGATCACTATGTCAGTGTGAAGATTGGTGAAACAAAAATTAGCAACACTTTTTTAATGGAAAAAAACAATGTTCTAGGGTTTATTCCCATGAATCAGGAAATACTACAGCCACTTTCTTTTCAGGAAATGACTAAATACCGTAATTCAGTCATAATTGCAGGTTTTTTACACAATAGATTTACATATCAAAAACGTCAGGTTTTGTGTTAGCATTTATGTCATCAGCTCCCAGTTGTCAGTAACACTGTAATTTATAATGCATTCCAAGAAAAGAGAAACAAAAACAAAGGTATAACTATTACCATAATAAATGTAACATTAGAAAGAAGCACATGACAACCCACGTAACACTTCACTACTACTGCAAATACCTGAGTTACTAAAACTTCTAGACCATTGTCTTGTGTGAACTCTGCAGAGTACATACCATGATATCATAGGACAGTTTGTCAGGCAAGGTTCGGAGCCGTTCCTGAAGAGCCTCATAATCACTCTCTACCTTCTTCCTGTTGACAAATTCAAGTGGATTTAATTTCATACCTTAAGAGTTCACGTTTTTCTGCTAGTAATTCCACAACACACAAAAATACAGAAAAATAAAATACTTTACTCTTAAATATATACAATTTATAGATAAATGAAAACTTGGGGGTGACTAATCTAACAGCTAAATTATTTTAGAATATCATGTATTAAAATAATAGATTATTGTTTTAGGTTGTGCAATTCTCTTCCTGAATTTGAATTTTTTATTGTGCAAAGAATTAGTTCATTCACTATGATTTGGCATATCTCACTCCATGCTCATATTCAACAGTTACACCACCATCAGTATCTAGAAAAAGAACTGAAAATTCAGTTTATGCTTCTTAAGAGGCAAATTCTTCAAAGTATCACTGGTAACAGATAATTCATTACTTTGGTCTCAGCTGACATAAATGGGCAAAATTTTAATTAAATCTGATTTTCAGGTGAACTTTGTGTTCCTACCAAGAGTCAAAGATGGCTTGACCACCAGGATTCTGTTTCATCTTCAGTCCCTGAGAAGGGACAACATGGAACATCCCTTCTGCTTCTCTATTCCAAATGTAAATAAGGCTCATGCTACATGTTGCTACCCAAGACAGAAATGGCTTGGTGGACACTAGGCTAATTTTCCCCAGAGCAGACACCTGGCTCTTCAGAGGACTTTGTAAGATACAGAGCTTCAACTGCTGCAGGGGTCTTTCTTTGTGTGCAAAACAAACACCTGCACTCCCTCTAAAACAGCCCAAATTTGTGAAAACATTCTTAAGTACTTCAGTTTGGCTGGAAAGAATCTTTTAATGGATCACTGCCACTCTGAAGATGGTCAGAAATCAACTCTTGCATGAAGAAGCTGTTATATAAATGTCAGGTTTGTTACTGTTTACTTGTACTTCAAAACAGTAAACGTATATATGCTAGTAAACTCTGCAATAAAAGGCAACTGAAAGCACAGAGCAGCACACTTCACAACACTGACCCAAGATGCAAATTACAGGTTTTCTGAGGATGATTCAGGAAAGCAATCTCTAAATGTGCTGAAAAATGAATGTCATAGTTGATAGCACAACTCTCAGAATATTATCACTGATTTTCTTACATTCAAAGGTAGAATAAAATCTTCTTCAGCATTCGTTATGAAAAATTATCTGATACTCCTGTTTTGACTCATTTGCTTCCACAGCTGAACTCTGCTGTAATCACCCTACTTTATACCTGGAGTATTTAATATTTTAAGTTGCTGAACTGGTCCTGAAAAAAATTGAGGTTTTGATGCCACTTCAACATTAAAACCATCTTCCGTATAACCGATCAGCAAAAGATGTTTGCTGCTGCTCTGGTTTGACAGCAGATTTCTCCCAAACATTTTAGGCAAGTTTCTCTGTCCACTGTCCGCATCAAAATGAGAATATAATTCACTGCCTTCAAAGAGGAAGGGCAAACTCATTAATCCCAACAAAATTGACTGGGGTGTTTTTTTGGGGGGAATCAATAAAATGGCAACTTGGTGTCAACAATAACAATGAGTTACTTATAGATATTTACAGAATCCAGCTGTTGCCTCACAGAGATCTGTATCTGAGACACAGGCACTGATGCACCCCAACTGCCCACTGAGAAACAAACACAATCCCCAAGCCAAAGGCCTTGCCCGTGTCTCAAATGGGAAGGTAAGACTTCATGGGAAAAGAATGGTAAGAAAATCCCCACACCACTTGCAGCAATATTAAACATTTCCATTGGTTCATGGCTGAAAGTCACTCAACATTTCTTCACTAATCTGAAAAGAAGATACTGCCTTTATGGTCTGACTCTTTCCTGTCACTGAATAATCTGATTAGGGCAGAGGAGACTTCACTTGCTACATAAGCTGTTTTGCTTTACAGAGCAAAGAATGTTCCTTTTTTCAGTGGGACTACTGCCTTTTGTTGACCAGACCTCCACCATGGGACTCTTAACAGTGCAGCCATATCCTGAGCTGGACCATTGAGATAAAATTAAAATCAAGCCTTTTAATTAATTTGCCTAAAACAGAATTATTTAAGGAAGGAAGGTGATCTCCTTCTTCACCTATAGCTGATGGTGACACTGGCTCTGGGGTGTGCCAGCACTATGCTCAGTCCTGATAAGCACTGAAGAAGGAAGTGAAGGCGGAAGATGAACATTGGGACTCCAGCTATGACCATGTCCCTAGCAGAGGAAATGCATGTCTAGGTGTTTATACCCGTACCAGACCCACTACTGGCTCCATGGCTTTAGAAATATACTTCAAGAACTGTACTAAAAAATGAAAAAGAAAATAATTTAATGGAAATCCATTGAAGCTGACCCTTTAAAAACTCTATTGTTATTCATTCAATTCTATTTAAAATTCTTCTGTGTCACTGACTACTTAAAAGGTCCTACATGAACAAATTACTCAGTTGAAACAAGAGTACTCAACTCTTGCACAATCAAGATCTAAATAAGGGTACTAATTTTTAAGTAATGTTTTGTAAAGTAAAGATTGTATGGATGCTGTATAAACTGCTTTTCTAAATAAAAGATACCAGTAAGTTAGGTTTTTCTTCTGACATTCTACACCCAAAACCCAGAAGTTTACAGGGCCATGGCCAGAGTTTGCACAAAAACAAATACCCAGGAAATTCCTTCCTCAGCCAACTCTCCCACCGCACTCCACAAACTTCAGCCATTTTTGTAAGAGGAAACAGAAGTCACAACTTTCCAAACTTTAAAAAATCTACTTGAATTTTCAGACTTCCTGTCAATTAGTTTATTGCTGAAAAATACCGTCTCATAGTGAAAGAACACGCACAATTTCATGGGAGACCAAATTCGTATGGATGCTGACTGCAAAGCTCCTGAGAAAGTATGAGTGCTGAGCATATTCTGCCTGACTTCACCACAGCAGCACCAGTAGGCACACTTCAATAATATTTCCCTTATTGAAAATTAATGCAGTCCCTGAATTTTAAACATAAATGAAACATATTAGTTTTAGATTATTTTTGCAAGCCAATAGTCAGAATTTAATATGATGATGTGTATAGATTGCCTTGATTTTTTTTTTCCTCTTATCCAGTGCTTGCAGCCTATGTGCATTTAAACTAAAAACATTTGATACACACTAAATATAAATTATTTGCTTGGAGATCTTTCAGGCATGAAGAAAAAGCCTCTTAAAATAAATTTAAAATATTATATGCTTGATGGTGTATAACCAAAGGTTTAATCTCACCACTAAAGGGGCAGTTGCTGTGATTCTGCAATAACCCTGCAGACAATAATCAAGACAGCTCCTGTTGTTCTCTCAGTAACATCATGGTAAACACAGCATGGATATATTGTAATTTGATATCTGTAAGATCAACTGTTATATCTCACAGTAACTCATAATATAAGATTTCATTCACCATTAAATGTACATTTTCCTCAGATGCCACACAAAACTATTATTTACTAAGCATGTTTTCTATTAGGCATAGATTGCCAACAGAGAAAAAAAGTGCCCAGAGATAATTTTTTTACATAACAAACCGCTTTTCTAAGCATGACATACTAAGCTTTATCACATACTTTACTGGGAGAAAAAAAACAGGGAAACATTACTTTCATATTGTTTTAGCAAATGGAGTGGGGTAGGAGAATTTCCTTACTTGTTCCATAGTTAGCAAGAAAACAAGAGTGATTAATTCTACCCTGGGAGTACCTTTTCACCAACCAGGCAAATTCAGCATTCATCCCACCAGATTACTTGAGGAAAAATGACAAATGAGCTGGGTATTTAAAACAGAAGTATAAACACTAAGGCTCAGTGTATTTGTGATTTAAAGTAATGATACCAGTGGAAAATATATGCATTTTAAAGCAAGTACACTGCAACAATTCTCAGCTATCACCAACTACAATCCCCAAAACATGCTAGCAGGATTTAGCTATCAACAGAATAAATAGCAATACTTTACTAAAATATAACTAGGTTACTCATCAGTATTTTAGGCATGTAATCAAACATTTTTCACTTACCAGTGCTGGATTTTTTCTTGGCAGCTAGTGACCACCTGTCATTAAAACAGATAACTACTTATGAAAAAAGAAGGGTAAGCACACAGCTGCAATGTCAATGCGTCAGAAACTAGAACAGTAGCTTTACAGATTTGGTGGTGTCTCTATATACATTTTTATTTGTCGGTGCAAAGGCATGTGAATGGTAAATCTTAAGCAGCACACTTTGTCACACACTAATGCAGACTGATAAACACAGAAAAAACTACAGCTTTTCAATTCATATTTTGGTACAATACCTGCTCCATAACTATTAGGTGACACACAATATAAGGATAAGTAGTAGTTTGTGCAATCTGCAGATCTGTTTTCAGTGTCACATGTTTGCAGAACAAGAAAATAACATCAATTATAACAAGACATCAATGTAACTTCCATACTCACTCATTAAAAAAACAAAAACAAATGAGCCACACAGCACCAAGAATATTTTTTCCTTTATCAGTGCATCAACAAATGTTGCACTGACCATTTTTAATTGAAAAAGAACAAATTAATTTTGTGGTGTTTAAATACAGAATATTTGACACCATTACAGGCTGCTGGCTTCTCCTCTGTTGTTTCTGGGTGTCAAAAAAGGAGAAGTTTTAATGTGAATATTTCACTTATTTCTTTATAACACAGGCTTTCACAAGTGATCCAAAATAACTTACAAAATGACACACATTGCTAAAATTAAATACTTTTTTCTTTTTTAACTATATTTTTTAGACTATGTAGCTATAGCAAACAGACAAGATGCTGAAACCTGTGACCTTCTCTGCCATAATTACATGGAGATTTTGTCTTTCGAAACAGTGTGATCTCTGAATAATAGTTACCAAAACTATAACGCAAACTATTTCATTCAATTATATGAAATGCAATGAAGCCTTAATGCAATTAAACATGTCTAGACATCTTCTCAATATAAGCAATTTTTATATTTTTTTTACAAATTTTGTTTTTCCTATAGCCAAAATAATGCTAACATTTGAATGCAATTAATGAGAAAATTTGCAGAGAAAACAATAACATACATTCAAGTACCACTGAAATCACTGGAGCAGATAATTCTTTCTTTTTTTTCCGAAACAACAGAATGAAAGACTTTTTTTTTTTCAGTTAGCATATGTGCAGCTATTACAGAACAGATCTCAGAACCTGCACTTCCTACTCATATAGGAGTAGAAAAAATTGGACTACTTTGTGAGCTAGTAATTCTTTAAATGGTGTAAAGTAGTTAAATGAAAAAGATCAGCTCTACATTTGTGGTTATGCTATTTCATAATCTATCAGGAAATTCTGCCATGTATCTCGTCTCAAATAAGCAAAGTTTGATTTTATCATTTGATTTAAACTCCTGTGAATCAAATGCCTAGCAGACATTTTCCTTAATGTGCAAACTAACCACTTTGAAGTTTAAGAGTATATATACAGACTTCTACAGGACATCAACGAAGAAGTTTAACTAACACTATTGATATTAAGCTAATTTTAAGAGTCCAGTTTCTGAAAAAGTTATAAAACATACAACACAGCAAGGTTTGGTAACAATGCTAACACACAATGGAACCCTAACAAGAAGAAGAGCCAGAGCTTCTACCAACAGCCTTCATTCATTCTTTCAGATTTGGTAGCAATTGTGAAGTACCCAATATAATTAAGCATACAAAAATCTTTATGGTAATCTTATAAGAAAGTTACATATTAATTGTCCCACTGCAGATGAAGATGGAAAAGCCAGGAAGCTTTCCATTCCCAATACATGACTTTCCATGCATGAAGTGAGCTAAAAACACAAAAAGAAAAGCCCTGAAAACCGTAAGAGCAGCATGTTCATTAACCTCTACATGATAATCCTTTCGTAGCTGCATATTAACTAGTTACATATTCATAATCATTTACATTATTTAGAGGACCTTCTATGAAAATTTCCAAGCTATATCCATTAGCTGCAATGTTAAAGGTTACAGAAGACAGTCTACTTAATGTTTCCAGGAAGCTTTTTTAATTAGTAAATATGTAAATTGGGCATATATGCTTTTTATGTTTTTAAAAAATAGCCCATCAGTAAAATAGCACAGGTGCATATGCTGCTTCCATCACCCTTTATCCCATTTAAAAAAAAAAAATCAATAACACAAATCAATTTTAATTTAATCCTTCTTCTTTGATATAATCTCTCTCGAAGGGATAGTAAAGGGTGGAACTGACAAACCTGTTCTTCTCAGTGGCCAGCATAAAATGAGACCTCTTACAGAAGTGCTAAGACCACCTTAAAATACCACTTTAAAAATGTTTCACGCTGCAGTTTGGAACTGAACTCTAATTAAAAAAAAATAAATAAATATTGAAAACCAGATGAAGATCAATTACACATATTTTCTTTATTAGGTCAGTCCCACTGTATGGACAACAACTGGTCTTACCACAGCAAAGAAACAAATGGATAAACATATAAACAAATATTTGATTCCTCGCCTTTAATCAAACACTGGAAACCCATTAGTCTATCTTCCATATATAATTTATGTCCCGAGTTACAATTAAAGAATGAAAATTCCTCTCAGCGTAAATAAAATAAATTACCTGATTGTTTGCTTATTTGAGTTCAGTTTGTCTGGGCACCCAGTGCCACCAACTGTGTGTTACTTTTAAGACATTGCAGTGGAAGTGGCAGCAATAAACTCAAAATTCTCACTTTTTAAGCATAAAAATGTATAAGCTTTTGCACACATGTAGTTATCAATGGCTCATCTGCATACTCAAATATTTATTAAACTATTCTTGCAGCAAACTTAACACTACCTCATCAGGCTGAGTAACTTAACCACTAACACCAGTCAGGAACAGGGCTAGAAACCAAAGCCACATCTCCTAACTCAGCAGGCAGGCACTACAATCACTTGCAAGGTTTCCTAGGGAACTAAGACAGGTAAGAAGGCAGCACAGAGCTGATTCTTACTTATTGATGCCCATGGGTCTCTAACCTGTTCCACATTACTCCACCTTTCCCCAGCAGGTCCTCCCCCTCGTCTACAAGGGCACATCTTTCTTCCACCTCATTTTTCCTTATCTGTTGCTTCTGCACATGCTCCCATTACTAACAGCTGAATGTAACTCTCAGTGGTGCTTCTAATTATCAGGGTGGTACACGAATGGTCTCCTCTCCCCTCCACTCCAAGACTACTTTGTTCTGTTTAGGTAGTTCTCCAAGGTGGAACGCATACATGTGAATGTCTCTCTCTAGTAAGCAGCTAGATAGACATTGCCTACAAAGGTGATGGGTTTTAGCACACTGCGGGTAATTCTGTCTCTCATTGCCCTGAACAGCAACAAGGCAAGCTGCCAAGTCAGAATTTTATTTATGTCTCAGCTTGTGAAAAATTATAAGGAACAGAGCTGGTACTGGTATCACCTGCTGACAGTTTCCAGTACCAGTGCTAAACCTGCTGTCTCTGAGCCACATAATTATGTTCAAGTCTAAAGAACTAGCAACTGGTATTTTTAAGATGAAAGTTAAGTTAAACAAAAACTATGAAAATAAAAATGCCCCATCAGATTAGGAACTCCTAAATGAAAGAGAAGGCATTTCCTCACTTGTGGGTATGAACATGGAAACGTGCAGCATGGCACAAAAGCCAAGCTTCCACTTACACAAACTGCAAGGTAGGCATCTACCAGGCCAAGCAGACGTGCGCTGTTGGCACATGCACACCTGAGTATTTTCTTCAAAACTGTGGCTCACAGTCTGGCTGGTCTACTGAAATTAAAAGCTAGGGACACAGATCTAATCCCAGCTCTGATTCTATTTCTTCTATATGGCCTTGAGCAAATCACAACCTCTCAGTCTACATTTCTTCATCAGCAAAATGGGGATAATAGTATTAACCTACCCACCTCAGAGTGTTTAATGATGATTAATTAATGTGAGAAAAGCACTCTAAAGATGTAAGAGCACTATATAAGTGATAAAGCATTATTTACCACTTGAAAAATAATCTGAATAAAATCAGATATGCAAGTAATTTGTTTACATGTAGCAATAATATAATTTGTGACTATTTAATCTTGAATTAGTTTCACTTTAAACATCCCTTTCAATCACATTTCCAGTTACTTAGGGAAAATGACAGTATGGAATACTTTTTTGTGGAAGCAGAGCAAGTAATAAGGTGGTAATTAAAGTAAGGGTCTAATAAAGTCTAAAACCAATTGTCTTCAGGAGACTGTCCCTGCCATTTGGGACTGTGTAAATAGCTCAGTCTCAACCTTGGTTCTGGAGTTCAGAACCTTCCAGGAACCACAATGGAAGCGCATGCTGGTTTTCTGAAATGCAGACCCACGTTTGCAAGGCTTACGATAAATCCAAGATAATTTCCACTACTGACCCAATTCAGGTGACTCCAAATCTGAACAATTTTAACTGCTTAACCTTCTACATTCAAGTATTTACTGCATTTGATACAAGCACATGAGGTGGCTCCATCTGTAAATGTTTGCAATATCAAAACCTACTCTGCCATGTAACTCATGCATGAGATTTCTATGCTGCACCCCCAAAACCTAAAAGTTTAATGATGAAATAACCAGTTCACAATATGACTTTACATTACAGAAGAACACTAATGGGTGGTCAAATATTTAATCATCTCTTGGTAACAAGGATGTAACAAGCCACATGCAAAATAAACATTTAAAATGAATTTTCATTTTTTCCTCTAGGAAACTACACAGTACTTGCCTAAAACACAGCGATCAATGATGGAGAAAGACAGAATTAACATTTGCACAATTGTTTTTCCTAGAGCCCCATTTTCAACCAAAAAATGAAAAAAAAACCTATTAAAAGTTCTTCAGTGTGTTGGCACACTGCATGATCTAATGGAAAAGGAAGTGAGCATTTCTGAACTCTCATATTCATTTATTAAATCATACTACTCAAAACCACTACATTTCAACAAATTATTAATATAAATTCCCCTTTGGGTGCAAACTTTTGCCTTTTGAGGAAACATGTTGGGGAAGAATACTGAAGAAAAAGAGAGACTGAAAGAAATATGAACCAAGGCAAACTTTTTTGTAAAGGAAAAAAGTATTTTAAAATATAACCACAATTTTTACCTGTCCCTGCAAGAAAACAAGTGGACATGTACTATTTTTATATTGCGTACACACAAGTGGGTCTCTCAGTTTTAAAGTAGTACAGAACTATTATTTATCAAGAAATAAAAACTAAGTTATGACCAAAATTATTTCTGAGAGCTTAAAAACTCTAGTTGACATATCTAAGAATTATAAATCAGACACAAAATACCTAATCTCCTCTTCACCAGCTGCAGTTCTGCCCCCTAAGGAGTATTTTATGTTGAGACCATTGCTGTGGTTACAGCTCAGGTAGACAAAGAACTTAGTGTTACCTGGCTGTCCCTGCACAGGGACACGTAAGCCTGGCAGCCCACTCCCCTGTGACAGCCAGGCAGGCAGTGTCAGCCTGTACGAGATGGCACCCTTCTTCCTTGCTGCCAGCCATGAGTTCCCAACACCTTCATACTGTTCTGCTGTTTGTTTGTCCCCTTTGGGAGTCACTTTAACCCACAAGCGCAGCAAAAATCCCAAAGGCCATAGGATGTTTTCCACTGACTGAGTTTAATTAGCTCTAAAACCAACTGAAATGGTGCAAGAAAGGAACTAACTGGAGTACGGTCTTGTCTTCTACTGGCAGCATGTCATGTAACCTCAACTTGAGACAGAGCTAAGGAACTTCTAACTAAATATTTTAGCTTACTTCAGGCAAATGTATTCCTGTGCCTATGCCATATTCAAGCTAGTTGAGGGACCAAAACAGCAAGACACCAATTTAAGCATAGCACTCTCATAACCATACTAACCAAACATCTCAAGCAGGTTTGGCAAGTTTTGATGTAGCCTATGGTGCAACAACTGTGCTGCTAGTAATATCCGAGTTAACTAGCTTCAAACTGACAGGAACCCGGCCACATGCCTCACAGTCATACCTTAAGGCTGTGGTTCAACATTCAGCAACAGTCCTGACTAAACTAGTCATCATTCTCCCCCATGTCTCCAGCTACTCAGTTCTTCCATTTTATCCCTCCAACCCAGACATGATCTGTGATGCTACACAACATACCACACTGAGGAACCACACTGGCTGAAAAATAACCTTGAAAGAAAAAATAAGCAAAAAAGATAACAGCAAAGTCTGCTTTTAAGCTGGATTCCAAGCCAGGTCACTGAGCACTCTCACAAATGTGCCACCCTAAAACTCCTCAAGGGGTGAAGAAAGCAATCAGAAAAAACCCCTAAGATTAAAAAGCTGATCACCAAATTAATCTCCCATTTTACAACAGTGAAATTGCAGCCTATGCTGACAAGCAAGAGGAACCACAAAACCAGCAAATGCACAGTACAGCCCAGTGTCCTAAAGCCTCACCACAAAAAAATAAGAAATCTTAGTGCAGTAGTTGCTGCTGTGAGGGCCTCAAGATGGCAAGCTCCAAGCTAGCATACCTATCTGCTAGGCTGGGGCTTCGGATTAAAACAAAATACAACCTCACAATCTCAAAGGAGGAAAGAAATGTACTTGAGGCAAGGGGTCCCCCAGTTAATCTGTGAAGACATGAGCATAATTTCTAGAACAGAGACCTGCAAAGATGCAAGAGATACTTCAGATGATTCCATTATCACTGCATCTACCCACAAAATCTACAGAAAGCTAAAGGAGCAGAACAATTTAGTAACGTTTACATTTTGTGGATATGATCTCATCTACACATTTTGGTTATCAAAGAGGTAGGACATATACCCATATACCCATTCCAGAATTAAGGCAACATTCTCTACTTGAATATAAAACTTAGCCAGAAGCAGTCAGCCTCAGGACTAATTTATATAGGAGAAAGAAAAAACAATTTAGAAGAGCATAAATTCAGGATTCTGTGATTTGTTCCCTTGTCACTCACCTATTAAGTTGTTTAACTGTAATAAAACTTGAAGTACCCAGGATCTTGAAAACAATTTGGAAATTGCCCCACCGTTTAAATTCATAAAAATTGATAATATATCATAATACACAGTGGCCAATGAGTCACAGTAATAGCTGCACTGAATTTAACTGTGCTTTGTTGTCAAACTCAGTGACTGGAGAGTTGCTTCCTTGTCCTAATTTTCCTAAAGGGAAAATTATAAAATGTGTTTGGCAGTGCAATGCAAAAAAGAAAAAAATAATCCAGAATTCCTATTGCCAGCTAACACTGGAATCCTTTAGATTCTCTGTGCCTGTGTTTGCACTCTACAAATGTCTCTTGGGTCTAATTGGTTCAGTAATGTCTCCCATTATGCATATCTTCACTGCACTGCTCAGGAACTACAGAACATACCAGCCCACTGTAAATTCACTGTCAATACAAGTCCTACCAAATGATACAGAACCGACCTGTCAAGTATCTAACAGTCAGAAATCCCAACCCATTTGATTGTAGGATTAAATGTGTATCCATTATTATGTTTAAATGCAGGCTTCATTCATAGCATGCCAATCTACCAATTTAAATATTAATTAATAATTCCTGCACTAACTTGCAATAGATTTAATGCAGTATTTTCAGCTAACATACATTACTTTTGCAGGTAATCCATGATGCACACATTATGTTCTTCTTACAGAAATATTCAAAACTTTACACAGGCACTGCACTTCCAATGATGGTCTTTATCATGAAAATTACGAGATATTCTTTTATAATTTATCCCCAAGATACACATTCTAAGTCATATTTTTATACAAAGTGCCTTTAGTGGGAGCACTGAAAATTGCTTTTAACAGTTTGGTCCTACTATCGCTACAAATTAACAAGATGAAATCTATTCAACAGGCAAGCAGTTCTAGACAAGAACTAAAATTACTTTTCACCAGGGGTCCTAAACCTGGAAGTTGCAGCCGCAATCAGATTAGAGATAGAAAGTCATGAACATCCTGTTCTTTTAATATTTTTAAACAGGAAGGAAGCCTCAGTTCACGTGTTCTCCAGAGCAGCTCTTAAAAGCTCAAAATTGTAGCTGAACCAGGTTGTACAATCGCCTGGATGTTAAAATCATCAACCATGATTCAAACATTACCTTTAATTCTGCTGCATTTAACTGTTACACTGAAGGTTGCCTTCAGACTAACAGGAATGAATGGGCTTCTTTATACTTAATTAAGTGTCACTGGGATGGCACAATGTCACAGTAATTAAAAGAAATGTATGTGCTTGCTTAAATGCCAGTGTGTGTGTGTATATATATATATAGTTCTGGCTAAATAACTTGACTATTTGTTATGATGCTCATACTTCGGTTACTAGTTTACCAAAGTACTGGAAAACAAAGTCTCCCTCATTTTTCTGCTGAGACCAAAACAAGAGCCTTCAACTTCAGTAATTTTGTGAGAAAAATACAAATCTCCAAAAAGTGG
>NW_009953205.1:5155224-5156772 GCF_000747805.2 Chaetura pelagica | reverse complement strand
GCAGGAATGAAAAGCCCTCCTCCATCTTAAAATACAGTATTTTTGTAACTGAAAATACTGTTGTAATCCAATTACATATATTCATAGCATAGAGGGAAAGTCTACTATATCTTCATTGTGACACTCCATTGTAACCAAGATTTGTAGTTCTTTAGTCTAATTTCATATTGAAGCTGAAGTGTTCAATTTTTTTTAGCCAATTTGCAAAAATTATGTAAAGTTTCCCAATGATAAAATACAATTTTGGTCCATCAGCCTAACAGAGGCTTAATTAATGGTCTCCTGGGCCTCTTTCCCATTGGAGCAGATCTGTTTAAGAAAGAGTTTTGAACTTGCTTACAGAGAGGTCTTACCATGAACTGGGAATAATCCTACATGGACACAGCAGACATCTGCTTACACATTAGGTCCGACTGACAGCAATGTGCCAACATTCTTCACCAGATTCTACTACCTTGAAACTTCACTGAAGGATTCCAACCTGATGAGTTACTATCACCATTATGAGTAGAATATGACAGTATCCCAGCAGGATGGGTGATGTGGAGCCTTCCAGCTGATCCTCTTACTGCCCATCCATGTGCACTGTCAGCTGGTTATGTCAATCTTTTAGCAATGATCTACAGTGCTGTTCAAAAGTGGACACATTTCTGCACAGTGTTCCAGACAAGGCATGGTACTCTACATATGTGTTACTCAGTTTTCTTATTCTTAACTAAACCAGCATGTGACAAATCAATACACACTTAAGTTAGTCCTTCATTACCACCAAGGAGCTCTAATGTGCATCTTAGACACAGCTGTAAAAAATCTTAATCATATGAGAAAAATTAGCAGGAAAACTGCAAGGCGAGCAGCCTGGGCAAACCTACTTGTGCACTTAACACACTGCAACTGCCTGCGAGTTCTACAGTGACTCCTGCACCCACACGGGGCTCACAGCAAGGCTGGGACCCGAGTACAAAATCACACTCATTTAATCTGCAGGGCCCACTCACCATAGATCACCAATGTAACCCGCAGCAAATAGGTTAGCTCAAGTTTCATAACATGGCCACATGTGGAACCAGCCTCCCGGCTCTCAGAAATAACTTCTGCAGAGGAGTCTGGCTCCTTCAAACATAATCCCGTGTTTTTTTAAGGCAAGCCATGAAGCATTAACCGCTGATACACCCCCTCTTCAGGCTGGCCCGCCGGATGACACAGCTCAGACCCGCCCGCCGGGCCTTGCACAGGCCTTACCTGCAGGGCCGAGCGCACACAGGTGCGTTCCTGGCCCCGCGGCTGGAGAAACCGCAGAGAAAGGGACGGCGGGCGAAAAACACGCGCGTGGGAGCGCGCCACGTGCGCTTGGCGCTTCACGCGTGTGTCAGCTCAGGGGCCTGCGAGCCCCGCGCGGGGAGCGGGAGGCGGCCCCGCCGGGCAGCGCGGCCCCCCGGCCTTCACAGGCCCCCGACTCCCGCTCCGCGTTTTAAAGGGCATTTCGGCGACACCAAGAGGAGCGCGGGGCTCCGCACCCGCCCGCCTCCCGAGCCCCGAGGCCGGGCC
>NW_009953205.1:5100541-5154544 GCF_000747805.2 Chaetura pelagica | reverse complement strand
CGCCCCGAGCAGCCCCCGGGGGGACCGGGCTGGGCCTGAGCCCGCCGAGCGCTCGGGGAGCCGCTGGTCCCGCGCGGGGCCCGAGGCCTTGGGTTCGTGTCGTCATCCGCCGGGTGCGCGGGGCGGCCTGCGGTGCTGCCGGGCGGGTAAACACGGGGCTGTGAAGGCAGGGACGGTGTTGCAATAACTCACATCAAAATGCCGGCTCTGTAGGGCTTACATGGTCAGGACGTCTGGCGGTGAATAAACAGCGGGTTGGTGTAACCGGAGGGATTGCAAAATACTGTTAGGTTAGCTGAAATCACTCGGACCAGCAGTCAGGCTTGTCCTCGTGGAAAAGTTACTGCACGGCGGTGGCAGAGAGCCTGTGGAGAACGGCCCAGCTTCTCCCCCCATGTAATACTACATAAAATACTCCTGCACTACTGCACAATAATTTCTGTGCAGCGAATTCATCAGTTAATTCCAAGATGGGCATTGGACACATCCAAAGGAACGTGTTTGGAGTGGAACGGAGCCACACTTGAGCAGCAGCGCTGAACAGCTGAGTGACAACTTGGTGCTCCGCTGGCTGCTGCAGTTCTGGGAGGTGCATTGTAACACCACACGGGTTCGGTTATACATAGACCTCATGTTTACTGCTGCACCTTTCCCTTGAGCGAACAGGGGGTTGTGAACACCCAGCATAAATATTTGCTAGCACAGTAGAGTGGCTTATATTGTATCCTCCACAGGCACTGAAAGGTGGAGGTACAAAGGTGTATCTTCCCTATCTTTAGATCTTCTGCAAAAGAAACAACCCTTCCTTTCCATGAGCAGAACTAATCCTGTATACACCCCAAAACTGTTCATGTTACATAGATAGTATGCAGTGTTCACACACCTAAATCCGGGTTCCCATCCCCCTTAAAGACCTTGTTAAAGCTCTACAGGTGAGGAATTTAGAAGCCATTTTCAAAGCGTGGTTACTCAAGCTGTAAGTTAGCTTTTAACCAGACTTCAATACAGCTTCCAATATCGCAAATAAAAATCCACAACTGCAGCTGGGTAGTTTGATGTATGAAAAAACTACATCCATAATCTTCACAAATAATTGAAAGTTAGGTGAAATGGCTGGCACATGTTTGACACCAAGAAAGTTCTGGATCCTCTGAATGGACAAGAGGTGTCTATATATCATCGTTAGAAAGCAGCTCAACAGCAAAAGAGTCTCGCAAATTTGAACAGGTTATACAAATCCTGTGATCCTACTAAGTGCTCATAGTAACTCCCTTTCAGCCTTAGAACCTCTTCTAAAACTTTTCTCCAAGTAACAGGGCTGGCAGAGGAGATACTACAAATATGGGCAATTTTAAAATGTTCTCATTCAAACCCATCTCACCTCAGCTCAACTGGAGGACAAAACAGATGCGCAACATAAAGATATATATCTTTAAGATTTTTTATTGCCTGACATAACAAAAAAGCACTTAACAAAAGGAGCCACAAAGTAAGCATTTTGTATCACAAGACAATTTTTAAAGTAGAATGTGAAGACATGCAATCATTTCTCATTTTCTATTCCAGACGTTGCTGTTCCACATGCCACTGGAGACTTCTGACAGTTGGCAAAAATAAGAGGCTGCATCATTATCAGACTAATGACTGTACATGTTTGGTTGTACTGATGATAGTATGGAATAGTTTACTGGATCCTTTTGTACATTTTGTTTTTCATCTGCCAATGAAGAAGTGTCCTAATAGTGACAAACAGATGGGAGACAGCATTTGCCAGAGAGGAGCACAAAGCCTGTCTCTGGGCCACATTCTTTTGCACTTATAACCTGTACAGAACCATTGTCACCAGTGAAACTCTATGGAACATACAATAAATCAAACCTAAATTCTGCCTTATAAGCTGCAGATGTTTATTTACCTGTTTACTACATCTTTTAGATGCCCTACCAGATTATATTTACAAAACCTTGGGGAAGGCTCTGGAGAGCTCTCTCTGAGTGAGACAAAGGTAAATAATGAACGCTTAGATGTTCTTTTCCAAGTGGAGGGCCTGGAAGTCAGCAGATATGCCCATACTGTAGCCAAAGATGTGGCTGCTGGTAGAGCTCCTACCAGAACTCAAGCTAACTAGATTGGATGAGCTTTTGAGAATGAGAAATCAGTGTCATTTTTGGTTTTGTTATGAATGTGTCAGCTCTGCCTGTGAGAGGTCAAGTTCAGTTTGCAGCAGAGAACCTCACACCAGGGCTCTGGGTCAAAATACATTCTTATTTGGCAAAGAAGTCTCTGCCTTTCCCCATACTCCTTTAATGTCACTCACCCCACTCCACAAAGAAGACAAGCACAACAAAAGTAGAAAACAAGGAGGACAAAAAAGAGGAGAGAGAAGTCCTTGAAGTCCATCAATACAGTATATTGCATTCCTACATTGATAGTGAAGAATTGCCATATTGGACTCAGAATACAGAAAATAGTTAGAAGTTACCCATACACATGCACACACATGTGGGAGCAGCAATTTAAGAAAAGCTACAAACTTTCTGGTGGGACTGTCCATAGAAATTCTGTTTCCTGATCCAGAAGGCATCAACGAAAATACATGGTGTCTCTGGATGGCAAGATAGCCAACATTAGCATGCTTTAATCTTATTCTGAGTTTGATAATAAAAATATTTTTATGCTCCTATCATGCAATAAAGTTCAGGCCCCTCACAGCAACACAGCTGACTGTATCCTAGCTTTTGTACCATGAGTGCTGTCCTGGTTGGTTTAATACATGCAACTTGGATGCTTTATTTGTATGCTTTGTAGTTGCTTCTGCCATCTTTGATTAGTATCACCTGGAAATCCCAGCTTTTCTGTGTGTAGTCACACCCAGGAGGAAAGCCTGACTCAGAAAAGATTAGTGTCACTTTGCTTTTTCCCCTCATCTTTTCTCTGTAAAGGAGGAGAGCTTTCTGATCATGGCACTATATTAGTAAAGATAGCCTAGATAGCTGAATACCTTAAGGCCTCAATCTCCTCTCATATGTGCCAGAATTAAAGCTGGTATAACTGTTGACTTCTACAGTGATTAATACCTGCATCAGTAAAAGGCAAAACATGGTCTGAGGTTTTTTTTATGAGGGATACTATGAAATTTGTTCTTTTAGCTTGTTAAACAGACAGTACCATATTCACAAATTCTTCATATAGAAACCATGCACAAACCTGCACACACAAATCAGAGCTGGTAGCACATAAAATTTGCATGAAGATCTCCATTTAACTTTCACAAGTTAAGCTAAGGCTGTCAAGCTTTGGCCTGTGATAGTGTGTTTAATACATGGCATGAGCTACCTGGACCAGACCCATGAAGAATTCTCAACCAGAAGCAGCCTTTTTAAATACTCTGTTACTACCTATGTTTTTCTGCTATTTATCGATCAAGACCAGACTATTCATTTTTGCTGTAGCAGAGACAGCCAGCTTGACACTGTTAAGCTCTCAAAAAGCTGTTCCTTTAGTTTCCAATTTGAAGGCCCAAAAGATGTCTCAGTAAAATTCCAAATTATATCTGAGCATTAGATTAATTTTTTAAGAAAACAACTGGGATAGGATTATGGCAAACTGAAGGAAGCCAGAAACCACTGTCCTCTGCTTCTGCTGCTATAAAACCATTCAGTCCTGCATGCCTTTTCTCAAGCATGTAATCCCAATTACTGAAACAGTCCTCGTGGCTTCAGTGCTCTCCTCAAGGGAAAAAAAAAAAGCAGATAACTTGTCTAAGAAAAAGTTTCACTGGAGGCTCCAGGCTGAGGAGACTTGTTGCACTATTTAAACTCTTTTTTTCATCCCCAGATCAAATCTGGCCTTGGTAATAGTGAGAAATCATTACCATCTGAATTCTAATCCGTGGCATATGTAATCGGGACTGGGTGGTCTCATTATAACTTCTAGGAGAGCAAACCTCATCTCATAAACCACCACTGCAGGTGGCACTTAAAATGGAGTTCTCTAGGCTCAGTGGTATAAATCCAGCACTTTTTACCACTGTTGAATTCACACAGCATCTTTAGAAAAGAAAATGTAACAGTCAGTTTGGTATATTCTGACCACTGAAGATTTCCACTGGAATTTTATCATAATTATTTAGAGGTAGAAAATTTTAAAAAAACCCAAAACTTTAAGGGCATGTTTTGTGTGAAATTGTATAAACTGCAAATATTTGAGTGAATCTCTGTGAGGTGACCCCATCCATTTAGGCTAGCAGTCATATGTCCCAAAGAGGATAACTGTTCCAAAGATGCCATCTCTGTATTCAGGACACATGTACAAATGGATCTGACTTTATACAACACAACAACTTAGGATTGATTAGACTCCTTCTGTGCGAAAGATAAACAGGTATTTCCACATCCTTTGGCATACCAAATGTAGTTGGTCTAGTTGGCTGATATTTTTGGAGACACAAACTATTTTAATCAATCTGAACTGAGTAGCATATCAATTTACAAGATGAGCCATAATCTAGGTCTGTCTACATGCATTTATTGCATTACATTGCAAGGAAGGTATGGCCTGGCCGTCTTAGTTCAGTTTTGAAGCACCGTGCAAGCCTGGTCCACTCTGCTCCAGCAGCAGGTAGCAGACATCCCTGAGCTGGCATCTCCATGCTTTAAAATTTGCATGGAAAATTATAGGTAGCCCACAGGAAAGCCCAACCACTCATGGCATTTGCCCATGCTGGAAGGCCTGGAGGGACAGCACTTCTAAACACCCACTCAAGATTTTTTTAATCAGAGGTAGTAGCTCAATGATGGGGAGATGGAGCAACATTTACCATCCTCAGGAAGCAAAGTTAGGTAGGGCTGTTTCTGGATTAAAAACCCCAACTTTGGAACAGACACATTTGCTCTTGGGTAAAAATAGCCAGGCCCTCTTCTAAAGCAAGTTTCCAACATCAGAGGGCCATGACAGGGGAGCTGCTGTTTACATAAAAAAGTGATGCTGATGAACAGAGAGGGGATTATTGTAGTTCAGTGAAGAGCAGATAATATTTTTACTGTTTTATTTCTGTGTATTTTGAGTGGGTTTGGTTTTTTTCAAAAGCATCTAGATCTTAGGAGACATGCATTTATATATAATAAATCAAAATAAATGGGGAAGTGACAGAATAAGGAACTGAAGACTTTCAATAATATGTTTCATTTTAAAATTACAAGAGCACAAATGCACAAAATCTTAAAGGCCTCAATCCAACAAAGCACTTCCATGTATACTTTATTGTCAGTCTCTCTACAGTCACGCTTTGCTGGATTGAGGCATAATAATGGTAAACTTCTAGGCCAAATTCTGGACTGAATTCAGTAGATGCAGATGTCTTTAAAAGGAAACAATATGTGTATGTAGAAAGCACATCTCTAGACACGCATGCCTGATCACTTGCATTCATGTTCTGAAATTGTCAAACGCATGAACATTTATTTCCCCAGATTTAAAATACTTGCCTTAACACAGAGCCACAGAAGTGCTGCTTTGCTCAGAAAAAAAAAAAAAAATGGTCTCTGCCCAGAAGACCTTACAGTCTAACATTTAAACAGATGAATAGCCAGTAAGACATAGGAAGGGATGAGAATTGAGGAGCGTTGGAGTAACAGGCTCACACGGTTATTCATTATAGACATGTGCATTTTGTGGTTGCCAAGTTATAAGTTTTAAATATAGAAGTTTACTTTTATGTAGAAGTAATAATTATTAACAGAACACAAATCTTAGGGGGCTCTACAGATCATTTTGACAATCTAGAGTGAATGGGAGTTTTGCCACTCATTTCAATAGAGTCAGGCTTTTATTCTGAGTTTCTCCTTTAACCCATGTGTCCCCAAAAGAGACTGCACACAATTCTTTGTAGCTCACAGGTCTGCCCTGACCTGTAGAGCTTGGAAATTTGGATGTAAACGTCTGCTGACTCCCCGCACTCAGAAGGGGGATTTGTCATTCACTGCACAGCTGTAAACAGCAGCACACCACGGAGCAGCAAGCCCTTCTCCAGCCTTGCTTTATGGCCAGCCCTCCTAATTAACCTTGCCAACATCCAGAAGCCAAGTAGGAGACACTTAAAAAAGAGGAGTTGCTCTACAACACCTCACCTCCAATTCTGCAGTGTCTTTCCGAGATGAAAGACAGGTGGAAGCACAGCAGTACAGGACTGCTAGGTAGGAACAGCCCATGCAGACAGCCATGCTCAGAGCTCCCACTCGCTCCCGCACACCCCAAGAACTGTAAGAAAAATTGAAAACCATCAGGCAGCAGCTCTCACTATTAACTTTGTTTTGAAACAGATGAGAAGTGAAGGCTTTGAGGAAATCTGGGTCCAGTTTTTATTTTTAAATAAACTGCCAGGGAAATAAATCGCACAATCATGATTTTCAGTAATTTTTATAGTAGAACTAACAACCCACTGGGATGACTCAGTATTTGCAGAGTTCTGCAATATTGTGTAAGCACTTTAAGTTCATCCTTGATTAGAAGAATTCAAGTGATCTGAGTTTTGTTCCTTTAGCACTTCTGAGATGTTTGAGCACGAGGTGGGAAGAAGGTAGCATTTTTTGTGATTCTTGTTGTAGCAGACACAAAAAGAATCATGCAAAGTTACATGGAGTTAATATTTTCCTAAAACTTCAGAACTTGTACCCTACCTGAGATACACAAAATTCACTAATTACAGAGGTGGAAACTAACCTTAAATAAAGTCACTGGTGAAGCTGGAGTACTTCATGGGTTGATTATGCTCTTGTCCAGATTCAGTGAATCTGCTGGAGAGGAAAAATGCTTTCCAGAAAGATTATTCAAAAATATCAAAACACCTTTGTAGTACTAGCAAATAACTCATTGCCCTAAGAAGTAGAGAGCTGGGTTTAAGGGGTTTGGATTTTTCAACCTTACTTGTAAAAAACCAAAATCATGCTAAGGTCAAAGTGGAGGCTCCGACGCCCCCAACAACTGAGGCAAAGGCTCCATGGGCTCCGAGGAAAGAAACTGGCATCAGTTCAGTGACTTCAACCCGGCTCCACACTGTCTGAAAGGTCCATTCACAGGGAAGTTAATGCAGTATCTTAGCCTGAATTACCTCCTTTTTATCACTACCTCCATGCTATTTAGTTATAGATTTTTTAGTTAAATGTACTTGTTAAATTTTAATGTTCTTTTGAAACACTGATGAATTCAAATACCACTATATGCAGCTTGCTGGATCCAAGGAGTCACACAGTGGGAGCAGAGCCATGCTTAAGCCATACTGAAGTAGTTTAGCTGCTGCAGCAGATCTTTTTATTTTCAGTATAGGCATGATGTAATAACTACCCAGCTAATAAGCTTTAACTATTTAGCAGTGTCCCATTTTATTCCTATAGAACACTGTAGTAAGCTACAGTTGAAGTCAATCTTGAAGTGAAACTGCCCTGCACTGTGTTCTGAATTGCTCCCATCCACCAAGGCAGGTCTGCAGTACCCACAGACACTCAGCTGTCTGTGCATGACAGATATGCCCTTGTCCAAGGGAGTGCACAGGCAGGCACTCCCCCTTTTGCAAAGGCAAGGCTGAAGGCAGCCACCACTGAGTACACACAGCTGCAGTGTAGTGGCAAAGCTGCACAAACTTTGGAGAAAATTAACTCTTAATAGGAGCAACCAAATATTGGTTTGGAATGGGAGGAAATAAATATTTAATTATTTAGTTGCACATGATCTTTTGGTTGGGACAATGCTTTATTATGCAGCTCAAATGCTAGAAAAATCAAGGAACCAGTCAGTGATTTCCTCTTGCGCTCACAAGGCAGCACCAAATATTTGATGGAGTTCAACTGTGGTAGACAAGTATAATACATAGGATACAGAGGTCTGGAGATGTTAAGGCAAGAAAGGACTTTTAGATCAGCTATCCCAACTCACACAGCAAAAGCTACTAGACCACCAAATATCCTTGCATAAAGTTTAATACTTATGCTTTGATTAACTGCTTCCACATAACTAAAGAATATAATTCAGAGATATCTTGCAAAGGTCTGAAGACACCAAGACGGGTAGAACCCATTGCAAATACCAGCAAAGAGTTCCAGCAGATGTTTCAAAATTTCTGATTTATTTTCAGTTTCAGCTTCAGTTTTCAGACATTGTTTCTTCAACACGTTTCCCTGCTGATGAGAAAGTTCCCTAGTACACTATTTTCTTCCCATGAAAGTGCTGATACATTACAATTGAGTCATTTCTCAATCTTCTTTTTATAATGAAAGATAGAATTAAACAACCTGTGGCCTTCAGAGTTTATGAAGGAGTACAAGTAATCATAATTTGACTCCTCGCAATGCAGTATCAGTCATCTGCCTTTTCAAACTTGCCAGAAGTTGGCCCCTTGCACAGCCACCTGCACAGAGCCATGTGGTGATGATCCTAATCCATCCCCTGGCTTCTCTGGTGCCCCTTTTGGGCTCCAGTCCCTGGAGCTATACCCAACAGCTCCGTATGAAATCCATTCTCCCCTATTCCCACCTCCTTTTCTGCTTTGTCGCCTGTGACAGCAGCTCTTCCTGCTCATCACCAAAGACCCATTTCCCTGAAATCTGGCAGGGGAGTCTTCCAAGTCCCTTTTTCCCCAGCACCCTTGCTAGCCCTCACACCTGGCGTGTGACAGACCTGCAGAGGAGAGGAGGAAAATGCTGCTGGGTTCCCTGACACAGCAGAACTGCTGGCACCAACAGCATCTCAACTCCTTCCCTGTCTGGCACTAAAACCATACCTGTTATTTCTGGATACCCCTTTTTAAATTTAGATTATTACAAATCAGAAAATATATATCCTTAAATCTGAAAGTGTAAAACGGGGTTATAAATATGCTAAGTCATTCTTTCATGTGACCTAGATAATTATGGGAAATGTAAGAGTCGCAATTCAAAAGGATTTTCAAAACACATCTCTCAAAATACACATCAGTAGAAGGTCATCTGTGACCCTGGCATTGTGTGGGTTTTTCTGGTAGAGTAGATAGACCTAAAGTAAGATGACAGCTGCCTTCCCACAATTATCAAGGAGGAAGCTGAAACAAACTGAAAGCCACCCAAAATATCAGTGTCACAATACACTCATGTGGAACCTGCATGAAGACAAGCATTAAGCTTAAACCTCTACAAGATGCTCTATCTGAGCTTAAAGGAAGATGCTGATTTTTAATGCAGACTCTACACATCTGTAACTTTTATATACTACAGTTCTTACAGCAGCATATGCAAATTTTGCAGAGCGCAGTATGGGGCTAGATTGCTCACACAGACAACTAGTTTATGCAGTCATGGTAATCACAAGACAAACAAGAGAGAGAACTGTGTGTGCACATCCACCTTCCCTGGTTTGGAGCCCAGGCAGATCCACCCTTCTGTCCTATTAACCAAGTGCCCATCAACCTCACATCGAAGCAGTGTTTCTACATTCAAAAATCAGGAGTGTCAGTTCCAATGCTAAGGGACAAGTCCCATTGTCTTCTGGCATATCACTTTTTCTTTGAAATGACTTGTCCTAGATTTCTAGATTAAAAATAACGAGTATATAATTCATACATACCACATAAATTTTATATTAAAAAACCTTAAAACCATACCTACAGTACTTTAGTACCTGACTTGTATATTTATGTGACTATTGTTAGAAGTGACTAATTGGGTTTGATTAGCTTCATCATTAATATTCTGTCCATAATTTAACATGCTTCAATAAAATACCCTAAAGCAGTATAATGATTAGATTTCAGGAATATGTGTTTTGCAATTAAGTTGCTCTTGATTTTGATATGCAGATTAAGAAATGGTGGTCTCATTTAAAAAAAAAACTGCCCTTATTAACTCAGCAGTATACTCTGAAGATTAGGTAAGAAATCCAAGATTTTCTCTTTGTATATGCTAGTTAAAATGTATTTCAATCAAGCATATGTGGGCAAATCAGATTTGATTAGTTTAAGTTCACAGTCATTCTATCTAAATGAATAATGTGTCACCTAACATTGCAAAAATTTGATTAATAGTTTATCAGTTAATTAAAAATGGGGTTTAATTTTTCTTTTTTAGGAAAATGCAAGGTAGATATTCCTTGTCTTCATCATAAATGCAAATTATTTCAGCTTGAGTCTATTGTTCCTTGCTCACTTCTTAGCCAACTGGCAAGAAAATAAAGCTTTTAAAACAATCTCCTTTACAGAGAAGTAGTAAAACTTTGTTTGCTTACACATATGGCTGCCAGTTGTCTAAGTTCAAGCAGGATACTCTGTGCACATCCTTACTCCTCCCCCAGCCTCTGCAGGGACTTCTTGGAGCAGGCTGTCTTTGCTCCATTCCACAGCAGGTCCAGGAGGAGTCTGTGGATGAAGTGGCCAGATAGGACCCAGGAGAGGAGATGCCATCCACTGCTGGGAACTAAAAGGAAGAACCTCAGAGGACAGGCATTACTGGCAGCCCTGGCCAGCCTCATGAGCACAGCAGCAGCTGACAGCCTCCTCTGTTACTCAGCAAGGGTGCCAAGTAGAGCTGCTGTGCAGAGCAGCCTCTGTGCTCCCTGTAAGCATCACCATCAGAGCAGGTGGGACTGGCAGGATGGTGGTTTCTCTGGTGATTGTTCTGCAACTACCAAGAAAACTTGCCTGCTTTTATTCAAGAAGTCTGTTCCTTTATTTTTGTATTTTAATTCTAAAACCAGTCCAGAATATTAAAAATACCTACTCCAAAACAGCCAGCTGAGCTCCTCATGCATTAGATCTCATTCCTCCTCCCCTTGGCACCATCCTTCCTGAGACTTTTGCAGTTTCCAGTGCTCAGAGCATCCAGACAGTCCCATCCTTTTCTCTTCCACTCAAACATTTCCACATCCTGACCTTTTCAATCTCTCTGCAAAGTAGAATTGGCTCTTCTGTTCCCTTGTCACCTACACTTTCCATACCTTGTATCTCTATTTTTCTGCATAAGCCAACCTCCCAGACCTGATTCAGAAGACTATCACAGTTTCTCCTTCTCTCTGTAGCTGCTATTGCTGCCACATCAGGAAGAAATCAGCTACTTAATTACAACGATGAGACAGATAAAATGCCAATTTTGCCTCCTATTTATAATGATCACTTAATTCTGCAGGCATCCCACAAAGAGCAGAATCTGCATGCTGGTCCTTCATATTTTCACATTGTTATTAATAATCTGAGCATGAGGGGAATGAAAGACAGAAGAGACCATATTTGCTGCTGTACAGTTCTGCACTTGGTATCATATCTGTAGCACAATAACCCTGTTTGTGAGCAAGTAAATTTATCTATGTTAGTGAAACTCTGTAAAGCATCATGCTTTCCTAACACAAGCAGTCCCTCTGACTTCATAGGCCATCTTCTGATTGATCAAGAAGAAAGCTAAAAAGGGAAAGAAATGCCTTATTTGATCAGCCATTGGATAAAATGGAAAAAAATAGTTAAGAGTAATTAAACAAAAATCTCCAACTGCAAGTGGAAATACACAATTAGTGACATGCTCTCAGGTTGTATTAGACAGTGCTATGAGTAACCCTGAATAACAGATCCATCAAGAAGTACAGTTCACCTCAGTGGAAGCCAGGAGTACTCATCTTCTAAAAAACCAGGCCTGTAAAGACTCACACCTAGATAACTGTGTCCCTATGATAGGCAGAAACTAATTGGTCATGGATAATAATATAACATGCTTGCCCTCCACCATTAATAAGTGGCTATATTAATATATCATGGCTTGGTAACGTGGTATGACTGGGATCTATATCAAATGATTATGTCAATGGCCCATTAAGCAAATAGTGTATTAAACCAGTAGAAGAGCATTGAGTGTTTGCTCCATAAATGGGTATATAACAGCAGGTTTAGGATTAAACCAGGCTGTCCAATAAATGGAATACTATATAAGCTGAAGGTTAGCAACAAATTTGCTTTACCTCTTTGGTTTCTATATAGAACCAGACACAAGCAGGCATTTTTCTATCCTAAGATTTGCACTTTAGACAATTAATATGCAACATTTGCCTATGAAAAACCATGCAAACATGACCACGTAATTCCCTCCTAACAAAAATGTTCCATTAACATTTCTGATAGAGGTCATCTGTTCTCCTTCATCATGCTGTTTTCACAATGTTCAGCAGTATCTGTATCACTGAAGACACCAAATGTGCCTCCCATGCCTCTTTATTTTTGCCTTCAGTGTTTGAGTTCAGCTTTCCGCAGAAGTTTAGGGATTATAAAAACTCCTGGACAGGAGCCTGTGCAGCCTGGAAACAAGGCAAGCCTCCCTCTCCTGTAGTGTCCCTGATGCTGAAAGGCAATTTCCAGGATGAAAGACGTTTGACTTCTGTGCCCATTCCCCCCAGAGCCTTGCTATGATGACTCCCAAAAATAAAAGCAGGAAAAACAAATTCAAGTTGTAATGTGGATACATCAAGGAATGTATTAAAATTCCAAGGTTTACACAGGTCACCAAGCACCTCTCACCTTGCAACAGTCCCCAGCCCTGCCAGGCAGAAGCTGTGCTGGAGCAGAGTCAAGGGGAGAGGCGGCAGGTAACAATGGGAAAGTCACAGAAAGAACCACTTCTCTCCAGCCATGAGCTGAGGCTCCAGACACAGCATTGGCCCTGGAACTGGTCTGGATGTGCAGGTTTTGCTGCACAGACCCTGCCAGCGACCTCCCAGGCTTGCCTGGCTTCTCACTGGATCTCTCATGGAAGCTGGATTGCTCTATGCCTGCCCAAGCCTTCCAGCCCTCAGCTTCAAACCAACTGCAAAGAAAATTCCTTCCACCTTGTAAAGAAAACTCAGGACTTTGTTCCAAACAAACAAACCGCAGTTGAGTTATCAAAAGCTTTAACATGTCCCTGTGTACTGACCCAACAGCAAAGCCCAGGGCTGGTGCCCTTCACCAAGCAGCTGAATCATGGCAGCAATCACTGACTGCCAGTGCCTGCCCAACCTGCACATCCTAGATACAAGAGTCACCTTTTCTCTGTATCCTTTGACAAACTACTGTAAATAAAAATCATGTGGGACTGATAGACACTATTATTCTGTAGCAAAGATTTTTAAAAATTGCATAGAGATGAGAAAGTAGAATCCAGGGTTCAGCCCAGTTATTATAAACTAAAAAGGAATTACAAAATAAGCTACCAAGTAATTTGCTACAAGATTCAGCTGGGGCTGCATCTCCACCCCTTGCACAAGCCAAGGAGAAGCAGAGCTTTGAGGTGCACAGCCCCTGCATCCCTGGGCTTGCCTGCTGTGTATGCTCTGGTTCAGATGTCCATTCCCACTTCTGGGCAACTCAGATGCAGTTTTGTGCCCTGGCCAGGAGGCAGACAGGCTGCCCTCACTCATTGCCCCCTCGACAGCACCTGGCCTTACAGCAAACTGCAGGTTATTCCCAATGCACAGGTCTCCCTGCATCCACCCACCGTGACCAGGGCCTTAGCAGTTGGCTTTCTGGGCACCTCTGCTGAAGCCTCCCTGCCTGATGTCTCTTCCTGCTCCTGGGATTTTTCCCAAGCTCACTGCTGCTAGCATACACAAGTTACTGCTGTTCTGGTTCGCTCACGTTGAGCACAAATTGCTCCCCTCCACGTGTTTTCTGTTCACTGATACACTGATCTGGTGACAATCATCCTCTTTATTTTCAAAATGGTTAATGGATTTGGGTTCAATTTATCTCTGCTCTGTGTTCAACTTTCTGGACTTTATGAAGTGAGCATAAAACAGAGTTTCAGACACTTCTGTTTGCTTTGCACAAGACTAAAGTGCTTGAAAAAAAATGCAAGATAGTGAAAAATCAGTGTCGTGTCTTTCTGCCTCACTCATGCCTGCCAATATCATTTTAAAAAATCAATAGATTGCAATTTGCATTAATTTTAATAAATTTGCATAAACTCCAGCAAATACACTGAAAGCTTTGTCCCTAACAAATTTAAAGTTATACTGGAGCAAAATGCAAGCATCAAAAGCTCATTGCAAGCAATTGTCTTGAGGAGTTAAAGCAGGCAGGTATTCCTCTCCCTAGGCAGCACAACCTGGGCAAGCTCTGTGGACATGGGAGCAGGGCCTGACCAGCACACCTGGGAAAAACAAGCACATCCCTGGCTACAGAACAGCCCATGTGTATGTGTGCATTCAAAATACTAGACAACCAAATATGTAACTTCATTCAGTTAGAAATAAAGCAACCATTTGGTGGTAGAATAAGAGAGCCTAGACTTGTTTTGTGGCTGCAGCTAAACACTCACGCTCAGATTTTTTAAAGAAGCCTGAATTATTGTTTCACTGCCAGTTTTTGGAGGTCAAAATTAAGGTCTCTGTGGTGCTGACCAGCCCCATGGTACCTACAGCACTTATTGAGCAGCAGATGAGTTCAGGTATGCACAAAACTGTGTTTTGACATTAGGAGATTTCAACTTGTACAGCCTAACAAATCTTCATTCCCTTGACTAAGCATCTAGATCAGACCTGCAAGGTCACCTACTCCAGGCTCCCTCAGCAACCCCCAAGTACTTCTCTTTTAAAGAAGGAGTGTTTCTCACCTCCCAAACCCATAACTAGTCACATTAAAAAAAAATCTGTTGCAGGACAGTGAGATTACTCAGTTTTCCTGGCTCTCAATTGTGTTCTTCAGCCAGAGGTGCATTCCCTCAGCCTGTGGTGTGACCTGCTACCTGGTGGGACCACTTGCAGAAGGGACCACGTTGCTGATTCAAGGCACCAGGTGCTCACTGGCATGGACCAGGTTGAACCAAGCAGACAGGGCAGTGGGGTGTAGGCATGGGAAAGCACAAGCCCTCTATGTCTACATTGCACACTAGCACAGTGCAGCCCACTCCTTCAGCAGGGTAAGGATCCCCCACCAACAGCCATGACTCTTGCCTCGTGGCATAGTGAGTCTGAGCAGAAACATGACTTCTCCACAGTTTTTAAGCTGTGGTGTTCTGCAAAACTGATGTAGGTGACAGACAGACATAGCATGGTGCCCTTAAACCTCAGCAGTCAGCCACAGGCAATGAGCGACCACGCCAGAGCCCCTACCAAGATTTAAGGCAGAGAAAAAAATATTGCTGCTTACAGGCCTAAAACCAGAAATACAAGGGTAAAAATGAAGTGAGTAACCACTTCTCTGCAAAGCATGTAGGATATCATTGAGGGAAATAAAATCTGAAGCTGGCTGGAATATAAATAACAAAACCTCACAAATACACCAAGGTCTTCAACATTGCAGTTAGACCAAAGATGAGCAATGCATAGGAAAAAATTATTTAAAATCCAGTTCAGAGAAGCTGATTTCTGATGTTCTTCAACTCAGAACTTAGAATATATTTTTTTCCCCTCTAAGAACTTACACAAAAATGACAAAGAAGAAAAAATATATAAAAAGCCAAGAAATAATGACTTTTTAATCTTTGATGATATCTACTCAGAGGGTAACTATCTGTAAGGATTGCAAAATTTAACCTATCATTTTCATAGTGACAACAGAATTTATAGATTAAAGATTTATAGATTTTAAACATTTGGAACAAAACCATCTGGCTCCACGATAGCCAGCCCCAGACTCAGTGCTTCAATAGCAAGAACACTTCTCACTGAATAAAAGCCAAACCTCAAGTCATCAACAGCATCTGGCTATGATAAAGCCCTGCTCCAACACCAACTATGCAGGGATGTGCTGCAAAATTAGCAGGGTGTGCCTGGGAAGCTGAACTGCATAAAAGGGTAGGTGAAGACACAGTAGGTGTCCTCTGGGAAGGCTGGAAAAGGTATTGAGCATGTGCCTCTCTAGGTCAGGAAGAGGACAATTAAAGCTGAATAGACACACTGAATTTTTTAATCTGCTCTCAGAAGGGTTTGAACACTCTCTGGGTGCTTACAGATGCTTCCAGCAGGGGAGAAGGCAGCTCCTGGGAGTAGCCAGTGGGATGGTGCCATGGCAGAGAGGGTATCAATGCAGCACTCAGCTCCATTTACCCAGGGAAACCACGTCCAGAATCCCTCACCATCCCCATCCTGGAACTGCAGACCCAAAACACCCCATTGCCAAGCCTGAGCATGGAAACAGGGTCCCCAGGGCTGGGGTGTCCAGAGGCTCACTCCCCACTCACGAGGGCAACATGCTGCCTGTTTTGAAGCCACATCTGGTCCTTAATGGTAAGGTAGAGATAAAAAACTTGAGACAAATCTCTGGCATTTTATAACTGCATTTGCACTAACAAATGTAGACAACACATTTATTGACATTGTAACAACTCCTCCAGGACAACAACAATTTTAAAAATATGGAAGAGCAAAGATAAATCTCCCATAGATATTGCAATGAATCTTACACTGACATCCTAACAGCCCTGATTCAATCCTTGAATAGGGAAGAGCTCATTAAAAATATCTTCCCCAGTCGCTGCATGGGGCCGATGGCTCCTCCAGCCCAGCCCAGCGACTCCCGCGTGCAGCTGGTGGTGCCAGACAGCAGCAATTTATGGTTTCATGAATTTGATGAAGTGACATAGACACTCAGATGAGTACGTTCGTAAGAATTGTAAAGGTTTCAGGCCCAGATTTTGTGAACTACAAGTTTAATTGGCCCACAATTACTATGACTGCATATGCAAATTAGATCAGAGCAATTTTACATGTAAATGGCCATAAATTGGGCCCGCGGAGCCTGTTGTGGCCCCGTGGCCGCTCTGCCCACGCAGCACACGAGCCAGCCCCTGAACTCTGCACACCTGCATCTCACTGGGGCTACCCTCAGGATCCCATCTCTGCAGCAACTGCTTCATGTCACAACTGATCCTGCAGACTGCTGTAAGATGCAGCTGGAAGCTGCAGTGTGGGCTGGGGAGAGCACAGAGCAATGCAGAGCCAAGAAGACGGGAGGTCAGAGGAAGGGGCTGCAACCCAAAGGGTGAGCCAGCACCTCCCCTCTCCAGAGGCTGCTTCTCTTACCCTGTAAAAAGCTAACCCAGGCCTCTGCCAGGGACTCATAACTCACCAGTAACTAAAAGTGAACTTTATCCCGAAGATTTTCTTACAGACTTGGCTTCTTCTCAGAATTGTCACAAGTTTCCCAGACGCTAACGCCTTTCCCCCAGGGCAGTCCCTCCCTCCTGGATCTTTCAAGTTCCCACCGTTAATGGAAACTCCAACCTGTAGGTATGGAAATTGAGACTAGGCTCTCAGAGCAAGGTGGTTCGATAGATTTTTGCCTTTCCATTGAGGGCCTGGAGTAGATGGAAGAGGAGTTTAAAACCTGACAGAAGGCACTGAGCAAGCTCTGCTTACATCATTGACACAAGCTTTGCTCTCAAGTATGGGGCAATACTACACAAGGAAGACTGCCATCAGTCACTACTGCAAATCCAAAAGATTTGTAATTAAGACAGAAAACCTTTGCTGTGGGTTCAAACTGTAGCTTTGGTGGCAGAGGAGAGCAGCTGGGGCACAGCCCCTTGCCTTTCTGCAGAGCCAAGAGCCAGTCCAGGGGTGCCCAGGCTCAGGGCCAAGGGGGAGATGCTGCAGCAGCAGCACCTGGGGACACCCCAGAAGAGCCACCCCAGAGCTCTTGGCTCCACACACAGCAACTCCTGTTCCATTTTCCTAAGTACCTCATTTGCACACTGTGTTTGTTGTTGTTCTTTTTAATGAAGAAAGACTTCAGATCTTCAGCTGTGGACTTGGAGCTCTTAAAAAAAATTGAAAGGATAAAAGCCTAAAATTAATGAAGAAAAACAGAGCTATACAAGTCTGAGACAACTAATAACCTATGCAGAGCTAAACACTGATAAAGATTTGCTGGTCCCTAGCAAAAGTGAAGCACTAAGAGTTTCCATATAATACGCTCTTAAGGAAGACTCCAGTATTCAGTCTCTCTGAACAAGATGCTTTAGGCTTAGTTTCCTGAAGACTTCTGTGCCATTTATGGACCATTTCTGCATGTAAAACAGGAAATTAGTGCAGTAAAAATGACTTATGCACCAAATTAGTCTGTTTTCATACCCACAAAATCCCAAAGCAGCTGTATTTAACTCTGACCTAAGTATTCACCTCAGGGGTGAATTACCTAGAGGAGCTAGAGTCAGATAGAAAAGCATCCATAGCTTTAGAAAGCTGATTTTACATATTCACCAATAACTCAATTTCATTGGAAACAAGTGCAGATTTGGTGCACATCATGCCATCACCCAGCATGGCAGGAGCCATTCCCATAGTACCAGACCCCCACAGTGCTGCTCTGCCTGACCATTTCTGTTATTCTCATGTCTTTTCATTTTAGGCAAATCTTAAAACTATATTCCAACTTACAAAATAAATCCAGGGTACCCAACCTCAATAAGCTGCATACATAGCATTTCCATGACCTGCAGCTGGCTGCAAACCTCACTCAGGAATGGGGACATAGATCCTGGGATCCCACATCAGACCACACCTGATGTTAGGGGCTGAAAGGCACCTGGGAAGCAAAACTAAACCAGGCTGTGTTGTAGAACAACCTCCCAAGCAATGAGACCTTTTCCCACATGTTTTCTGGATGTTTTCCAGAAATGTAGAGATCCTCTCAGTTTCACCAGGAGGCACCACTGAAAACTTTCCTGTACCTGTTGCTCAGCCTATGGGTGAACATTTGCCTTGGAGAGCTCACAAGCAGGAGCTGGAATAGGAATTTGCTTCTTTATCTCCCTTTACTCAATGCAATCTCCTCTGTTTACATCTGCAAGCTCAACTCAGCAAAAACATCCTGCACAGATGAACTCTGCAAGTACATAATAAATAAATAATAACACTAACAGTTTGTGTTAATATAGCACCTCTAATCCAATTATCTGAAGGCTCTTTGCAAATACTAATTAATTAAGTCCTGCAACACCCCTGTGACGTAGGTTATTATCATCCCCATTTTACACATGATAAATGGGAGTCACTAGGATGCTTCTTCCCTCGAGTGCACAGTTAGCAGCATGGCCAGAGCAAGCCTTGGCTGGGCTGAGCCCACAGCCTGTCTTCACATGCACATAGGATAGCTTTGAAAAAAAAGGGGGTTGGGGGGGGGGGAAAGATCATCACAGCATAACAGCAGAAGGGTGGAAAACTTCCCAGCCCTGACAACATGCCACTGGACCCAGCCTCGATGCACAGCGAGCACCAGACTCCCACTTGTTGCTCTCTGCCTCAGAGGATCCACACAGGACAGTAGAGCCAGGCAGAGGAAAGAGAAGATCACACCTTACCTCTCCAGCCAGCAGCACAAGAAGAATAATTGTTTGGCTTGAGTCTATTCCAGGGCAAGGATTGCAAAACAAACAGGCATGGAGCAAGAGCTTAAGCCCCAAAAGTGCTCAGAAAAGCACAGGACTTTTATGGTTTTCTCCAGATGCCATGACTTTAAGCATGCCCAGGAAAAAAAATCTGTAATTGATGGCAGGTGAAGCCATTTTTGTTCCCCTATGAAATGGCCCATCCTGAAAGGGCAGATGGATGGAGGCTGGAAGAGAGTGTTTCCAAAGGGTCACTGTCCTTGCCTTGCTCATGGCAGCTGGGGAGGGTCAGATTCAGCTCTGGCTGCAGTAGCCCCAGCACAAGTTGTCTGCACTGATGTCTTTTATGTCTCTTGGCAATTTAATATTCACTTTATTTATCAATCCTTTACAAGAGATTGTCACATCAAGAAAACAAGTAATTTCTAACTTGCATTTTGTGAAAAATTGATTGTTAAAAAGACAGTTGCTGCTCACTTTCTGCTGAAAGCATGTTGGGAAAGTCAAGGCAAAATACCTCTGAAAGTGACCCTTTTTTGCTCTGTCCTGACAGGGAAACATATTTGAATGGTTTTGCATTTTTTACAACTATTTTACTCCAACCCTGTTTTTGACTGACTGCTGTTGACTGGAAGAGCTGCCACAGCTCCCTGGACCAGAAATCCAAGTGAGGGTTAATTTGGGACACTTTGGGCAGGAGCATGGTTGGAGCCTTTCCTCAGCTCATTTCAGCTTACCCCAAAAAAGGAAATATTTTACATTCCTGTTACACCTTTTCAGGAATCTGCTGGTTTTCACCCCAGAAGAGCTTTGCTGTCAACCCATCCCTGCTGCGCACTGGGCTGCTCAGCAGTAACGGGGGAAAATACCCTTTTGTCTACAATTAAATCCATCCTCCCCGTTTTTTAACATCCAAGTAATAAAATTCACACAGCTAAGTGAAAGATGTTGTTAATTATTTTACAGACTCATTGCCAATTCATTCTCTCCCATGTTATACTGAGGTCAGTTAAGTGCTGCAGCTGGTCCCAGGCTTCCCCAGCAGCACCGTGTGTGTGAGGCAAAATGAAAGGGGCAAGAAGGTGTATTGCTGGAAGTCAAACAAGATAAGGTGTGTTTGCCAGTTGATTACCAAACCTAGGAAAGATCAAACGGCTCCAGTGGAGGAGAACTCGGTACAGCAGCTCGTAGCAAGTGCTGTGGCTAATTCCAGACCAAAGGGGAAGCAGGATAAGAGGAAATTTATGAGTAAGCTCTTGAAGTAATGAAATGAAAATAATGCTGATTGGCCTCATTTACAGCAGTTCAAAAGCTGGTCGGCATCACTGAAGTAGTGAAAGATCAACTGACAATCATTTCCATGGTGAGGAGCAGAGCTGGCCCACAGGACACAGCACAGCATGTGCCAGCATCAGGGGCCACCACCCCGGGCCCCCATGTCCCCTCCCCGCATCACCCAGAGGTCCTGCTGGCCCTGCTGGGGCACCAGCCTGGCTTCCTTGGAAGAAGGGGTACACAGTGCTGAGTGATGACCAGAGCAACTCACTGACTCAGTTTTTTCCTCTGTAAAATGGGGGGTAAGGCCAGAGAGCAGGTGAGTGCCCCAAAGATACCTCTCAGGAGACAAGCACTGTGCGTGGAAGGCGCTGCCCTGGTGCAAAGAGGAGCCCAAAACTGTCCAAGCTTCACAGGAGCAGGACATTGGCAAAGGTCCCACCAAGCGCTTGCCCTGTCTGTGGAGCTGGCAGGGCCATCTGGGGCTGCACAGACCCAGGTGAGCCCAGGCCCTGTGGCACATGGTCCTCCCTACTCAGCCAGCATGGTCAGGGCTGTGCTCAATCACAGCAGATGGCAACCAATAAATCAAAATAAAAGCAAGTGGATCTTCAATTATTCTAAAGCCTATTTTTAGAATTAAGGAGGTTTCTCTCCAACCGTTCGTACTCTGCTTCACTCAGAAATGGGGCAGGAAGAAAGAGCAGCACATTTGTTACTAATCTACCTTCGCTTCAAGACGTGAGTTTGACCCATGTCTGGGTCGGAGTTGTATGGGAACGTATTATTTGTGAACATGAAACCATCTGGAAAACATGTGATTCCACTGAATTTGGACAGAACCATCTGCCCATAGGTTGCACCGACACGCTGATGGAACATGCAGTTTATGGAAATATTTGTCTCTTCCTGGCTGATGTACAGTGTTATGACTAATTTTTGTAGGCCACATTGCATTAAGTCAGGATGTGCAGTGAAAACAACATGCCTGATAAAATCTTATGTGAGACAATGAAATGTAATACATACATTTTGAAACTGTAGAGAGAAAAATGGCCTTTTCCACCTGCACATTGATCCCAGTTCTGCAAGCACACAATCTCTCTCCATAAGCCCATGTGGCCAAACCCGTGGTGTTCCCAGTAGCATTTCACATACCTGGGGGAGCTGTGGGGGGGAGGAAGAGAAATCCCAAGCAAACGGAGTGGTTTTGAGCTTTGTATTTCGATGCTGAGCACAGCGAGGGGCTCAGTGTAGCGGGGAGAATCCCAACCCACAGCTGCCCCAGCTGTTTTACGGCACATCTCGGTTGTGCCGCTCCTGGGGGATCAAAACCCAAACTGCTCAGAGAGGAAATTCCCGCAAGGGAAACTTGCTATTTCTAGGATGGAAGGAATGCGGCGGCCCGGGAGCAGCCGTGGGACGGCGGGGAGGCTGCGGGGCTGGCGGGGCCGGGCCCACGAGGTGTCTCCGGGCGGGCCGGGGCGGCCGGGGAGCCTCTCCGGGCGGTGCCCCGCGGGCAGCCCCCTCTGCCCCGGCTCTTCTGCCGCATCCAGCCCCGCTCGCTGCCGGCTGCTGCCACGGTGGGAAACTTCACCTGCTTGAGATGTTGTAAATGTAACAACAGGGAGAAAATTATCTCCAGTATCTTTTCCTTCCCAGGAGCTAGGGCAGGATGGGAGCAACCGGTGGCACTGCTGGAGCTCAGGAGGTCCCTCACCCACCTCAGGCACAGGCAAAGAGGTTCTTCACCTGCTGGGGGCACCTAAGGCGTTTCCCACGAGGTGTGTAAAGAGACTGAGGAGCCCTGCATCAGCCACCCTTCTCGGGAGCTGCAGCCTCGGGCACTGCAGACGTGGGTGTGCTGGTGGCCGTGGGGCATCCCAGCCTGAGCAGGCAGGTCCCCAGCTGGGTGGGACAAGCAGGGCTGGTTTTAGCTACAGGTACAAGGCACACTCAGCAATGCAAACCCAGACAGGGCACCATCAAAATTCAGTGGCTGGTAACCTGTCTGGGGACCTGCAGGGTGATGGCAGATGGCTGAAGGAGTTTTTCTTTATAAACAGAAAATACAGACATGGAATCACTGCCCGCACTGATTTTTTTCCCCCCAAAGAACTCACGGGCTAATAGACACTGCTACACGTCTCCTCAATTAAGCAGTCAAGACGTGCTGAATAATAAATGAGCACAGAAAGGCCTGGGCTGCAGCTGGGACTGAGTCCCCGGGTAACTGCGGCGAGAGCAGCGGGTACACTCCAGGCTGGCAGAGCATTCCCAGCCCCCGGCTTTGCCAGGGAAACTCCTCTGGGAAGAGCCCGGCTTTCTCACTAGAGGCGGTGCCTTCTCCCTTGCCTGCCCCACCCAGGCTCTGGGAGCCTGCAGTGCTGGCGGGGAGGACCCAGCCTGAACACCCAAGCATCTCACTGCCCTCATCCTTCCCCTCTGCTCATAGCTGCCAGTTCCCTTTGCATTAAATGAGGTGGATGAGTCTTCCATCCTGCCCAGTTTTAGCATTTATTTTTGGGCAGAAGGTGGGCTGAATGGTGTTTTAGTCCCATCTTGGGTGGCCATGTATCTGTTTTTAAAAGACTGTACAGAACACAGAAGCGAAAGGAATGAATATAGTTTGAGGTTATTGCTTGAGTGGGCAGAACATGAAAATTCAAAACATCCCAGCAGCCTGTAGATGTAGGCAAACTCCTGGCAATTGATCAGTAAATGCAAACGGACAAAGCAAAGCATCACTGAACTTGAGAGATAAAGGTCCTAACAATAGAGGCTTTTTACAGTGTAAGTCCATTTTTGTTGCCTGTTTATATAAGTAAAACCCAATTTGAGCAACTGGAGCATCAGCTCTTTACAATGAAAGATAATTCAGCTGGAGCAGCCAATAAGATCACGCAAGGTCCTCTAAAGAAAGCCCATCATATATATCCCAGTTTCATTAATAAATGGCTTGAATCCAAGCATAAAAACTATGTGACTTTAGTGGTTTCTCCAACTGGTAGCCACATTCCTTGTTAGCAAGAGATCCCATGTGGGAACATTAAAATAAGACATCCCTACTCAGGCTGGGAGTGATGAAACAACCTAGCAGCTTCAGCACGCATCAGAGGATGGAGCTTGGTAATAAAATATTCAAATAAGCAATTAAGCCCTAAATGTTTTTATACCTGCTGGGTGTCCAAATTTTGAATCTGGGATTTAAACATCTTAATGTTTCCAAGTGCCAAGTTTCCATCAGTAAATATGAAACTGCATGTCACGAGCTGATAATTATGGCCCAGTCTGTAGCTGGAAGTCTAACTGGATAATTTAAACCCATATTTTGGCTTAGTCCAGGAAAACCATCAGAGTCTAGCATCTCTTTGTGAATAAATCTTTGTGAAGTCAGCATGCCACAGGTAGGAGAGGGACCACGTGATACAGTAGGTTCTCATTTTTTGCTTCAGTAGAGTCATTTTTTATTGAATAGCAGAGTAAATATTTAAGCAAAACTAGTGTAAACTGCTGGCAGGTATGCCATGCTAAGTAGCAGTCATTTACTTTTAAATAATTAAAAGTCAATATACAAGCATAACATTCTTGTTGCGGTGCACACCACTCTGCCTCTGTGTCACTTCAGAGCCTGATTTACCAGCAAAACATTTAGCTCTGCTTATTTTGAAAAAAATAAAGAAGATATCTTTTTAAAAACAGCCCTCTCCATTGTGTATGATTGCAGGTATTTTAGCTACGTAGACCCCAGCTATTCCTGGGTGAGGCTGAATCTGCATTACATGTAGGGCTGATAAGGAAAGCCCTGATTTCCTTTGCATTATGCATAGTGGAAGTGTCAGGAATGGCTCTGATGGCATTTAATTAAATATTTGGCAGTGTTTAATTAATTAAATATTTAAACATTAAATACTAAATAGGATGTGATATCTGCTTAGTGGACATTATGTCTCAATAGCCATTAGTCATTAAATAGGACTCAAATTGGCCCTAGAAGACTCCCCTTAGCTAAGCAAGGTCTTAAGTACATGCACTTTTGGATCTTCATTAATAAGTAATAGAGGCCAATTCAGACTATGTAGCAACACAGAGATCCCTATTAAAGGAAATGTTAATGTCTCTGTTTGAGACCAAGCTCTCTAGTCCAGACAGTAGATGAGATGCTCAGAGTGGAGGGGTAGGATGTGGCCCCTTGGGTCGCGTAGGGAGCAGCAGCCAGGGCGGGAAGGCAGCAACTGGGAGAGCCCTCCATGGCCATGGAACTCCTGCAGACACCTTTGCAGGGAAGGACTGAGGCACAGCACTCAAATGCCTGTGGTCTACCAGCTCCATGATATCTAGATGGGACTATTTTGGGTTAACTTCAGGGGATTTTAAATTAATTATATGGCTTAGCGTTCGCGCACGCTTACACTCACTGCAAGAGCCCTGCTCTCCCAGGGAGCCGTGTTCAGTCTCCTCAGCTTAAATGAGAATCAGGCCCTGCACACCCACCCTCTGCCAGGTTCCCACAAGCGTTCACCACGGGCTGATCCAGCCAAACGTTCCCACATGCCAGGGCTCTGGATGTGTGCTCTTCCCACAGCATCCGCAGAGCGGCTCGCATGCTGAAAGCTGAGCACGTGCATAAACGCTTGGATGAAGAGAGGTCTATAAAAAAGAGGGGGACTGATGCTTTAAAGATTTTTCTGCAAGATATTTTTAGCAAGACAACAACATTTGACAGGCCCTTGTGGTTTTGAATTTGCTGTTTCATTATTCTCTATTCCCTAGACAACTACTAGTGGCAAACACTTCATACTTTCCATCTCAATGATATTTTTTGTAAGATTTATCATTTTTACCATTGAATCCGAGTCCCACACTCAAGTGTGCATTTGCAGTTCCTTTCAGCACTGCTTTGCTCAGCAGCAGCTTTTGCAGCCAGCACAGGCAATCCCCAAGGAACTCCTACTCCCTGGGGAGGGTGGATGATCCCAGCACCCACCCTGGCAGGGACATGAGGCTTTTCAGGGGGCAATAAACTGGTTGCAAACTAAAGCAACTCTGAAATAATTTTAAATTATGCTAAAGCCATATTAAAATACAGCAAGGGGATCTCCAACCTGCTCAAGGTTCCTCTTCTTTGGGGATCTGCAGTAACATACTACATGCCATGACTGGGACATCTGGAGGGGCAGTGGTGTCTGACCAGCAGGACTGCCCTGTGCTCCTGCCCTGCTCATCTCCCCAGCTTCAGCTTTCATAGATCTTCCACACCTCCCAGGCTGCATACATGCTGATAATCAGATTGCACTTCTGCCTAGTAGTTTTTACTTGAAATATCGAGTTAGCTCTTGAGGGATTTGTGTCTGGTGACATATATATTGGTACTGAAGTCAGAGGTCTCCTATTGCAAAGATCTTCTTGATAGGATGATTATGAAAAAAGCTGTGCTGGTTAGAAGACCCTCTAACTAGATTTGGTCTTCTTCCTTCAGCCTCACATTAGCGACTCCTGGTTTCTCTCTCAGTTTTAGTGATCCAATCTTTCTTCTTTCTGAATTTATCCCTTGGGAGCTTTCTACACAGACATTTTAATATATCACAGTATTCTCTGCAGAAATCATTTGCTCAATAAAGAGAGTGGATTTTTCTCTTAAGTTGTAACATTACTAGTGTTCAATAGCAGCCACTACACCCTCATCTGCACCAGGCACAGGCTGGGAAGGGCTTATTCTGGATCTAAGCCATTTTAGGAGTGAATCAGTCCCTTCACCTTCATGTTTGCACCACACAGCTCCCAGGGCAGCTGCAACCAGCTTTGGAGGGGACAACATGGCTGGCAGGAGCAGTGCTCCACAGAAAACATTGCTCCACCATTTTGCAAACTCCAGCTACACTTTTTGTATGTTTTAAGAAATTGTCAGCAATGGGATAGGCACTATAAAGCAAGCACCCTATCAAATATTAAGCAACACAGTTACCTGCTGAATTACCACCTAACTGCCAAATGCAGGTTTATTTTTCAGTTCTAATGCTTCCTGTTGCATGATGTCAAGTTGTCAGAAGACACCGTCTGCAGAACACAAAACAAATATCTGTGCCATGCATCCTGATAGTTCAAACAACCTGCTCAGCTTCCCCTGCCCACACCACCTTCCCAGGCAAAGCTAGGTGAGTGCTGCTGTGCTCTCTGCACTCCCAGTTACTTCTCCTGGTAGCTTTGCATGCTTGTTGCGTGCTGTTAAAAGGCTTTTCATTTCCTGACAATTTATAAATATGCATTGGGCCTGAAGGATGAGGGTAAAGCAACTGCTCTTTCTTTTTTTAAAGAAAATTAAACATGACAAACTTAGTTATTCATGCAAACCATCCGCCTGTTATCTCTGATTATGCAGGATCCAAATGGTGAAGCTGAGTGAATGAGTGCATTCAAAGTCAACTATCAGAGGCAGGAACACCAGGTTTAACCTACCCATACCTATTCTCTTTTGTACTTAGGTTTCATCAGCCTCAACAGGCACTGCAGTTGCTCGGTACCAAGAGCACCAATTTCACTACTACCTCCCTATTTTAAGGGGATTGATTAGCCTCCAGAGAGAGAAGAAACCCTGTGTCTAGCACTCTCATGCTTTCAAACATCACTTCATCAGGATATTTTAAGCTTGCAGGCCAGACCATATGGTATTTCAGGAACAGAAGCACAGTGCACATGTATTCCTTCACACACCCAGCCCACGAGGAGGGGAGGGGTTTTGTTAAGCCTCAGTGTGCCTGCATATGTACACATACATGGGGAAAATAAGCAGAAATAAACTTCACACACTGAAAAGTGACAGATTTATTTTCACCCATCCACCAAACCACCCCACAGCAACAGTGAAAACCTGGCATACGTAAACTTGAGAAAACAAGACTGTATCATGTTGTGTGGAACTTGTGGCAAGCACCACAGTTTGCTTGTCTTTTTTAATCCAGAGAAGCTGCCTCAGACATCAGTTTACAGTCAGGAACAGCTTGGATGTGTCTTCTGAGGAGGCTGCTGTGCTCAGGCTGGTCCCATCCCTGTACCACAGCACCAGGGCTTCCCGCAGCAGGGCCCCAGCATGGGCAGCAGAAAGAGCACTGTTGTCCCTGCAGCCACTATGGGACTCGGGTGGAGCTACCCCGCTGTCCCATTCAGGCATTGCCTTGCACCTTAAAATGGGTTGTTACACCACAATACTCACCTCTTTCTTACCCATGTTAGCCTGTCTCTTCAGCAGCTTGCTGCCTGCTTCCACAGGAGAAGGCTTAGGTGAAGATAAAATAATTTCACACACACTTACAGTAGCTGACAGAGTAAAGACAACGTTGATACAGGCAGTGCACCATGATGCTGCCTACCACAAGCATAACTATGTGCCCTGTCATCTCTGCCTGAACTGTAACAGCTCACAACAGAAGCCAAGACCCAGCACACGCTCATGTTGAGAGGCAGACACTGCCCTGGCTGTGCACATGCAACTCCCACTAATGTTTCTTAATACCTGTTCATTTATCTCAGAGTGCATATTCACATTGGGAAGGGCAAATTAGTGCTTAATGTTGGACACTTGAATCATCTGTGCAAAATTTTCCAGTTAGTGAATTGGTTACAAGTCTTCCTTGCTTCTTCCCCCACAAACATTAACATTGGGGTGAACAGTACCTCCCTCCCAGATGATGTCAGGAGACCAGAGGTCCCTGGCTTCCGTCCTGCACCCTTCCCACTCATGTTGATGCAAGAAAAGGACAGAATTTTAAGCTTTTTGGTGGCATTGTCAGCAGACACCAGCCCTGTGGTGCTGTGACTTGCCAGGGGGCTCAAACTGGCCAGGGATTCTCAGGGTAGGCAGGAGGGCAAGGAAGACTTCTTGCAGCTTGCAAGCCATTCTGCCGTACAATATGATGCTTTAGCTATAACTAAAGTAAAAGCCATAGCGCTCTCTCCACTGTGATTTACACTCTGGCTGAGTCAGTGTGACAGCAGGACTACTTAATGCTACCCTCCGCCCCCACTGTTACAGAGTTATGACTTTAAATGCTGAATATGAATCAAGACTTTCCTTTCCATTCAAATCCTCCTTCTGCCCTTCTTATCTGACTCATTTCCAAGCTGCCCACTGACCTTCATGCTAATTGATCATTAGTAATAGATAAGGGTAATGCAGCTTTTGAACTGTACTTACTGTGTGCTTCATGCTTCTTGATTGGCACAGACTGCATTTTTTGTCTGGACTAGGATCATCTGAAATTAAATCAGAATCCAGTGGACAAAGCTTTGAGAATACCACTGCATGTTGGAGTGAGCTGCTGTGCTGCTACATGCATTACCTGAAATGACTGGAAAAGCCTAGTTAATTCCAGAGGTGGGGATTTGCAGAAGGGTGGATGAGGAGGGAGACAGGGTGGCTCTTCTCAAACACCCCACATAGCATAATGGTGTCTCCCATCCCTCTCACTCACACCCCCACTGCATCTCCCAGGAAGATGCCTGGATTCAGTGCTGGGAGTGTGGGCACTGACCAGTTGCACCTCCCTGAGGGCTGGTGTGCTGGGCAGGTGTTAGCTCAGGAAGCCAGGCAGCACCCTGTGCATCCGGCTGGGCAACGGCTGCCTTTGGCACAGTGAACTGCAAATAATTTAAGTGACTTGTCAGAAGTTATTGGGAGAGCCTGAGGCACAGCTCAGAACACAGTTGCTGCCCACAGCCTCCTCTGCAGCTATCAGATAATGCCAGCCCCTCACGATGCACTAATACCGAAGAGCACATTTCATACACAAATGGATTATTACTGAAATCTTATAGATAAAGCCATTCATCTTCTGAGGCCCTTGGGAGTCTGAGCAGTTAATACGTATCACAGCAGAAAGATATATAAAGCACTCAGTACAAAGACACAGTGAGAAGCATGTATAGAAGTGTTGAAAGGGAGGGAAGAACCAGAGTAGAAAAGCAAATCTGCAGGAAATGCATAGTTGAGCAGATGCACAAGCAAGCTGACCAAATAAACCAGGTCTTCAAACGCTTTCAGGTAAGGTCTTCAACATCAGCTAAAAGCTATCAACATAAGCTAAGAACTCCAGTTGTTCAGCCACCTATTTCCTTAGAAACACTGTCAGTGATACAGCAATGATTAGCCTGTATGATCAGATTTGCACATGCATGGGAGCAGTTGCAGGTGAAGGATGTGGTGACTCAGGACACTCAGCCTGCAGGGCCCAGGTGTTTCTACATCTGCCTCTTTATCCAACCACAGTGACAAAAATAAGAGGAGAAATCCTGATGCCCCATTTTCACCAGCGTTCATACCCTGGTGATGAGCGCTCTAAGAACCCATTTCAGGCAGAATAGAAAATTAATGAGGGAATAAAAGAGGTTGAGTCACACATCTTACATCTCAAATATGCCTTGCACAAATCAGCCGTGATGAATTGTATGAAGTCTGGATGAGGCTCCTTGCTGGTCAGAATACAGATAAAGCACATGTGGGCTTCTCACATGTTGAACAGAGCTCATTAAGGAAAAGATGCTCTTTATCCTTTTAATTCTGACCACATCATTCACTCGTCATCTTTAGACCCTATTTTTCCCTGGACTGGCAGGTGATATGATTGCATTGGCCTTGATACAATCACAGCTCACACTCTGCTTGACAGTCAGGCAGCAGTGACCAGAGCTTTTGTGCTGGTGCAGCTGGGAGAGCTGAGTGCCTGTGCACAGAGATCCCACTCCATCAAAACCACACAGCCAGCAGGAAAACAAAACCAGGCAACTTTCAGTCCATGAATATACATCTCATTCAAAGCAGAAAAGAGGCTCTCCAGCAGCAATGCCAAACATGCAGATTAATGACAAAGCTTTGCTCATGAAAATGGCCTTGCTAAGTCCAAACACGTTCTCCTGAGATGCCAGATTTGTAAGTTAGCAAAAATGTTGAGCTGTCTGTTTTAAACAATTATGTCAGCTCTGCAAGTAAAATATGTTCCATCGCCTGACCTCCTCATGCTGCTAGGTAGGGTGGTGTTTGTCTGTCTCTTGCTTTAACACAGACATCGGAGGACAGCTGGAGAGTTTCCTTGGGAAAAGCAGGGTACAGCCAGCAAGAGAAGAGGCAGAGGGACCAAAAATAGTGATGGGCTCTTGCAGCAATGTACTTTGCCACCTGCTGCATCACAGTGAAGCTGTAGTGCCCCATGTTAGGCGCAAGCCCTGGTCTGGTGTGGGTTTAAGAGTGAAGTGTCAAGTAAAAGCCACCTGTTTTGAGAAGGCAGCCCTTTAAACAGAAGAGGTCTAGTCCCACACTTCATTAAAAATATAGCCCTAAAACCAGGCAAAATGAAGGAGGCTATTATTACTGCTCCCACTTCTCTCCCCAGTAGGAGAATTGCTGCAGAAAGAGAGATTAAACTATTTATCCCAGGTCATAACAGACGTTTGTGGCAGAACTGGGAATTGCAGAGGCTCCCCTGGGTGCCCGCCCAGTACATTAAGCACAAACTCAACCTTCTTCTCCTCAGCACCAAGTCAGAGGCCAGGTCAGATACCCTCCCTACTGGAACAGCCTGTCAGCACCTGGCACTGGGTCACCAAGCAGAAAAACATTTGCTGTTAATAGTGAGGGCAGAGCAACAATATTTGTATCGGAGCTAACAGAGGCAAACACTGGTCACATTCTTATGATTTACACCAAACACACCACAGTCAAGCTCAGTGGGAGGAGCTGGTCCCTCCTCACCTTTCCAAAGGATGCTCAGCCATGCTTAGAGGCACCAGCACCCTGTACCCATGGGATGGAGCTAGAGCCAGCCAGCCAGCAAGTTTTCTCATGCAAGTATTCCATTTAATTTTGCCCCCTTTCAGTAAAATTAACAAACGTAGTTTACCCTAGGGCTGATACTGGTGAGACCACATGAGGCTCCCAGTGCACAGGAGCACTGCTCTGACAAACTGGGCTATGGCAACAGCCTTGGGTGACCTGCAGGGGAAATAAAACTAAAGGGCAATCTGGAGCTGGCACTAACATATACACATATCCCAAATACTTAATTGCCATTATCTCCAAAGCCCATCTAGGCAGCCTTCTGGCATGTGGAAGATCAGGTTTGGGAAAGCCAGCAACATGCTGGGGGTTATGCTGAAATGGTTGATTTCAACACAAGCTGATTTTAAACAACTGGGGGGCAGGGGTGGGAAACTAGAATTTAAAAAAAAAAAAAAAGTGTCTTCACTTTTGCTGCTGCACTGGGGAAACAGAGATGGCCCACTTAGGAATCCCCTGGGCACAGCTCCTGGACACACAGGCTTCTCTGCAGGTGTTCACTGTTCAGAGCTGTCTGTGCTGTAAGAGGAACCTCCCACACATTTCAACTACCAGCCCACAGAAGTAGCTTCTCAGGGTGCAACTGCATATAAAGCAAATAGCTATCTTGGCTCAAAGCACAGCACAAAAGTGTGCACACAAAAGTACACGGTGGTTACAGAAGGTGTTTCCCACATTATAATCACGTGCAGAGAGAACATAACTGTGTAACAAATCCAAAAGCTATGACACTTTTATCTCTGATGTTTCCACTCCCAGGCAAGCAGCAGATGAGAGGACAACACAGCTTGTTCCTTCCAATATTCAGATATAGTTTAGCATAAAAAAAATAAAAGAGTAATCACAGTCCAGGAGAATACATCTAATTCCCTCTAAAATAATTTGGAGCTTCACTGGGTAGAAAATTGCTATTTCTGCTCCAATGCCAGAGAATTCCATTTTTAATTATAGAAATTTCTGTTATGCACAATTATATATTCTTCCATATTCTCTCTCACTCATAGTGCAAACATACTATTAGCTTTTTAAACTACTGCCATGCCTCAAGCAGACACAGGTGACTCCTGCTGCAGAGGAATGTTGATGCTCATGCCTCTGGAATCCACTCAGACCAAGTAACAGAGAATTAAGCATCTTTTTTGTATGTTCCAGAACACATTATCCTAACAATCAATGACCGTTTGGATGCAACCTTCAGTCAGATGTAATTACAACAGAAAAATGTTATCTACCTTCTCTAGAGCACAGATATATGGACTGATAATGCCTTGTAGAGACACTACAAACTAAGGACCAAATTCAGTGAGCAGCTGAGAAAAGCTACATGAAAATCCACAGAAGTAGATGAAAAACAACAGCCCTTTGCTACGGTCTGTGTTTGGAACAAGAAATAAAGGAATAAATTCTCAAGTCCCAAACTGATAAACACAAAATTATCTTTATACAATAATTAATCATCCTGTAGAATTAATCAGCTGGACTAAAACAGTCAACCGATTCCTGAAGAGATAGTTATTCAAGGGCAATGGTTTGAGATTTGCTTAATTCCACAACTGCATTAAACAGATTGTCTCCTTAAGTTTAGTACCTGCTTTTTCACTTCCAACTGGAATTTAGTACCTTTGACTGATCGGAATCGATAACTTTAATTGGCAGTTTAGAGGTAGGTGCAAGGTGCATTGACACTAATGAAAATTAGTTGCTTAATTTGCCAGCCACACAGGGGAGCATGCCAGGGAAGGCAGCAGGAAAGCAGAGGAAAGCCACTTCCCTCTGGCCCCCTTCCTTGGGGCACAGAGGCACAGGATGGGACGGGGGCTGATGCAGACAGGCAGCAGGAGGGCATTTGGGCACCAGGCTGTGTGTGCCCACAAGCCCCAGCAAAATCACATCACTGTGAGTGGACACGAGGACACAGAAGAGCTGCTCACATCCAAGTGCAGGGGAAAGCAGCATCCCTTTCTCAAGGAAGGCCAGAGCACAGGAGTGGACATAAGGACCCAGGAGTGGTGGGCCCCAGCACTGCACAATACAGCCAGACTGCTCCATCAGGATCCAGGCTGTAAATGCAGCAAGCAAGTCTCTTGCTCCTTGAGGAGGAAACTTTTCTTTGTTACTGATCATCAAACCACAGCTTTGCAGGCAGGAGAGGAGCTGCACCTGCCTGCACAGGGGGAGTCTGGCAGTGAGCTCTTTGTGGCTGGGACACCCACCCCATCACACCAGAAACCAGCTCTGGCATCTGCTCCAACAGTGGCCCCTGCTCACCAAATTGAAGAGGCTGTATGCATCAAAACCCTCAGTATCTTCCAATTAAGCTCTTTTGGTAGAGATCAAAATTAAAACAGTCACCATACAGGCACATTTGAAGCCCTCACCAGCCAGCAACTAAAGGGTCCTCCAGGCTGGCCCTGTTGCCTTTGAAGCATGCCTGCTGGCTGCAGGTTTCTATAGTGCTCACTTGCAATTACAGCTCTTTTCAACTTCTCTTTTTTTTTTTTTTTTTAAGAGATTGAGAGGAATTAAAAACCCTCATCAATCAAATTTATCAAATAAAACTGTAGAGGTAGGGCCAGCTGCAGCTACACGTGTCAAACTCAGCTGCAGATATGAAAGGAAAGGCTTGTATTCATAGCTGGGGTGCTCAGCTTTTTGAGGGTTTAGCAGCAAAGCTAATCCCTTTGCTACATGCCTAAACCTACAGTGATCCCTGACCCTAGGATCCATCCCTGCATACATGAGTCAGGACTCTGCCCCCTCTGAGAGCCCTCCCACACCCCCAAACCACCACCCTGCTCCTCCAGGCCAGAAATGCTCCCCCAGTTTCTTCCCAGCAAAGCTGCTTTCCACAAATGCAGATGCTTCAGCATCGACCAACCTCCTTAGCAGAGGGTTTCCAGGCTGCATCTCAAATGGTAAAGGTTTCAGTCATCACTTGCTTACAAAATTTATCTGGATTCTTAGGCTACTGCCAGACACTTGTGTTCTCCAACAGTCTCCATCTGCTGGTTTTTTAGATGAGCAGCTCCTGCAAGGACAAAATATATCGAGTTAAATAACATACTCCATCTTTTGTTTCTCTCAGCAAAACTGTGCAATTTGGGAGATATTTTGTAAATTTGGATTTATTATTATTATTTTTCATACTATGGCTACCACAGTGACCACTGAGAATTTATTGAGGTAATAATATATTCAAATAGCCAATTTTCAAAAAATGGAACTATTGCAATGGATTAACATTCAAATCATTAATATTCAAGCATATTAAGTCACTTAAAGGGTTTTTGTGTGTGTACGCACATTTTGGGGTATATTCTCTTCATAATACGTGAAGAAAAGATAATGCTTTACTGTTGACATTTTGCACATTTTCTTTATTGCTTTTCATTTCATTATGAGTAAAAGTGTTATTTGTCCACCCAGCCTTCCCTAGGATGAATGCCATCATTTCTGTTTGCAGAAGCAACCAAAAATTAAAGGAAATATTTCAGATGTCAACATTAAATGTCAAAAATCGATTTTAAGTACTTACTAATACCCTGGCACGTATGCATTTTATTCATAAAATCCCTGTTAAAAATATTCATTGGGGGATATTCAAATTTATTATGTAGAACAACACAGCATTAATGTGCTAGCTGCTATTTAATGCTTTGGTTCAGAGCAACAAAGATACCAATGGGAAATCATTAAACAAACAGGCAATTTTTGCAACATAACAGGTCTATGTTTGGTATCACTTGAAAAAAAAAACAACAAACACCTCGTCAAGCTGAAATTGACAGGAAAAAATGCAACGATCAGGCGAAGTACAGCAACATTATAAATGTTAACAGATTTCAGAACTGATTTTATGTTAATTCAGATGTTAATGCTGTCCGAGGCTGCCGAAAGGAGCGCGGGGCTGCGGGAGGAGATAGACACTGCTGGCAGGGAAAGCCCAGGGAACACAAAGGGCCACCTCTTGGTGTGTGGGGGAGTTTTATTAATTATATTTCCTTTAGAGCCCTAACAATAACATGTCAGTAATCTACACATTCTGTACTTAATTGACATTAATGATTGGGCCGGTTCCCGGTGGTGGCGGACGAGCCTCCCCACACCGTGAGAATCCCGGCCATCTTGTGTTCCTCCCGCCCTGCCGGGCAGCCCCAATTAAGTCAATGAGCGTGGGGGCTGCTGAGCTGCTCCTGCCATCTCCACGGCCCCTCTCCCAGCCAGGTCCCAGCCGGACGTCTTCCAACCCGGTCTCCACATCCCTGAAGGAGTACACGACCCCCAGAGCAGCCCTGCACAAAGGGATGCATTCATGCTCCCCCCCGCGCTCCAGAAAGATGACCACCCTCACACAGCTGCCCTGGCCACCATGGGCAGAGGTGGAGGTAGAAGAGATCCATCCGGTTCCCCTGCCACCAACAGCTGGGGGGGAGTCAGGGATTTCTTTCACGCTGGTGAGCAACAGGTGCCAGAACAGACACAGCCATCCCAACCCTGTGTCCCACGTGCCTGCATCTGCCCTCGAGATGAGGACCCATCTGTAGGCACTCAGAGTCACATACGCAACTGTAAGAGGTAAATTGATGCCTCTCCAAACAACCCTCTGCCTGGGTTTCTGCCCTCAGAAATGGCAGGAGAAACCTGTCACCATAGTTTAAGAACACGAGCAAGTTACAGCAATGACAAAACCAGGTTGTTCTGGGCAGACCTGTGATGGTGTCTTGGTATGTTCAACCCACACATTCTGGCATCATCCCAGTGGGATGCTGTCACGAGCCGATTCCAACATAGACTTATGTGGGGAAGAAGAACCATTTCCCACAGATGCTCTGCACAGAAGCCAAGCAAGTTTGTCCATGAGCACCAGATTAATAGACCTGCTCTTGGGCATGGTGTTTCTTTCCTCCTTGAAGCTACCTGTCGCCTCTTCTCAGCCCCCTTCAATGCCAGATATACATGACAGCTGCCAGTGCTACACCCCTGGTTCCTTCTTCCCCTCTTGCTTCCCACCTTTCATCCAGCCTGGAGCCCTCAGTATCACTCACCCAGGGGTCCAGCCAAGCACAGAACACAGTAGCTGAGTCTGTGCTTCTCCTCTACATTGAGGATCAGCAGGCTGTCTGACTCCTTTTCCTTCTTGCCTTACAGAAATCAGATCTTCTTGAAGTTGTCCAATGAAGGAAGCCAAGAGGCAGGGAAGGGGGGTAAAAAACTAAACCAAAAAACCCACAACAAAACCACAAACTACACCCCCACCATGAATTCAGTTTTGATAGGAAATAGGGGTAAAAAAAATAAATTAGCATACTGTCACTGCAATCAAATACCATCCTCTATTAGGTGTCAGGACCAGCCATCCAGCAGGAGCACCTCTCCCACTCCCTGCAAAACAGGGTGGCCCAGGCAGCAAAACATTCAAATTGTTCTGTTGCCACTTCTCAAGGGAAAATGTTGGCTTAAAAACAGTGGATGAATTTGGAGTGATCTGTAGGGCACTTTGTTATGTTAATGACTGTTACCAACTGTCTCTTCTTTATATTAAAGTGTTGACTCATCGTCAGTTGGGGCGAGACAAGACAGCTTGCTTGTGCCTTGCAGTCCTTTTGCACTCACCCAAACTACTCATGTGAAGACACTTTAATATGAAGAGACACTGTCTATGGCCATTATTAATCTCTAGACTGAAGCCCAGAACACTAATAAAGCCACACAGTATCCTAACCTTTCCTCAGTGCATTCTTCATTCTGCAAGATTTTGGCCAAAATTAAAACATCAGAACACAACATTTTGCAGACCTGGCTGAGATGAGAAAGCAACTCGTTTATTCTCAGACCAACCTTAAACCAGAGAGTAACCATCAAACCTCACTGTGAACTGTACAGTCCAAGCAGTAGTACACTAACATCTGGCAATCACTTGGAAGATGAATGTTGGGGTAAAAAAAAAGTTATTTTAATTCCCTTCAATAATTCTTAACTTAGAGAAAATTGGGCTGAGACACTGAGCTGCAGAGGCTAGCACCTTCATAGAATACCTTCCTGAGAAAATCCAAACACCTTACACAGAATTATAAAAAGTACCAGATTACTCTTTTCTCTGTCTGATGTTGTTACTCTGGGATTCAATCCAAGAGTGCTCAAACCATTTATCCCAGTTACATGCAGAGCAGGCAATAGGTAGGTTCATGTAACTGGAGTCTGAACATGACAACCTGGCAAATCACAGCTGTCCCTGCTTCTTTTGCCTTGTGGGGGGAAAACCAAGCCCTTTCCCACATGGCTTTATTACAGCTTTACTGTCATTGCAGTGAGAGCACAAGTTCCTTTGAAATTGCTTGTTCACAGTTCCCCTGACCCCACTGAAAATAAAAGAATCTGCCTCTGATGGAAGAAAATTACATACCAAGGTATGCTTTTAGTACCAGGAAGATCATGTCTGTAGCATGGCCTTTAACTGCATGACTTTCCAGAAAATGTTTAAGCTTGTTCCTTTTTTCTGTCAGGAAAATTGTTCAGTTCATTATTAAGCCCAGTATCATTTCAGTTTCAAGTTTGTAAAAAGCCAAACATCTGATCCTTTGATTTTGCCTTTATAGCTTAAAAATCCATTAACAGATGTGGCAGAACACTTTTTTAAAACAAAGTGAAGCCCAACTGAAATATTGCCAGAAAGATATTAAGTACACTTAGATGTACAGAACCATTTTCCCACCACAGCCTGTCTGTGAACATACTAGCTCCTCCTCTTTCCAATGCTCATGGAGATTTAAGAATGTCTTATTTCTCTAGCAAAGTCCGTGTCAGACATTACATTTGAGACTGATATTACATCACATCAAAACATGCTGGTAAGGGTAACTTACCCCTCCAACAAAAAGAAGGTCTTGTCCAGGTCACCACAGGCTTTTTTCCATCCCAGAGTGTATGTTTGGGAGAACAGGCACCAGTCAGCAGAAGCAAGACCATAGTCTTGTGCTGAGGAGTAGGGGGTTTTCATCCCCCCCCCTTTATGTTCCTGGCAGCCACCTCAGTTCAAACAAGCAGGTATTTGAGAACTGAAATACCCAGGGAGAAGAAGAACAGGTCTACCCACCCAGCACCCACCAAGCTCTGCATGATCCTTTTTTATATCCCAGGTGATCACAGATCCTATCTCTAATAGAAACATTTTTCCTCCTTGAAGCCCTGCTGAAACACCAAAAATCAGTACATTATGAAATACATTTGCTTTCTTACTATACTTGTTAGACAAGAGCACATTCAGATCAGTGAAACAAAACCAGTTTGCAAATATATGCAGTTCCAATAGACAGTCTGCTCCTCTGAATTGCCAGCAGCTGCAGGACTAAAGCCCCCTGTGATGAGAAAGGTTTTCCTTCCTTCCTTGATAGCCATTTGATCTAATTTGTCCTTAAACATTTCAATCTGCAGAGTTTTAAAAGTCCTGTTTTTATTCAGTCTACAAAGAATACTGTATTTCCTTTTATTAACTCAAATTCACCATGAAGAGAAATAAAAAGCTTCATACACAAACTTACCCTCTTGTGCTTGGCTTGAACTGATTATTTCAGGAGACTGAAAGGAGACAGATTACACAGTATTGTAATATACTGTAGTTTTAGCTAAATGCTTGATTAAGTACAAGTTGTGTCAGTAGCAAACAATTCAAAACTTGAGAGAAACGTTTTGCACTTTAAAGATAAGATGCCATGTGACTTGTTTGGAGATAGCACGGCTGAAAGAGCCCATCACCAAAATACTTACTGTTCAACGACCCAAGGCAAGTGACTTTTGCTGAAGTCTTAACTTCAAAACACAGAAGTTTCACAAATTAGCTACAAAAACACCAAAGAAAAACATCAAACCCAACCCTCTCAGTTACTCCACCCTGACTGCCCACCCCAGAGGTGGCAGGTCAGAACCCTGTGACACAGGTGATGCTGGCAGGGACACAGGCAGGAGCAGCACAGAGGAAGGAAGAGCCCCGCTGCTTCCTGCCGCAGGCAGCACACGATGAAGCTGCACCCCCTATTTACATAGTCTGAGCAGGAAAGCTCTCCAGAGAGATTACAAGAGCCCTGGTCAAGCTGACCTCAGCCTTGCCAGCAAGGAGGAGCTGCTTTCAATCTCCAAACTCAAGGCTAGATGAAGTCTGAGTTAACCTGTATTATTTCACAGTACATGCTAGAGTCTCCCTTTCTTTTGAGGGGAGAGAGAGTTATGAAGGAGAAAGGTTTGAAAGATGAGGGTACAATTTGATGCTTTAAATGCATGTTGTTAAATACCTAGAGGAAATGTCTCCAAAATTGAAGATATATGCCAAGAAACAAGGTAAAGCCAGTCTACTCAATGTCAACCTGTTTACTTGCCAACTCTCCTTCTGCACTGCACACTGGCCCTCTGATTATTTCCTAGCAGAATTTTACCTAATCTTGTGGTGCCCTGACTAGGTGCTACTCTCCCTGAAGTCTGCAGGAAAGCAAGTTGCAGCCTTTAGCAACTCCCAAGCTGAACTTCAAGTGCCTGGATGCCACCCCCCAAGAGGTAACACTGCAGGAAGCCTTGTGCACTTGTACCAAGGTCTGACCTCCCAGGCTGCTGGAGGGAAGAGCATTCACTGCCGTGAGACAAGCCAGCTGTGCTATACATGAAGGAAACAGCACCCAGGAATTTCCAGAACCTCAAGCCAGGCTAGAAAGGCTTAAAGGGCCTGCAGCTCCCATGGGATGGATGGCTGAATACCTGGGTAACCACTGTGCTCTCTGTCCCAGCTGCTCACCCCCACTGCATGTGAGCAGGGAGGTAAAACTCCTGGTGTTGTAATCCCTGAGAACCAATCCCTGAGAACCAAGAGGAGAGGCTGACCTGAGACCTAGGAAACTGATAACCACAGGCAGACCATATGGCTGCTTTGAGACAAGCTATGCAGGGTAACTATTTCTATGAGCTACTCTCAGACAATTATAGCATTTTCAACAACTTAGCATCTGGCAGACTCACAGCACAGACCTCCACATCTCCATCCTTTCTGCTCACCAGCCCTCCTCCTCCACCCCAGCTCACAACTGCAGCCTCAGCTCATTCATTTAGGGCTATTTCCCTCAATATTCTCACAGCTACCACCAACTTTCTATTTTCATTGTAGCAGTAACAGAAAATTAGGACTGGATCCATTTTTCTTGTTCCAAGTTTCCCTGATGTCCCCAGCTTTCAGACCAAGGTGAAGTTTTGATACATAGCTACAACAAACCTTTCCAAAGGAGAAAGATAATCATATGCCACCTGAGTTACTGCAGAATTCAATTTACTCTGCAGCATGCTTTATGCTGCTCTGCAGCTATTAAAGAGAAAGACATTTTCCAGTGGAGGAGCATACAGCAACACACATATAAATTGCTTTCTTGGTGTTCCCCAGTGACTGCAAGCCCCCCCTGCACTCATGCACCAGGAAGAGCAGCCTCACACACTGCCCTGGGCTGTCCTTCTCTGGAGCCCAGAACCCACCTCAACTCTCAGTGTAATATGCTTCAAGTCAAAGACCACTTGCAGGAACCTATCATATAACATGAGCTCACCTTTGTTGCACAAACGTCAGCCTGCTTGTAAGCACACTTAACCTTTTATTTTTTATTTTTAATCTAGTCAGGCAGAACGGCCCACTTGCTTCCCCCACCTGCTACAAATCTTTTTCCAGATTGATCCAGGACAAAATTTAGGAGAATAGGCTCCTCAAGCAAAGAAATACAGAGGAAATACCCTCTTGGTTTTGGATTTTGGGGTTTGTTGTTTGGTTTTTGTTTGTTGTTTTCTCGTTATTTTGTTAATAGGGACAACTATCTTAATTATACCATTCCTCCATAAAATAGTTTTCAGCCTGTAGCAACCAGTGCATAATTTTTTCAAGCTATGCTAGAAAGACAGCACATTCAGACATAGTATCCACATGTTGCAAGACAACAAGAAACAAAGATTCTTAAAGCATAAACAATGAGAGAGTAAGAAAATAGCTCTTAAGGTGAGTCACCCCTGCTGGAAAGTACAGTATCTCTGGCACACCATAGCATTCCTACCTGGGAAGCTGCAAAGCTGTGATCCCCATGCTCTGAATGGAATGCTTCCCATCAAAATAAAGAAGGCTGACCTTTTAGGAGGGGGAGGAAAAAGTTATACAATTAGTAGGATTACCATCTGAAGGAGAACTCCAATTTAGTGCAAGATGTTATCTGAACAGTTTCATCCATAGATCTCTGTATCTCTCAGATACAGGTTTCCCACACAGCCCCAGATAACACATGGAACACCTGCATTTACTCTTGAATAGGTACTAACCAGAAAGTTGTATTTAGCTTAAAACTGAAAGTGAAAGGTAGTATCTGTAATGTCATTACAGAGTAGGAGCTTCCTGAAATCAAAGTGTGGTAGCACCTAAGTTATCTACAGTACAACACGATGAATCCTGGTAGTCTCACAAGTTTTCAGGGCTGTTTACAATCCTTCAAAATGAACATAATGAGAAAAACAAAGCAACCATTTCTCATATTTATTTCTCTATTTCCTTTTTCTCCAGAACCATGACTTTTCAGAAAAGGTCTTACTATGACTGCTCAGATACTCAGACCCTGCAAAGATCAAGGACAATTCTTCCTGTGACCATTCCAGAATTTTGCACAGAAGAGTTAATTGTCAAAGACTATGCCAAAATCCCAAAGTTTAAATGATTATGTTATAAGAAAAGTCTTTCCTACTGATCACTTCTGGCTATTAAGCATAACAATCCAGACAACATGCTTTGAGACAGGGAATTTTAAGACAAAATTTCCTAATACATTTATCATTACAAAGTGTGTTGCAGAAGGATTCCCCATAATACTTGTCATGTTTATTATCCCCTCCCTAGCCAACTGTACCTGGCTAAGGGAAATCCAAGTAGCCCAACATGACAATTTTATCTTAGTATTCAAAAAAGAAGTTTTAACTGATAAGTCAGTAGTAATAAATAAATAATGCAACAATTACTACATAATTCATCCCCAACTCCCACAGCTACTAGTGGTCAGTCTGAAAATCTTGACCATAAGAAAAATAGGAATATACATAAAACCAGCTGTCTTAGACAGCATTTTTATTAAAACTGGATACATAAGAGACATAGCAGCATTTACAATAAAGAGTTTTTAAAAAGGCATCAAGTTGTAAACCAACCATTTCAAAAACAGAGGCTTTTTGCCCATTTGTCAGAGGACAGTACGACTGCACATTATCCAAAGGACAAACAGGCACAGTGACTAACCAAGCCCTTTTTCTGAACAGCTGGTCACATCAAGCATCACCCTCCATAGCAGCATTTGGAGCACTCTTCGGTGTTCATTTAAGTGGCTGGTGTACTTGATCAATATCTTTAAAATATTTTAATGTTCAATAAAAATATTTCAAATAGAAAAATTCTTCTGTCACCAAAAAAAGTAAGGTTTCCTTTTCAGGTTCCATAAAAGCTTATGAACTTCACTGGCAGCATTTCCATAATGGAGCAGGAGTAAGAACCAGCAGAACAGGCACTTCAGCAAAACTGTCTGTCAACCATTTCTATAGTCATATTGGCTTCAGTCCAGAAGACTGTTTCTTACTACTCTGCGGTGGTGTAAGGACACCAGTGGGGAAAGGTGAAGTCCTATTTTGTTCAGCCAATATGGCTTGTTTTGCTTGAGCTTTGTCCTGAAAGCACAGGAAAAGAGAAAAAAACACCTTTATTTTTGTCTATCAATATAATTTGACGTTTTATAACTGGATGGACTGCTAATCTGGAAATGTGTATCTGTATCTAACCCCCCTACCAGTAACTGATAAACCATGCAGTACACAACAGTGAATAGAAACCCCAAAAGATCAGTGTTAACTTTCAGAATCTGATTATGAGCATGATGACACTTGAATCTTCAAGGTGACAAAACTGAGAAGCAACTGAACAGGAAAAGCTTTAACTTCTGCTACAATCAAATAACCTAATCAGAAAAAACCCACAAACCAACTATCTTAGACTAACTAATACAATTTGTTGAACAATGTTCTGATGTTCTAAGTTACTCATGCTAAAAAACACTCCCACTTAACTTCTTGTCAACAACCAGTGTCACCTAGCAGTCTCAAGTGATCAGTCTTCATTTACTTTCATCAGACAAGGTTGTATTATCTGCCTTTCCTATAGAGAAAAGTCTAACATACAATATTTGAAGTATTCCAAAAGGTAGAAGTATGATTCCAATTTCTAGGGTAATTACTTGCTATTTGAGAGGAGAAGCTTAAATTAAAAAAATCACCTTTTTGAACTAAATACTGAACAAATCAGACCCAAGACAATTCTCTGTCACAACAGTTTTGGAACTAGAGTACAACTTTATGCCTTGTATCATCTGACTACACTCAGTCTCAATCCGATAATGCTTCACTGTGTGTTCTAACCAAAGAGGAAAGATTTAGAAGCTTTTACAGGCAGATTTATCTTCAATATACACATACATACCAGCAAATCCAAGCTATTTATGTGCGTCTGTATATTGTGCAAGTCTTCAGGAGCTACACCTCTAAAGTGTTTGAGTTTGGAGCTTCCTGCTTCCCTTATAGCCATTGCAAATGGAACCATCCATTTTACACATTCCTCTATCTCACACCATTCATAACCTGGAAAACAAGATATGTGCTCATCATTTTACACATTCCTCTATCTCACACCATTCATAACCTGGAAAACAAGATATGTGCTCATCTGCCTGAATGTAGACTTAACATTTGTAAGCACATTAGACTTAGTTTATAAATGCCAATACCTGAAACTTTATGTATCAGCTCCGATGAGGAGAAATGATATAAAGCAGAAGCTGCAAGTACTCCATATGTGTATTCCAAGCAGCCAATATCCAGCACACAGAGATCCAAGAGCTACAAGACAACAGATGTTAAACAAGTCTAGCACAAGAACACCTTTTTTTCCAGGTGAAATAGCATTTGAAGGAAGAAATCAGTCTTACCTCTGCTATTTGTATAAATATTTGTTGTGGATATTGTGGCAGCAATACCTCATAAAGCTCATTTAAATAAGCAACTTGCATGTAAATGTTTAGCCAGGATACAACTGTCAGTGGATTTAAGTTCCAATTAAGAGCCTGAAAAAGTAGACATGTACAATACTTCAGTAAAGAGTTTCTAACCTAAACCATGCAACTTCATTTACTCTAGATCAGAAGCTGTAATTCCAGTTGGTCAAGGAATCTTTGAAACACAAAAATCTAATCCTCTCCTGTACCTCCTCCTGCTGATAGGGTGGGGGAACAATTCATTTTGTTAATACACAGACTGGTTGATGCTTTACATCACTTGTAACCTACAGAACACTGCTTTTCAATTAGAAATTGTCTCTTTGCAACACAAAATTAACTGAGGCTCTCTGCTTTTAGTCTGATTGTGCTAGATGTTTTTAAAACTAAAGTAGAGCTAATTCCACTTTGAAATACTACCTTCATAATGATCAATTCCATACTGAGGATTTCATCTTCTGTACAAGCTCCATCTGTAACATAGGCAAACTGGTGCAACTTTGGTGGATAAATTTCCTGAAAAACAGGAGATCAAGTATTATTTGTGGAAAGGGTTTTAACTAGTCTCATGCTGCAGGAAAAAAAAGTAAACAAAGACAACCCACCACTAATTCAGCATTTCAAAACACAGGATTAAATAACCCCCATCCTTACTCATGACGCTCTACTCAACCTTTGCTACACACATTTCTTGTTCAACCTTCCTGCTTGTAGCCTGCACCTTTCACTGGTGATGGGTGTATAACAGTACATAATGCAGGACAACATGCATTATGTTTGACTACATTACAACTAAGACAGGATTATAAATGACAAAGATTTTTTATACATCCTAAAGAAAAGGCTTTTTATCCTTTGTTGGAGAAGAACAGATTGATGCATAAAAGCCGTATCTGAAGACAAGCAGTGAGAACTTTAAAAGCACTACTTATTTTAATAGTTCAATTTATTCCAGTAAAAAAAAAAAACAAAACAACTATGTAGTGATAAAATGAGAGGGAACAATTTCAAACTGGAAGAGGGTAGATTTATATGTTAGGAAGAAGTTCTTTAGTCTGAGGGTGGAGAGACACTGGAACAGGTTGCCCAGAGAAGCTGTGGCTGCCCCATCCTGGAAGTGTTCAAGGGCAGGTTGGATGGGACTTTTAGCCACCTGATCTGCAAGCAGGTTGGAACTGGATGATCTTTAAGGTCTCTTCCAACCCAAACCATTCCATGAGACATAGAATAGCTTAGACTATCATCCAGCAGGTACTCCACTGACAACAGATGTGCAACAAGTCATCTCTGTACACAGCAGCCAGACAAAGGCTCATTTAGCAACTGCAATTAAAACCTTTATATTTATTCTAACACTGAAAAGGCTAACCTTTAGAGATGAAAGAGATATACTGTGATGTTAGCTAATGTTAATTATAGTAGCCAATTCTACAAAAAATAGGAAGAATTTTGAAAAGGATAAAAGGCTCTTTTTTCTCTCTCCCAGCTGAAAAGTCATAGCAACAAATTTCATAAAGCCTGCCAAAATGCATCTAATATACAGTAAGTGTGTTGTCTGTCCATTCCCATTTTTATGTTAAAGCTGGAGATACTTACCTCAAGCTTTGCTGCTATAAATAAAGAAGAGATACCAATAAGCTGCAATAGTGTTTTTACAACATTCTGTTGTGTTGCCATAAACCGATCAAAGAAATCTTGTGCTAAATAAAAAGTTTCTCTATGAAGCTTGTAGACTTCACAAACCTGGAGAGACATCAGACATTACAAAAGGTCAAAAACAGTGTTACAAAGTAAAAACCAGATGCTAGAGATGTATTTTAAAAAGCAAGAGTTAGCCATAAAATTCATATTGGCTTTCTGCTTCACTGTTATTGTGAAGAAACACGTTAACTAAAAACATGAGTTAAACAGTTTTCTTTGACACAAGATGACTGCCACTTCAGCAGCTCCCAAAGCAAAGAGATCAGAGTGAAAACCCATTTAGGAAATGTAAGCACATGTTCTAAGACTGTCAGAACATCAGTTCCTCATTTTTGCAAAGATGCATAATTCCAAAACCTCAGAAAACTCTCACAAACACTTCAGCATTAAGAACAGACACTGGCCACCAAGTCATCCAAACAGCCAAAAAGACTGGCAGGCAGACAGAAGAGTTAGCTGTAGTACGTTCTACTTACCAGTTACAGAGGTAGTGAGGTGGATCTGGTCTCTAAGCCACCACACCTTCCTTCTTACAATGACCTTCATAATGATTTGTGCAGCTTTTATCTGCAGTGTGATCTTAAAGAACTTATATATATCATGGAGCTTTAGGGACAAGTTTATTATTATCCACTACCAACCTAAATGATTATCAGAACATACTGTCAGTTTGCACACCACCAACTCAATCCATTTTATAAAATATTTTAAGTTTGGTGCCACTGACAAACTTGAGGATGAAGATTAGTGTCTAGAGCTAAATGGGTTATGTAAAGATCAGGAAATGTACTCATGGTAGTTAGTAAACTTCACCAGAAGCACACCTGAAATACTCATAGGCACAGAAAAGCTTACCTCCATCAGCCAGTCTAGAAGAATTGTTCTCATTTTAGGTTGCAGGAGAGGGTGCCTTTGCATGTAAAGTTTATCCCTCACATAGGTCTCTTCTTTGTTTATCATGTTTTTCCATACATCCTCTCTGTTCGCCCAGCTAAGACAGATTCATGTTTAGTCTCAAATAACAAGACAAAAGGGGGAGAAGCAGCAGCAAAATGGCACACTTACCCTAACACTGGTAATGGTGAAGCTCTAGTTGGAACAACACTTAGCTCTATAAAGGGAGAGTAATCAATGCCAACTGGATCATCATCTTTATCTGGAGTAGGAATCAGCATATGCGCATTTTGGTGAACATTTTTCCATGATGGCTATTAAATGAAATACAGGATTTTACACTCTGTCCTTTTAAATAATAATTTTAGCTGTAAACAGAAGAGATTGGCTAAAAACTAGGACAGAAGCTACAATCGAGCAGGGCCACCTATAGCCAGTGGCCCAGAACCATGTTCAGATGGCTTCTGAGTATCTCTAAGGATGGAGGCTCCACAATTCTGGACAACACGTGCCAGTGCTTGGTCACCCTCACACTAAAAAAGTGTTTCGTGATTATTAGAAAGAACTCCCTATGCTTCAGTTTGTGTCCTTCTCTAGTCCCATTCCTGGGCATCATTGAAAAGAGCCTGGCTCCACCTTCCTCACATCCTCCTCCCTTCTTGTATTTATCTACACTGATGCAATATTCCTGAGCCTTCTTTCCTCCAAGCTAAACAGTCCCAGCTCTCTTAACCTTTCCTTATAGAAGAGATGCTCTGGTCCTTTAATCATCTTGGTGGCTCTTTGCTGGACTCTTTCCATTATGTTGAAGTCTTTCTTGTACTGGGGAGCCCAGAACTGGACACAGACCACACTCCAGGTGTGGTTTCACCAGTGCCAAGTAGAAGGCCGTTGCTTACTTTCACAGTAGAGAAAGTTTGCAACTAAAGCTGAAGAACATTTACCCTGTTCTCCTTTTGAAGGACCACAGCTGTTTCATAGAATATCTAAGTCAGAGTCTCCTATCACCATGCAGCATTTTGTTTGTACCAAAATGTTTTGCATGAAAGCAAGATGCTTGCCTTCAGGTCAAGAATAACCAGACAGAACTTTAAAACCCAATTTGTGATTATAATTATACAAATACAAGGTCAGGATTTCTGGTAAGGAATATGTAGATGCAGTGCCTGAAGTCATGGTTCCATGCAAAGCAACCTTGACAGTGAACACAGCAAAGCAGTAGTTTATAGAATTTTTCTTACTCATTCATTCTGCAGTGCCAAGAGGAAAAAAACTAAGTGCTTACAATCCAATTGTTTTCGGAATAAAGCAAGAACATGTTAAGCAATTGCCACTAAAGCATCAAGTTGACCACTTCTAATACAGAATTTCACCAAGGTCTGCAAACATAAGACACCCAACACTTCACCCATCATATCCTTTTATTTGGACCATTTTATACAGTCTCATGTGGGGGGACAAGACAGACCGTTCTCCACAGACCAGAATTTAATTTTACATTTACTTTTCTGCCTAACTCTATTGAACAAGATCTTGGTGTATGTTGTATCAGTCCCCCAGGAAAATACTACTTGTTTTCTTTTGCAGAATACAAAGCCATCCCCATGAAATTAAAATTTGGTATTTCTGCCTAGCAGTGAAGTCAGCCATCTTGCTGTGAAACCCAGCACTAAAAGGACAGAAATCTTTAACAAGATCCTTCCATGCCTCAAGAACAAAACAAAACGCAACAACTTAAAATCAAAAGAATCTTTTAAAGTACTAACAGTAAAATGTTCTACATTAAGATGGTATTTTTTTATTGGAGTTCTACATGCAAATCTAGCACAGTTACATATGCAGTCATGCCATGATTTAATTTGGGTGGGAGAAGGCAAAAGCAGGAAACAGTGTCTTTATCTTAAAAATGACAGGTGTTCAGTGACAGTTCTTGTGAACTGAAAGTCTGAATGAAAGTGTCACATCAGATTGCTTAAAGTTAATTTTTGTCCTCCCTTGAAACTAGAGGAACACTTTGTCCTCCAAACTGCATGGCAAGACCAGCTGCCAACAGCCTTTGGAGAAGTGCTACCTTATCAGTTAATCAGCAAACCAAGAGAGAAGCAGTTATTATATAGTGTCTAAAGGTGCCTACTACACCGGCAGCTTCTGAAGGCCAAGATTTGCTCCACAGAATTGTTAAACAAAGTAGATACCTCACATACTACACTGCAGCAACAACTGATTTCAGAGACCTCACCACCCCTAATCTTCTATAAGGAAATATGAATCAAGGGTCAACCTCTTACAGGTTTTGAGAAGAGAAGAAGTTTTTTACTAGATAATGTCACTCATCAAGACAATCAGGGAAACAATGCAAACAACAGAAAAAGCACATGGCTTAGCTAGAGACAATTATATAGGGCCCTCAAAAGTAAGAGGCTACCAGGAACAGAGACAGGAGTTTGAATTAGTGAGGGAACACCATAGCTCTGGCATGGATTTCCATTGAGGAAATGAGCATATTAATCAGACTCCTGAGTCTTTAAAGCAGATTTAGAAAGAGATGGAACCAAAATTAAGAAATAATATCAAGAAACTGCATTACATCACATTGTAACTGTAAGGAAATACAAGCCACCACTGAAAAAAACAACAGTTTAAGGAGGGGAGGTTGAGAGGAAACCATGAAGAACTTCCTTTGGGCTTGCACAGAGCCAACCTACAAGCAGGAAGCTGCCAAAAAGTGACAGATGTTACAGAGAATCTGTGCAGTCTAATGGAGGAAATCCTACAGTCTTGGGCTTACTTCTCAGACAAATAGGAGCTGAAGTAGGATGCAAGCCAAAAAATCAGTAGGGAAAACTGCCTCTTCAAATCTATATGGAGCCCAGAAAGTTTGGTGACCCCCACAGTAATATTCCAGATACAGAAATAGGAACAATTGATCAGATACTGAGCTGTATCTCAGACTTGAGAACTAAATACAGATTGGAAAAAATGAGCTGAGGCCATGAGAAGGCTTGTTAGGAAGAGCAGCACCAAGAAGGGCAGAAGGTGGGTGATAGAAGTCCAACAGAACAGTCAAGCGCACACAGCTCCAAATAAAGAAAATCCAGGAGTTCAAAAGTGTTTTCCTTTAACTTCAAAGATGCCCACACCTCAGTTTTATGCAGCATGTCATCATTCACTGATATACCATTCACTTCAACACATCTTTTGGACATTCTTCAGGTATATAGGCTATACACACAAAGGAGCAGGTAGCAACCACTGGGGTTATTTGCTACAGGCAGAGCCCTCAAGTGAAGCAACCACACCCAGGAATACAAGCCACTGAGACACTTAAGCATCTCAACATGAGCTGGGAGACACCAGAACAAGCTTCCATAAAACCCAGAGCAAGAAGGGCAGCTGGAAAGCAGAGAAAGGTGACCCAGAAATGCATTCAAACAGCAAGGTCAGAGGATTTTCAGCATGAAAATCAGAGGCAGAGGAACAGCAGGGGGATAGGCCTGTCTGTCTCCCCCTAAAAAGCAGCACATCATAACAGAGGTACCAACTACTAGACTGTAGCCTTAGTTTGCCCATTAGAAATTTTAAGACCTATACTTCCAGTCATTTTTCACTCACAGGATGCATTAGTTTGACATGTAGTGGTGTTTCTTTGCCAGCAGAAAGGGACTCCAGAATTAATAAATAGCTGAGGAGCAACTCACATTATTTTTTCCAGTTCTTTCTGAATAGCAAATACTACTATTAATTTTCTAAGAAGTCTGAATATTCTCCTGCCCCTTTTTTTTTTGTGTGTTTTTTTTTTGTAGCCTTAGTTTGCCCATTAGAAATTTTAAGACCTATACTTCCAGTCATTTTTCACTCACAGGATGCATTAGTTTGACATGTAGTGGTGTTTCTTTGCCAGCAGAAAGGGACTCCAGAATTAATAAATAGCTGAGGAGCAACTCACATTATTTTTTCCAGTTCTTTCTGAATAGCAAATACTACTATTAATTTTCTAAGAAGTCTGAATATTCTCCTGCCCCTTTTTTTTTTGTGTGTTTTTTTTTTTTTGGGGGGGGTGGTTCTGTTTTGTTTTTATTTTTAAATTGGATCTTCCAAAGAGAATTCAGACTAGTTAAAGAAATGAGCATTTCAACATGGTAAGACCAGATTCTGGAAAAATGCATAGTGAGGAACTAATCAAAAGTACTTCTTGAAAGTTTACTCCATCTTCTCCTCTGCAAACAAGAGCTTGTTTCAGCCAAAGAAGCTCACTTCTAGTTTCAATTCTCCACTCTAGATGGAGGTGGCCATGTAATTCATAACAAAATGGCATGAATTACTCTAATCTAGTTAGATGAATTTTGTTTTACATGGAGCCTTGGAAGTTTATCTGTGCATAGAAAGCAGCCAAAAATTAATATGAGAATTGCTAGCAGAATTACAGCAGTGCCAGTTCTCTAAAATCAAACACAGAATTTATGCAATATTCTGCTGTCACAAACCTGATGATACAGCCACCCTTTCATCACATAAAGGGTAACGGCATCCTAATTAAGAACTCAGGCCTTATGTTCAACAGAAGCAAACTAATGAATTGACTATGAAGATGCTGTAAAGTGGGATGCGACTATGATATTTTGCCTTGTGTATAAACTAGTGTCAGTAAACAATTTATTTAATGTAGAAGTCGTGTGGTATAGGCTGCAGTGGATTTATAGCTACTTGCATTGTAGAATTGTTGTGCCTCAACAGAATAACTACCGCACTGGCTATCATACAAGCCTGCTATATGGCTGCTGGAACCGTAAACATATTCTCATTAGTGGCCCATGGCAATTTATATCAGAGAATAGCTTGTGTCACACCATCGACTGAAGAGCTGCTGCTGTGCAGCCAAATGTTAGCTTTTTTAAACAGATCTGTAACAATCTGGCTACTTTGTCACAACAAAAAAACATTCTCTATGAAGATAGGGATACACAGGTACCCATTTTATTTACAGTTTACAGAATCAAAGGGCCAAATCCCACCAGTATCCTAAGCTTAACTTGAATTCCCAAGTATGTATTTTGGATGCCTACTGTCTAAATTATCTAAACTTTAATCTACTTATAATTCCCGAAGGAACACTGAAAGTCTACCAGGCCAGGAACACAAACAAGAACACAAAACTGAAAGCATTTATCTACTTTCAAAGTTGAAGGTCAACGCATGCAAAATATATTGTAAGTTTCTTTCCACCATCTTTCTGAAAGACGGTAAAATTGGGTCCCTGTTGAGGGGTTTTTAACAATACCTTATTATTATGCAATAAACATGCACAAGAAGCCCTTGCTTAGCTCTAACAGAATGAATCTTATGGTGAAGGAGAGCTGTGGTGAAGGACAGGCAGCTCTTCCTTGTCAGAAGTGAGAAATTAGTTTAATATACTGCACAAAAGAAAGACAGAAGGGAAGGAGAGATGCCCTCATTAAATGCTCACCATTTGAGCCCTGCTTAATATGTTGACTGATAACTAGTATACGCAGTTGCAACAAGCAGAGGCCATTCCAAACAATGATGCCCATCTGTTATGGTAGCACTTTAGTCTTCAAACTTCCAGCTGCCACTTCTGGTTAGATATGCCACATTATGCATAGCCTTGTGCACGAAATGAGGATGGTCTGTACTCCCTGATCATGACTTCTGCAGCTTAAGTATCACCCTGCATTAACAGGCTGAAGCCCTAGTGATAGTGCCTGAGCAACCATGTGTGTGCATGCAGGGGAAAAAAAAGAAGGAGGGGAATAAACCTATTTCAGAATGGGCATCTCAATGAATGGAATCATGATGCTTTTGATACCATATACCAATACAGCACCCCATACAGATACCAATAGCATCTTGGGTCCAAAGATTGCAGAAAGGGCACTAAGGGAGCTAAAGGACACTACTAAAGTTTTGACTTTGCAACTCAGATAATTCTAAATGCCTTACTGAGAAAGCTGGCAATGGTTACTACTAACCTCCACTGCAGGCCTGATTTCCACAACTAAGTGATTTTACTCCTTAAGAAATTACCCCTTTGTTCTGCAGAGAAATGGACCCTGTTTTCCTACTGCATTAGCATCAGGATAAACTCCAAAGTTCTAATCAGGAACCCTTTACTTTCTGTCAGTCTGACAATAACTCTTGCCAGTGGGAATGGAGATGACTGGGGAATAAAAGGGGAACCCTTCCTCTCTCCCAGGTGAGACCCAGGTAAGATACATGACTGCAATGAACCAACTTAAGAAATTATTCTGTTTAATATGCTTAAGAGTCCAGTGCTTTGGCCTGTAAAGAACAGCACATAAGCACATCAGTGTACTCCAACAGCACTTTAGAGAAGTCAATGCAGAGTCCCTCCATGCAGGCCTAAATGCATATTAAGGACCCTTGCAGTAACAGGACAGCTGGACACACTGAAGTATGAACACAATGCCTTAAATCAACACAGGCCTCATATTTTGCAAAGACTGCAAAGCAACCTGTATAACCTGAAGTGTTGTGCACTCCTCAACAGAGGGTTGATAGTCCCCCTTGCCCACTGCTATACAGCACGTGGTAGCTGCACATCTCTTGCACCATGTTCTTAATAACGAGGTACTAGAAAGTTACAACTAGGGCAAGACTACCAGGAATAGGATCTAAAGCCAAATGCATTACCTGATTTTCATATTGCTTTTTTCTACTCATCTCCATCTGAGCAATTTCTTCATCAGGGTCCTGTAAGAACTACAAACAGCAAGATATAACTTCAGGAGCACAAGTTGCAGGACAAATGGCCATTGGCCACTGTGACACGTGCCCGGACCCTCCGGATCACAGCCCCGCACAGCCCACCCCGCAGCCCGACACCAGAGCCCCGCACGGCCCCGAACACCCAACAAAAGGCGCTGAGGGCCCGCAGGCC
>NW_009953205.1:5059502-5098892 GCF_000747805.2 Chaetura pelagica | reverse complement strand
GGCCCTGAGGCACAGTCCGAGGCCCCGGGGCACAGTCCGAAGCCCCGGGGCACAGCCCGCGGCCCTGAGGCACAGTCCGAGGCCCCGAGGCACAACCTGAGGCACAGCCCGCGGCCCCGCCAGGCCTCCCCTTCAAACGGCGCCGCGGGCCCTCCTGAAGTGCCTCAGGTTTGGGCATCTCCTCGCTCTGAGGTAAAGGAGGCAGGAGACGCTGCCGGGTGGGAGCTACGGTGAGAAAACAACGGCTTGGTTTGTTGAGCATTCCGCTGCCGTGGTTTGAGAGGCCATGGCTGGGAAATAACACCAATGAGCGCTGGGACAGGACAGGTGTTGAATAGAGCTCTCACAGGTCCTGACAAGAAGCTGAGACAGTAAGCAGGGTTTGTTCCACCCTGACCTTCTTATCTACTTTCCAGGGGCTCAGGGTAAGCAGAGCAGATTACTGCAGCTGACCTGCCCCTTGGCAGGCTGTTTCTCTCTATTTCAGTATACCAGTCCTTGTAGTTACCCAGCCTGAAAGCTGTTCCTGTGTAGGGTCTTGGTTTGTGTGTGCCCTGGAGTAAGCAGCTTTATTCTTACAGGGACACCAAGAAGTTCTTTTTCATTGACCCAGATCATTGATCAAGCTTGTCAAGAGGCAGAAGCTTACAAGGATGCTGGAGTTGTAAGTTTTGGTTTCCTTATTCCTATGGCAGCATTTACACAGAGCTGTTTCTGCATAGCTAATATTTTAAACTGAGCCTATAGCTCATAGAAAGCATCTTAAGTCACACAGTTCAGGAAGATGTTGAAATCCATGTCCTTTATTTCAACATAATAAATAGGCCTTCTGGATTAGCAAACCTGAAACATCACATGCACCTGAAACAACTGGAAAAGGTTAGGCTCAAATTGTACAAGTCAAGTTGCTTAAGTTGGGATTGCCATCAATTTCTGAGAATCAAGTCACTTACAAAAAAACAAAATGTAGGTGGAAAGTTGATTACAACACAGATGGTTTGTAGCATTCTTGCTGGGCTGTGGGAGGCTTCATCATCTAGTCTGACCCAGCCACTGTGTTTTTAGCACTGTACAACATTCTGGTTTCATGAAGTGATGGAGCAATGCCATGTGCACAGCTGAGGCACTGCATACCTCGGGCACTGGTAGACTGCAGGGTCATCCCACATTTGTCTGTGGCAAAACAGCACACATTATTCAGGGACTGAAAAAAGCTTAGGTCCTTTTCTGCCCTCTTTAACCCTCCCATCCTAGCCCCCTGGCAGCAAGCAGGTCTGCTTTGTGCATCTAGAAGAGAAGGTCCAAAAGGCCAATGTCTGCTAGAGGCAAGAAGAGACAGGTACTACTGACTGAATTTCCATTGGACCCAAAGTGTTGTAGTAATCTTTATAGGTCAGTAGATTTTAACAGGGTGGATGTCCTTTTGAAAGGTCAGATATGTTTTAAACATTTCATTGCACCTTGTCTTCAGGTATTGATGTGCTTTTTCTTTGACCTGCCTACAGTATTATGTACATTGCCTGGCATGGTAAGGTGTCCTAATATCTGAGGCTTTAAAATGTCTTAAATTAACAAGTAATCACTGCTCTGAGCTGTTTCCTGCAAACCTTTAATAACAAGCCAATTAAAACCTTTTTAATGGCATAAGTTGTAATGATACTTTACAGACAGAACAAAATTGAATCTAGAAGCTTAGTCTGAGTTGTAGAAGACCAAGATCAGAATGCAAGGCAAGTCACATGAAGTAGATTATGGGCAGGCTGAATACTAGTAAGGCTAAATTAGGAAAGAGTATGTGAGAACAGAGTTATTGAAAGGATGAACAGCAGTGCAGAAGAATGAAGTTTGCAGAGGTAGGCTTCAGTGTCTGTGAACTGCAGGGCCACATATATACACCCACCCAGTTAAAATCTGTGACTGCAAGTACTACAGGACTAGTAAGCTTTCCACAGACATTAAAAGTAAGAAAAAACAAGTGTGCAATAGCTCTGTTCTGTACTTGGGCTTTATACTCCCTTATGGCAGTTACAGTATCAACATGAGGTACAATGTGATTTGATCCACATCAGAAGTGGCAAGTACTAGTCTCTGTCTTCTTGTGTTAGAGGAAGTGGTTACACAAGTGATCTGTAATTCTTCAAGCCACTGCCCCATATTCCTGTGCTTGTTTACCTGTTTCCCTTACATACTAATCACACATTGAAACTTTCAGTAGCTGGGAAAAAACACCAAGTATACCTAAAGGTGAAGCAGTTAGTTTCACTACTTACATGCACAAATGTTGAGACAAGTTTTAAAATGAGTACTAACAACATTTTGATTTGAGTTTTATACTTTGTTGTCTTTTCAACAGTTGTAATAAATTCTGCTATACCAGGTCTAACTGGTTTATCCATTCTATTGCATTACAGTCTCTGAACTTTAATAACTTTTTTAACCTACCTCTCAGGTAGACAGATGAGATGAATGCAGTAATTTCTCTACACATTCAGACAAATTCAGGGCTTAGACTAAGCAGAGCTTAATTTCCTGTAGAAGTCATAAGAATGTCAGTATGCACTCCACACCAGTCTCCATTCTAAAGGTCTGTACACATTAGTGTTACAGCAATATGATAAATCCTTTATTATCTCTGTAAGGCCAGAGATAATCAGGTGAGCTTCCATAAATACAAGTATGGCTGCCTAACACTTTCTGCAAATCACTTGTTTAGTTTTTCCTGGTACTGTAAGAGAAATGCAAGTTTTCATGATAGATGGTTCAGGCAGGAGCTTCCTGGCTTTTTCACAGACACCCCCACTCTTCCAAACTGTCTGTTTTCCTTCTCTAATAGGAATATATTTGGGTTATCCCCTCAGTACTCGATGAGTTGATCAGCTTTTCTTTTGGAAGAAGAGCTAGAAACTTAAAGTTTTTTTCTCCATAGATTTTTATAGTTAGAGTATTTCCAAATGCCTCCTCCAGTAGCCTTTAAGAAGATACATAAGCATGTTGCTGCTACTAGATGTTTACATATTGTCTCAAGTTGCTTGAATTTGTTTTAACATTTAAAGTATATGGTCTTCCTCACTCAATATGTATTACACTTAGGAGTAAGTCCTAGTATATTAAAAAAAGTTACTTGATTGGCCCATTAGCAGCTTAACATAAGAAATACAAAAGATTTGTGATATTAGAGCACAGTAATGAAAACGAGTGCTCAGTTGGGAAGCCATCTGTGCTCAAAATGTATATGCTGTGTGCTTGTGTTGCTAAACAATGGAATTCCCTAGATAAGATTTTATAAGCAGTAAACTATGAGGCATTATACCTCCAGTTTATATCTGCTTTTGTTTAAGAAAAACATAAAACACACATTCAAGTTAACTTTTATTCCTTCAATTGAGCCTGGGTGAAGAAAATACAGCCCAAGGTTCGCTCTAACATCATTGATCTAGATCACTTTACTACTAGTTGCTGTTATTATCTAGCCGTAGCTACTTGAGTAGAGATATGCAAGTAAAAAAAAATAAACTCCAGAAGTATAAAGCTATATTGAGGTGCAAATATTACAGTGCTTATTTTAGGACTTGCTTCTTTTACTAATGCCACTTTTGGAGGTGGTATTCATTGCTATTCTGATCCTCTTGACTTTTCTTTTGGTTTTGTACCTGGAAGGGGAATTATTAATACATAGTTTACACTAATGTTTAAAAAAAAATAAAAGTTTCAAGCTTATTACTTTTGCAATTACTGTGATAATAGGAACTCAAATTACTTATAATCTAATAAACAATTGTGAAAAAATAAGCTAGTATTTCTGCATAAAAACATATAGGTCATTACTATTTGGATTACAGAAGTTAACATTTCAAATCTTGACTATGCTATAGTGGAATAAAATAGCAAACAAAGTTCCCCACAAGCACATCCTACAGTATTCTTGGGAAAAGATAAAATACTTACTTACCTACACCAAGACAGTCATCTCTTGCTCTAGTGATAGAGGTTTTTAAAGGAATTGCTAGGAAGCTGTGCCTAGACACAGCCAATAAATGCTCTACAGAAGCACCTGATTTCCTTTATAAGGGGCACATGACCAGTGGTGAGAAATACTGTTATTGTCTTAGTACTCACCTGAGCACTAATGGCTAGGGAGCAAAATCCCCCTTCCTGTAGGAAAGAGTAGTTCTTTTAAGCTTGCAAAGGTTAGTATTAGTGTGGATGTGTTTATAGATAAAGCTTTTTTATTTGGCAAAACAAAGTTGCCCCCGGTTGAAGTTATGTTAGGTGGATACTGAGTAAAAGTTTGTTTAATTGCTATACTTATTGTGGCTTATAGTGTTGTGACTGGTTTTGAGGTGTTTCTGCTGTGATATATGTGTGTGTGCAGCTGAAGTGTTCTAAGAGGTCATTTCTGTAAGTGGAATAAAGCTAAGGATTTTTTTTTTCTATATAATTAGACAGCTATTTAAATAATCTATTTTCTGGTAGCAAGCTGTGATACAAGGGGCACTTTGCACATATGTAGCACTTCAGATGTCATTCAAAGTAAAAAGAAGTGATACTGTTTGAGAATTACTTAAAATAAAGCTATTATATATAAGTGACAAATAATATTTTTATTTAATGGAAAAAGAACACAAGGTATTTGTTAGAGTTTTATCTTGTGCTATCAAAATAAATCCTGCTTTGGAGGGTGTAGCTGTTCCCATACACTTCCAAACTATAAGCTGAAGTTCCAAAAACTTTAATTTAGCATAACTGTTTTGTTTCCACCATTTTAATTAGCTGTCTGATCATCCCAAAGTCTGTTTTCTATACATATCAATTCAGTAAACACAGAAATCTGTGGTGTTACATTTTTATATAAAATATGAAAGAAAGCTTTGAGTTAATGCATCTGTCTTCAGTTCTTTGTGTTGCAGAACATATGTTGTTCTTTTTCAATTAAACAAAACATAATATGCAAAAGAACATAGTCTGTCGAATGCTACTAGAAGAATAACACATTATTAAAGTACTACCAAAAATATTCACTGTAGCTGTGGACTTTGAGGCCATAGGGAGAGGCAACTGCTGAAAACTGAATATAGTAAGCTTAAGGCAGAAGAGGGAGTTGTTGGATTCCTCCCATATGCCTGCATTTTGAGCTGGAATTCAATCAGATGCTTTTTATGCACAGAAGCATGGGTGAGTTTTTAATTAATCTTTAAAATAATGAATGAATTAATGTATTTCATGGAATAACTTGTTTTATACAAATCCTGACCTCTCAAAGTAGTAGCAAGTCACAGAAAGCTCAGTTACACATGGAACTCTGCCAGCCTGTTCTGCTTTTTTCAGCTACTAGTGTGGCTTTTCAGGAGTTGAGCATCTGAAGCCCCATTCCCAGATACTTCTCTTCCTGGGTGTCCTATTGAGGTTGATTCTTAATCCCCTGAAAGCCTGGAGCTTCTGGTTTGCAGATCCTAGCTCCGTGTCCTTATGATAAGCTTGGAGTTTCACAGATGTCCAGGTTTTTGGTGAAGTCTGCCAAGTAGAGTATTCTTGAGCCAAGGAGCAAGGGCTTCCAGGTTTTGCCTTTAAAAATTACCTGGGTTTGAGGGTTCATGGCATTTTTTTAGGTTTTCTTGTTAAAATATTATAGTTCTATGTTAATCTTGTTGGTACATATTAATACTGACCAACACTGCATTTTTGTGTAGACTGACTTAGTATACTTATGTGTGCAGAGAGGATAAGGGATTTCTCTTTGTGTTGTAGTTGTGTCTGAGGTACATTTGGTCAGTTCAGGGAAATAGTCCTGACCTCATTTCAAAGACACCAACTAGAAGTTTGTGATTTATATTTTGCATTTCTGAAATGGGTTTTCTGAGGGTTGCTTGTCATCTTCATCATACAGCTACCTCCCATCACAGGCAGAGAAGTGTAGATGATAAATTATATCTTGAACTGGATGTAGAAACAAAATCAATGACAGATGTTTTGATTAGCTACAGTATCTGGTTGCCTAGTTGAGGTTTTCCTGGACTGGAATTCTGTAATTAAATATGCTGATGAATGGCACCAAATAGTTTGAAGGTTTAAGGTTGGGTGCTCGTAACTTAGGTCGCTTTCTCCATTAATAGGTGTGTGCCCTTTTGCTTTTAAGGTAGCACGTATTTTGTGTATGTAGATATACATTTGGTCTGTAAGTCATTTAGTCGAGGCAGCTAGACCCTGGTGCACTGAATGTGCGTGGGTCACGTGCTTGGACTGACCACACCGTTCCACCGGGTGATATCGTCTCTCAATATTCCTTGTTCTCCATTTTAGGTGTTAATTTATGATGTCTGAGGCTTAGCCTGTAATTCAGCCATTAAATGCTGACTGCATTTTATATACTGTCTTCTACTGCCAAAAGGGCTTCTACACTACCACAAAGATTAAAGAAGCATAACATATGAAAGCTTTTTAAAAGGAAACCTTTTTTTCCGCTTCCTGGTTCTCTATGTTAATATTAACCAAGCTTCTTTGTTTAACTCTGGTTGTATTTTTTCCTCCAAAATGTTCTTTCTATTCTGGTTCAGTTATAGTATCTTTCAAATGTAACCCTCTCATTTTGAAGGTTTAAGATGTGTGATAAAACTCCAGATAAAACAGAATTTTTTTCTATATATACAATTAATTTGTCTATTAAACTTTTGGAATTTTTTATTTCTAGCTTCTTTTAACATGCTCACGGCACATGCAAAACATCACTGTTGAAATGTTTCAAGGCTATACTTTTGTTAGTTGTTGACAAAATTGTATATCATTTGCAATTGTTGAAAACCTTCTGATATATACTGTATAATGATTGGAGAAGTACAAGGTACCAGATAATGTACAAAGGTTTTTCAATAAACTGCATACATTTTATCAGCAGAGTATTTTATCATCACTCCATTGTTTGCTAAGAGTACATCCATGTGGAGTGGAAGGTATAGTAGATAATAAATAGCAGTATCTTCTTCACGTAATTCTGAATGCAGAATGGGAGAAATATAAATAGGTAATACTGTGGTATTAGGCATACTGAAAATAGGCATAGTGATAGTCAAACAGAAAATTCCTTTATCCAAAATAACACTTTTATTTTCTGATATTGATTGAATTTAAAATTGCCTTGATTATCTCTAAATCCTCCGTTATCCAAACATACTCAATATCCTGTATTCCACTTGAATAACTGACATTTGACTTTATGCTATTTTTAATGAGGTATAAGATTTAACTCATTTGCCTATAGTTCAAATTTTAGGATGGATCAAAGGAAACCAAACTGATGAATGTATAATTCAAATCACATTTTTTCTCGTCATGATTTCCCTCCAAACACCATGCTGTTGATGAAAGCACTTCTAGAGGAGGCTGTATGTTGTATGGATTGATACCACTTACTGTAGACAATCCTCCCTTTGAAGGAAAACCTTAAAGCTCGTGTGTCTTTTAACACAGAACAGCGTAATGGGAAACTAGCCGTGTTTTTTAAGTTACGTTTTTCCCAGTTTAATCATATTTCTATGTAATAATCTTCACAGGATGGCTTGATAGTAGAGAACATGCATGATCTTCCTTATATGGTGTGTCCTGGGCCTGAAGTCACTGCTGCAATGACAGTCATTAGTGCTGCTGTGAGACAAACCTGCCCGCGCCTGGCGCTGGGTGTCCAGGTCCTGTCTGCTGCAAACCAGGAGGCAGTGGCTGTCGCTCTCGCTGCAGGTAGTAGAAATGACTCATCAGTTATCCCTGTTGTTTGCTATGGCATTTACTCTCTGCAAATTGTGCATTGTACTAACATAGATACCATGAAAAATGAGACATGAGAAGCTCACTGTACCCTGAAAAAAGCAGAAATTAGATTTTGAGAAAGATGCCTGCTTGATTATAATAGATGATACTTCTGTGCTGCTTCAGTTGGAGGCAGCTAAACATCCCAAGGCTGCTGCTGCAGCTGTCTAGGTGAAACCTGTCTAAATATAATGATTAGTTTAAACCTACTCATGTCTAAAAGCCACCTTTGGTGTAACTCTATTTACTTCACTTAAATTATATTTGAGGATCAATTTAACTCGCTCTGGTTAAGCATTCTGTTTCAGCATCTAATTATATGTTGTTGCTACTACTCTTATCCATTAAAACTAAGTTTTCATTGCCTTTTTTTGATAAATGGATAGAATGAAGCTTTTTGTATAATAACAAAAATTGAGTGTACAGCTAGCCAAACTACTTAAAATTAAATTGCATTTGGGAGGATTTAATATAAATTAATCTATCTTTATTGCATGAATCCTAGACTTACTAACCTTTCTGCTCCCACTTCTTGATGAAGCAATTTTACTTTTTCCTATGTTACATTCCATGATTTAAAGATGGAGCCAGGTTTAATATGGAAGGTTTGTACTTCCTAAATACTTCATAAATTGAGGGTTAATGCCTGTTTTTGCAATTTGTCTAGATTGCATATGTTGTTACAGTAAGGTTGCACATTTTTGAATGTATGAGCTTTATAAACAGGCGGAATTTTGTAAGAATGCAAAACTAAAAGATGCAAATGTTAATTGAAATCCATACTTCAGGTAAAATAATGCAGGCTTATCTGCAGTTGCAATTTTAGTTCAGTTGAATGTGTTCTAAAAGTCTTAAATTCCTTCTTTTTCTTGGGGGAATTCCTGCTAATAGTTGTGCTTTTAACTCAGATTTGGTTTGGGTGCCTTAAAATCAGAAGTTGCCATTTTCGAGGTATTTAGCTACTTGGCAAATTTTTATTGTTGCAGTAGAACATATACAAAAACCTAAAAATGCTAACAGAATCCAGTTTGGGTTTTGGGGTGGTATGTCTGTAGGATACTTGAGGTACAAAGGCATTTATAAATATATGTATACATCCTATTTTAAAAAAGCAGTAGTCAAACCCTTAGTGAGTTATACATTCTTTTAGGAGCAAAACTGATCACTAAATAAGGGATATAGTGTAGGAACAATGTGTTTCTCTTCTCAGCAATTATTAATGAGGGAGAGAATTCCTGGAGGGCCTGGGTTTTGCTCAGCTCTACTACTGTTCTGCATTATTTGCTCTGTAACTGGAGAATGTCAGGTAGGAAGGGTCTGTGTTCAGTGCATTTCATTGCACTTTTCTAAAAACGATCGTCTGAAGTTCACTGAACAGGAAAGCAAAAAGGAAATCACTTTAAGCAAAACTATAACAAAGTGAGCGCTTTGTAGGTAGCTAATCTCTGGTTTTTCCATAGCAACTTAGTAGTGACATTAATGTCAATACAATTTAAATAGGTGGCTTGTAAGAAAGAAAGCCATGTATGCTTTCACTACAAAAAATCTTGCTGAAAGTGTTTTGGCTAGAAAGCATATGTAGCATCTCCTGCTAGTATGCAGTTATTCCATTTTCCCTGTGGAAACTCCAGTCTTTTGTAGAAATAACTTCTGAAGAGAACAGCACGTGGAAATTGTAAGTGGTGTCTAGGTGAAGGTAATGATTTTATTTTTTAAAGGGGGGAAAAAATCAGCAGGTGGGACTACAAGGAGTTCAACATCAGCAACATGTGGTTATGCTGATAAACATGTTGTGGGTAGCCACATAGTAGCAGATGGAATTACTGCATCTTCCTAGCATATTGGCAAGATATTGGATATATCAGAAGGTAATAAATGAAGGGATGAAGCCTCTGAGAAGGTTGAGGGATTTTCTTTAACTTTGGTTCTTTAGGAAACATTTATTAAATCAGGCACCTAAGGGAAGGAATGCCAGCAAAAACGTGTTTGTGTTGCCTGTTTAAGCAGTGGTAGGAAAATAGTGGGGATCTTGAGGAAAAAGGGAACAACTCCACTCTTCTGACAGAAACAAGCAGTTTCTGTCAGAAACCCAACTATTAAGCCAAAACAGTTGTTGCTGACATCCTCCCAGCTCCAAGAGGTTACTGCTCTGTTACACCAGAATGCTGAATGCTCTTGGTTCAGCACACCAACAGGTCCACCACAGAGGGCTGAAGGAGCCTGTTGCCCCAGGGGTATCCATCCAGCAGGCTATGGCATCCTCCTGCCATGGGCCTCCCTGCAGGGACTGATTTCTTCCTTCACCTGCCCCCCAAACCAGTGTCACTGTGTCTGTTGTTTCACTTTTGATTTCAAGAGGTAATGTTGAATACTGTTGGATTTCCCACTGTTCTTAGGGAAGATACAGCAACATTAGCCCACTCCAGAATTAGTGTTGTTATATACACATGCTTTCCATTACCAACATGTAACAGTGATTGAGAAGAAATAAATAACTGGTCCATCATTAACCTAATGGAGACGAGTTAATGGTGAAAAGCTTTTCAAGAATTACTGCCATTGTGGAATATTGTCCTGGCTGTCTGCTGATCTTTCAGGCATAAAACAGTCCCCACAGCTGTATCTCTGTAGTGATGTACAGGAACACTTCTGGTATGCCAGGTATCCCTCCCTGCTGTATCTTGACTCCCTGTGGTGGAAAACGGGAGCACCTGGGCCAGAGGCAAGTTATGCCCTTGTGTTCTGGCCAAAGCCTCAGTCTGGGTGCCTGGGAGCAAGGACTATATGTTCCATTGTAGGGTGTAGCTTCCCTGCACCTGGATGAGCCTGTGTTACACTTGTCATGAATCAGAACTCAGTTTTTAAGTTTGTCTTCTCTTATAAATTTAGATCAGAATAGTTCAGTTGGAAGGGGCTTAAAATAAACATGTAGTCCCACGGCATCTCCACCTAACTCTGAAACTGTCCTTTTTTCCCTGAAGGGGTCATGTTACTGAAATTCCATTTCTAAATTAGTCTTCATCAATGCTAATGACACAGTTGGTAGTTGATTAAGTGCGGTTTCATATTGGAAGAGATCCCAGGTATCCAGGTCTCTCCTGTATCTTCTGTAAACACAGCTTTGCTCACTGTCCCTTCATCCACCAGCAGAGATACCCTCCATGGGATTTCACTTGCTATAGCCCATGGTGCTGTTTAAGGTGAGATAGAATGGGGCAGAACCGCATACTGCTTTTCTTTTTTTCTGAACTGCCACTATATTAATGCTGTGTTGGGAGGGAGGCAGCAAAGCTGAGAACTGAGGCAGGGATGCACATGCCTTGGGAGCATCTGCAGGTGTTGTGGAGCAAGGCAGCGAGTGCTGTGGACTCTGCAGGAAACACTTCTCCCAGTCCTGTAGTTCATGCTGAGCATGGAAGGAGCTGCTGCTAAACTGTGTCCTGAGTAGTAAAGGGTTTTCACAGCATGGTGATTGTATGTCTCTAGGATCAACAGCAGGCAAAGCTGATACTCCAGCATTTTCATTTTCAGCACAAAATCAGTCTTTCAGAATCTTTTTTGAATTAGGGAGGCAAGAAGACCTGGGAGTCAGGTTTTATGGCATATATAAAACTAGATACCACCAGTAAAATTACTTGCAGCATCTTGGCTTTGTGTAAAGGCAAAGGTTTTTGCCTGAAGTTCAAAATGTAGTAGCAAACAAGAGCTGCGGCCTTGCAGAGGCCAGATCCCATTTCTGTGATAGTAATAAATCCTAGCTCTTGGCTCCTTTTGCCTTTTTAACTGAAGAGAGGAGCATATCTGAGAAAGGGCTTCTCCATTACTCCATCCAATTCAGTTTTGGGGTGTTAAAATGCAGTGATACACACATTTGCAGCATTTAAGATGGATAAATTAAAAGTATTATTTCCTCCCTTAGCTCAGTCTTGCAGTATTTTCTTACCCAGCAAAATAAGTGTTTCGGTATCTTTTTTTAAATAATAAATTATGGGAAGGAAAGAAAATAGTTTTTCTCTGCAAATTATAGACCTTCACAGCTCTTTCAGTAAAGCAGTTTAGGCTTAAAATAAGTGGAGTGACAACTTTTGAAAGAGACAAGCTCTAGTTTCTATAGCAGGTCCTGCAGTGGCTGGTTACTTGATTCCTTGTTTTTAATATAGTCTTGAAGTTCTGTTTCTTAGGTTACATTGGAAATTTCCTATTCTGTTTTCCAGTGAGAATACAAAATTTTTTTGTTCCCATATAAATCAGAAATGGGACTGCCTATTAACTATTCAACAGCTATTACTTTTCAACTTGCCAAATATGAAAGTAAGCAATAGTATCATTATCAAAGTTTTATGAGCGTAAAAATGAATTAATTAGCAGAATCTGATTATGGCTTCATAAAGCAGAAGGGTAATGGTATGGTGCCTATATTTACTACCTTTGGTTAAGATTTGTATTTTCAAAAAAACCTCAGAAAGTGCAGCCTTGTTAAACTAAGTACAATGCTAATGTTTAGCAGAAAGTCTTACTAAGTGAAGGAAATTGTCACGAGCCGGTACCGGGGGGCTACCGGCTGTCAGGATGTTTTCGCGACTTCCCCCCCCAGTGTGGAGACGTTTATCAATTAGCCCGAGCTAAGCAAGTGTCAACAAACAACATGTTAAGCAGTGACTTCAGTAAATGAAATTACTCAATAAATAGCCCCTATCCTCAGTTACACGTGATTACTGTGAGAATTTGGCATATCTCTAGACCTATTGATAATCTTATGATTAGAGGAGAAGTAATTTTTCTTATTTAACGCTGAATTGTACTGTAACTTGGGTAATTTGAATAGAACCTATAGCTTTTGTTCCTAGATGCAGAAATCTCCATCTAGCAATTTGCACAGTGTTTATTAACTGGTGTCTACCAGCACCTGCAGCAATACTTGTGGCACACTCTTGTCTTTGGATCCTGGGAATGCTCCATGTTTTTCACCTACTAATCTCAAGGCACGGGACAGCTTGCATTTGATTTGGCATCCATCTGTGGTGTTTCTTGCTAGCTGGAGTCTGTGTTGCTAAGCAATGCAGGCTCTTCTCTGTCAGGCATAAGCTTCTGTTTCTCCAACTTCAGGGCTTTTGGAATGAAACTGAAATTTCAAAATAAACAGGCACATTGTCATTTGGTAAATACATTTGAAAGATCATTTCTGTTTATGTTTGAAATGTAGGAAGGTGAGTACTCTGTTGCTTGAGCAGTTCCCTGATGGGTGGGGTTGCATTCTGGATGGCTGCTTTCACATGCATCCATGTCCTTGGTATGATATCAGCTCTAATTAAACGTGCAGCTGACTGCAAAGCTGGAGCAGCAGCAGAGCTTCAGAAGGTCTTGGGAGAGACCTCTGCAGCAAACTGGAAGAACAGTAAAAGGTGTACAAGATGAGTGCAGAGCTTTTACATGTATACTAAGTGACTGGTGAAATAGACTTCAAGGCTATGAAGGACTGGAGAGAAGATGGGAATACAATAAGGGAGTCAGATTCCAGTCTTGTACCTCACAGCTGTGGGCTTATTACATCATGGCCCCAAGGCTTCAGAATTGCAACACAGCTATTTCAAGGCTGTGTAGGGGGTCCCGTAGAGTAGATGGATGGACTGTGTGAAGTCATTGCTATTCATGATCTTCCTTTTAAGTATCCATCCCATAAAGCCTCCCTAGTGCAAAAAATTAGTTAATGTGGTGGAAACCATGTTGCTAAGACATGGTAGAGTTGAGGGTCAGGCTAAGTTTGGAATAGAGTGGAAAATGTTTTTCTTTTTGCAAACCTTATCTTTTTGTACCTTTGGCACACCTTAGGAGTCATTTGTTGATGTGATGCTGTGTAGAAAACACAAGCTGGCTTCAGCTGGAATTAGGCAGGCTGTGTATTGTGTGTCACAGGCTGTTTTCTTGCCTGATTTCCTAAATAAAGAAGACTTAATGCTTTTCCTCTCTGTGTCCATGTCCTTAATGCTTTTGGACCTGATGGCCAATTGCAGGCATATTTAACAGGGGAACAGATGTTGGGGAAGAAGTGGACAGAATTGTATGCCATATATATGAATGGAGAGACCCAAGTTAATGAATCTCTTTGGAGAGAAGACACATCGTTAGGACAAGGGAGCTGTGTTTGGATCTTCCTGCTCCTCCATCAGCATGTGCCCACTGGCATGGCATGGCAAGAGGCAGGGCAGGGAGTGCAGCTGCCTTCTCTGAGCCACACTGGAACAGACTGATAGGGGCTGAGAAAGAGAAGGGAACTGGCAAAAGGGAGGAAACTGGTGGGCTTTATGAGAGAGATGGAAGTTGAAGGTAGTAAGATGGAAAGAAGTTGGAGAGAACATGAGTGAAAATAACAAACATAGAACTTAAATATGTGGAAAAAGGTTTGTTGGTCCTAGAGCAATAGTAATAACTTGCAGTGGGATCAAATAAGAGGGACAGTAAGGTAGGGTTTTGTTTGATTTTAGTATTTCTGTTTCTCAGTCTTCAGTTGTAGCTATAAGATAATGCTGGTTTTGTTTGTGGTTTGTTTTTGTTGTTGTTTTTTTTTCAGGTCTTGATTTTATCCGGGCTGAGGGGTTTGTGTTTTCTCATGTTGCTGATGAAGGGATTATAAATGCCTGTGCAGGTAACCTGCTACGATACAGGAAACAGATTGGAGCAGAGAACATTCAGATTTTTGCTGATATTAAAAAGAAACATAGGTAAATACAAGCAATATTTTATGTCAATTTGAATGTAACAAGGATCTTATATTTTTCTCCATTTTCTCATTTTTAAAAAATGCCTTTTTAGTGTCAGGAAAGTTAATGATACAGGGAGAACTTTATTGTTCAAGCATGATCTTGCAGTGCAGTTAGGGGATATGTTTAAAAATAAATTTGCACCTGTAAGCTGCAGGTTGCTGCATCTGTGAAGTTTGCAGTTTAACCTTCAGGGTTTATAAATGCTGTCTGTAGAAGTTTTGTATCTGGTATTTTGTATACTTGTGTATATGCCTATAATGTTTAAAGAAAATTTGTTTCTGGAGGCTGGGCATCTAAGATTATTTTTTGTTGTGCAAGCAGTTGCCATAGAAAAGCATCCAAATAATATGTTGGCATTTTAAAAAGCTGTTTTCTTTTTTCTCCTTCCTGCCAATAATATTGGTTTCTTCTACATAAATCAGTTCTGTCTATGTATAGATTGTTGTATGATTATCAAACAGAAGGAACTTATGACAGATGAATCCAGTTTCTTTTTTGCTGATACTTTATCATAACTGTCACATGGTTCTTTCAGCTATTTAGGTGTCACTCTTTGTTTTTTTTTTCCCCTAGATCTGCTCAAGTGTTATGTATTATACATGCTAAGTAACCTAATTAAAATGTTTGTGTAGTATGTGTGCAATCATGAGAATAACTGAGACTGGAAGATTTTAAATAATAAACAGGTAATAAATTTCAAAATAGAAGGGAAATAATGCAGTGTGGTCAAATTAGGCTTTTAATTTAAAGTCCTTTGAGTTATTTCTTTCAAATGATTTCTTTATACATGTGTATATATATAAATATATTGCATTAGACTTTTTTGTAAAAAAAAAAACTGCATCATGTGATTTATTTTTGCTTTGTCTTGAGAGTTAATTGATAGTTGGATTGGATTTTACTTCCTGTTGTTCAAAAGCTTTGCTTTTTACTAAAGGAAAAAAACTTTGTTTCAGGCAGATTCATAAGCTGAGAAGGAAATGTGAAAGAACTTGTTGGTTGAGTTTTTTAATGTAGAAAAACGTTCCTGCCACTGAGAGCTGCTAGCCTCCTGTGCTTTAATGGGGGATAGCTATTCTTGTAGCCTGCCTGCTGTGTTACAGCAACCCTCCACATGCTGGTTTTAGGGTGCCTACTACTCTTAAGCTCCATTTCAACCTCATTGTATGTAGTAGGTACTTCTGCCTGCCTTTCTCCAGACAGGGAGCTAGTGTGCTTGCTTTTGTATCCACCCTATGAGTGGAACTTACTGCACACATGTAAGGCTGATGAATATGGCCAGAGCATGTCCCCCCCAGAATGTTGTCTCTCCAGGCTGCTCTAGGAAAGAGATTGGCTCCATCACCACTCATCAGTGCAGCATGTTGACCATAGCCATTATTTTCTACTTAAAAGAAAATATAGAACCAAGAAAGTCAGGTGTTGAACAAGCCATGGCTGGAATTCTTTCAAAGTTTAGAACAGTTTAAATTTAAAGCTGCTATTGCTTTAGGTTTCAGACAAAGCACATCACCCATACAGCAAAGACTGCTGTGAAAAGCTAGGTTGCAGGTAATTGATGTTTGTAGCTGCTGTGTAGGATGATTCCTGTGATTATATCATAGGTAATAACTATACTTTCTGTTAGTTGCACCTCATGAAATGAAGTGGAGGGTGTTAATTCTGTTGTAGGCAGCAGAAGCTGATTTATGAGTGACTGCACATCCACAACTCCCACTTGAAGTCAGGTGCTTGATGTGTAAGCAGCTGTCTCAGTTGACACTTGGTAGTTCACACTTAGCAATCACTCTTCAGAGACATGAGACCCAGAGCAACAGACCAATCTGTTATGGTTCCCTGATGGAAAAGGTTGAGTTTTTTCCTATTGCTCATATTGCGATTTTACTTCCCAGTTTAAAACAGGACTCCTACCTTCTCTCCCAAAGCCTGCCTTCAGTTGTTCTGACAGCAGGGAAGATGAAGAAATGCAGTCTAACCATTCAACAAGATGGATAACAAATGTGTGTGCCAACAGTAACCACAGGGCATGTTCCTGCTGTTTGCAGCGCTCATGCTCTGACAGCCGATGTCGGCGTGGCCGAGCCCGCGGCGGCCGCCGAGTTCTTCCTGGCTGACGGGGTCGTACTGACTGGCACGGCCACTGGATTGCCTGCCCATCCTCAGGAGCTGAAAGGTGAGAGCTGCCATATGAAGGTCAGACAACAGGCACTGGGTCAGCTTCTGGAGTCATGTAGAGAGATTATATACATCTGCTTAAGGGGAAAAAAAAGAGGGAAGAAAAACTCTTCCTGTAGGGTTTGATTTGATACAGCAGAACTAGTGTGATTGAGGTGCTATTGAGATTGCCTCTCATGTTTCTAAACAACAATTTGGAGGGACAAAAATGAAAATTATTTCAAGCTTTTATACCACTGAATAATGCTGAGGCTTAAATTTAAACAAAAATGTAAAAAATATATGTAAAATATGTACAAAAAAGGATTATTCAATTTCTGAAAAGTCTTGATAGAAGAAAAAGCTACTCTTTAGGATTATTGAAAAACTAACTACAAATCTTTCCATTGAAGAGTTAAGCATTTTTATCTTTAACAATGAAAATGGAAGTCCTGTAAGAAAAGAGGCATTTTGATAAGGCAACATTCCAGACAGAAATACTAGGGAAAATACTGTTTATAAGTTTTGCAGAAAGAATACAAGTTGATTGGTAGAAAGAAAGCTACTAGATCAGAATAATTTTTATAGGATGTGAACTTTTTTTATCAAGGGAGTCATTTGACCTGTGAGCTCTGACCTTTGCAAAAGTTTTATATGATTCTTCATATTTTTATATTGGCTCAAGTTTGGGCTGTCTTCATGCAAATGGATTGCTCCCATGCTAAAATTACAGTTCTATCATGGCATTTGATTTCCATCACTAATTTTAGGTTAGATTAATGGCTTGAATTTGAGGGCCTCATTGCATAAAACTTGTTTTTTAGGTTTCATTTTTGCTCTCATGCTTGAATTTAGCTTGTTTCAAAGTTCCAGAGCAGAGTGAATTGTATTCAACTTACGTTAGCTGATGGGGCTGAAAACCATAATTTACTTGCCTTAGATACTTGGACTACAAACATCTTTTGAAATAATACAAAATCATTCAGTGTTTTCAGGGCTTTACCTAAATCATACAAGCTACACAGCATTTAAATTACTGTTGAACTTATCACAATGGTGTTTTATTTCATACATACTAATTTTTTTCCAAATGTGTTATAAATTATTATGCTTCAAAAAATGTTTCTGTATGAATATTGACCTCTTGAACTACTCAGATCTTTTGGTACAGTAAACTAGAAATGATAGGTGGCTCTGAAAGCTAGATTTATTTTTGAGACTACACAATTTTGTTAATATGGAGCTCCATCCCTGCCTGCAATTGATGCTTCCTCCCTACCAGCCTTAATGGAGATTAAATAATTTAAAAAATGATTTGCCAAGTCTGAGGGCAAAATCCTAGGTTGGATTCTGCTTTCACACATATATGGGCAACCTCCATTGATTTCCTGCATAGGAGAGCAATACCTGACCTCTAGGCCCATAGGTTTTTTACCACAGGACTCTAACCAGACATCATCATGGCTTCTGCTTTTCTTTCACGTGAACAAACATGTCAGCCTCAGTTTTATTCTTTTTATGGGTCCAAAGAACAAAATTAATCAGAGTTAGCAGCTGTGATGAAGTACTCATTAATTTTGTGGTTGAATTTCTGCTGTGAAAAGAATCTCTGGATCATGGATTTATATTATTTAAGTCACAGGATTTTGGACATTAGCAGGCCCTCTTATAAGGAGGTCAGTAGCCTAAAACAGTTGGGAGAAGAGCTTCACAATCAATGTTCCAGCACATAAGGAAATGACAAATGAGGCATATCTATGTCAGCAGATTCTTAAAAGGAATCAGACATACAGTCTACAAAATTGGTGTTGAAGGGAGTGAAATTTTGCATTGCACGAATGTATGCAGCCCTGGAGGTGCTGTATTACAATGACACACACAATTGGGCACCTTTCATCACACTGCAAAGCACCTCTTGAAAGCAGAACCTAGAGACATGAGATTTTTGTCATGTCTTTTCTTGAGCTTTGTTTAGTAATGTACAAGTGTTTTTTTGCCTTTGAATTGACTGGTTTGTGATGGGGTGTGGGAAGTGAATGTCTCCCTGTCAAGCTAGAGAATTGTGTTCAGTAGGGTTTTGTTTGTAGTTGGTGTCACTGCCATGTAGGCAGCCATCAGGGTGGCTCCTGCAGTGCCTGGCAGGCTGGGCTCTGGGTGTACCAGACACCATCAGTTGGCAGAGTACAAGGTCTAAAAATCAGACCAGGTTATTAAGGAGCAGAAATTATAGCTGAGCAATTTTAATCACAATTAATTTATTAAGTAATCTGTATTTATATTTAAGAGGTTATAGAAGTTTGCTCCAGTTTGCTACACTGTGAAATGTTCCTTGGTTGGAGAATGACTGTCAGGTTTTCTTTTTTGATATAACTGCTGAAATACCTGCTTCACATTCAGGCTGTATTTTAAGTGATCAAAGCTTTGTATAATGACTGCTTAGTTATCTATATGAACAAAGTATATGGCCTCAGCTGAGTAACCCGTGGAAAATGGGTACATATTGAAACTCAACAGCTGGCTGTGACTGTCACCTCCTTAGTTATTGTTCTTAAAAGTGGCATTAAAACTCATTCGCCCTTTCACCTTTTGATGGTACATTAGGTCAAAATAGATGCTGCTGCCTTTGCGATACCTCGTCAAGATAAACAGGAGATAGGAGTCTCTGATCTGCACTTTTTGTAAGCCCCAGACTTAATGACAGAGAAAAAGTCCTTTGAATTAAAAAATGTGTTACATAAACATAATGCTGTGACAGTGCTGCACGCTGCAGTCATTACTACATAGGAAAAAGCTGTTGAAGAGTAGTCGAGCAAGTTATTGGCACAGTGGTGCTTATTTTTACGCTGCTCTTTGCCATTGTTTCCAAGCTAGGAGCATTTGGCCTTTATTTCATGGAACTTGTGCATACCATAGTTCAAATGCTTTCATGGTGCTTTGCAACCAAACACTATTTCATTTGATTTTATTGAAGACATGACTGCAGATGTACTGTCACAAGAAAGAGCACAGTGCCCTCTAGTTACAGCTTATTGAAACAGAAATGTGCAAGATGTGTAAACTTAAGTCTTGTTACTGTAACATCACAAAATTGTCTCCTTTTCTCTTTGTGTCAAAAATATAATCAGAAGAAATCCATGAAAGGTGAGAGAGATTTAAAGCTCTGTTCAGACACATCTTGACAGTGACTGAATATTGCCATGCAACGGTATATCTCACCACTGTGGCTTTATTTTATTTTACAAGTTAGAATTCACACTAACACAGCCAAAAGACAAATCACCTTCCACTAGTCAACTGTAGGCCCTGATGCGCTTGGAAATGACTTAAAAGTAGCACTTGTAGCATACTTAATTAGGTAACCCAGTCTCATTGCAGAGCACTCCCATTGTCATTCTTCACATTGTCAATCCAAATAAATCTCCAGCACAGGAGATGTGTGTAGACTCCACATGTCATGTACATGTCACAGCAGGAGTTGGATACCTTGCAAGTTCAGAAAGCTTTGGGGGTTTTCATAGTTCCACAGCAGTCTCCGGTTTCACTGGTTTTTACTCTTTGGCTGGTACGGGCTAAGCTGTTTTCTTACACCCATGTGATCATGCTCTGTTTAATTATTTGGCTCATCGTTTTTCCTGCTGATGTGAAATAATTGTAAAACAACTACCTGCAAATGTGCCTTATGCACTTGTCATAAAACCAAATATTGACTTGGAATGTAGTTCCTCTGGGAATACTGTGAAGTGCTGTTGCACAAATCTCGGGTCAGTTGTAGCACCTTAATTATGCATTGGTGTCTATGTAAAGCAGATGTATTTCTAAGAGCACCTAGATATTATATACATAAAATTCTGATTTTTCTATAACAGAATTTTAGTAATAATGTTATAAATAACTAAAAATGAATAATTTTGTTGCTGCAAGCAGGATGTCTATAACAATATAAAATATATATAGAAATAACTATGGTTTTAATCATGTATGCATGATCCATCTGATTTGCTAAAAATTTTCAATAAGGATATTGTGGAATGATTTTTTTTGTGTTAAAATGTTTGCAAGAAGTTATTGTTTCTAGATGGAAAAATGGTAGGGCATGTGACCTAAAAAGAGATTCAAGAGCATTTTAATTGATCCCTTCAGTGAAGTAGGAAGGTGATAAATAATTAGTCTTCCCTGAAGCATAATTAATAAGTTAGGCTTCTGATGAAACTTCATTTAAACAAAGTCTTTTGAAGCAGACTTTTATATGTTGCATATATGCTTCCCCTAGTTACCTCAAGCTCTAACCATTTTACATCAGATTATCACCAATTAAAGCAATTTATATGTTTTTAAAGGTCAGAAATAATGTTCTGAGGCATTTCTCTTAATAAGTGGTAAAGCATTCAGTCCTATGAGTGACTCTTAGGATGGTCAGTATGAAATGAAGGGATGAGAAGGTTGCTTTGTAATTCTTCAACTGGGATTTTTTTTTTTCTGTGGGTAGTAGTGACTCAGGTTGTGCAGAAAAAATTATAATAAACTTTTATTTATCTAAGGGGAACCTTTTCTTGGTCAAAAGAGCTATCCACTTTTGTTTTCATTCTAAAAAATGTCAACTACAGTAACTGAGCCACAGATCAGTTTCTGCACGGTCAGGTCTGTCAGAACGATGTGTTTCACAGGGACTGAGATCACCTGAACCATGGACTGAAATCCACCTCTGTGCATGAGGAATGAAATGAATCTGTAGTATTTTGAGCCCTGTTTTGATATTTTGTCTTTCTCCTTTTGGAACCAGGTAAAGAGTCAGACAAGGAACACATACTGTATATAGAAACATAATTGGTTTGTTTTGTTCCATTGCCATTTATAGGAAGAGAAGTAATCTTTATGAGTGCTCTTTTGGTTTCTGGTAAACTAGCTGGAGCTGTCAATACAGTGTATATGACCACTGCTTGCTTTCCTACTTTTGAGTCCCTGAAATTTATCATTAAGTGGCGAGCACATTCCTTTTCCATCCCCTGTGAATAAGGCCATTCTTGTTTCTTCACTGAAGATCATCTACTAGTTGTTAACATAGCATATCAACATAGCATAAATTCAGCAAGGAGACCTGGCAGACCTGGCACATCAGTTAGCTGTATTGTGATAACTTCATGGGAAGATTGGAGAGGCGACTGTTTATGTCTTAAGGTGAGGGGAATTGAGAACACGGTTAAAACTCCATGTGGGGCATGGAAGTCCATATGGTCACTCCAGCATTACTAAATCTTCTGTCAAGGCAATGGACCTGGTTTGTCTGGAATCTATACTGGGTGCTACTGCAACACAGTAGTAAATGAGAGCTTCTTTCCATGGATGCGGAAGCACAACGGAGCCTCTAAGCATGATGGTCACAATCACAGTAAGTAAAGGGGTCTGGTCCTGATGTGCAAATATTCCACATCCCTGGTAAGAAGAGATGCTGGATGTGGAATAAAAATGAATTTATGGCACAATATAGAAAAATGCAGTACCTACTTTGCCAGCCAGTTCAACTTAATCTTGCTTAGATCCTGTTTCTTGAGAAAAAAGAGGGCTACAGCGATGTTTCCAAGACCCAGGTTTCATATCTTCCATAGCACTTAAACCATTCTCTGGTATGTGGCCAAGAATATTCTTCTGCAGCATTCCATACAACAAAAGGCAAAATAAAAGTGGAATTTTTCTTAACAGCTATTTAGAGCTAAAGGTGTTTTTCCTTGAAGTTTTTTCATTCTCTAGTAGAAGAAATACTTTGATCATGAGTGTCTTCATGCTCACCTTTCTTTATTGTGGAAAAACTATGCAAATTAGAGTCTTTACAGAGTTTCAAGGATGGGACTTAACAATAATTTTTGTTTTCTTCAGAGGTTAAGAATGCTGTGAAGATTCCTGTGTTGATTGGGTCTGGAGTGACTCTGGAAAATGTGACGAATTATTTGGATGCAGACGCTCTAATAATTGGTTCGTATTTCAAGAAAGAAGGTTATTGGGCAAATCATGTTGATCCTGACCGAGTAAAGAAGTTTATGGAACACATAAGTAAACTGAGAGAATGAGTTTGTCAGGAAATGGTACTTCTTTGGTGTCTAAATCAGTGTGGTATGATACATCAGAGAGAATTAATGCATACATGGCCTTGAATGGCTAATAACATTAAATGAAAACATACATCATCCCATAACTAGCTGAGAAATATGGTGACTCCTTACAATAAACTGGTGCTCTCATGTTTGTTTCTAGGCATCACATCTCTGTGGCACCCAAAGCCATTGCCAATGCAAAACTAACTCTCTGAAGGCTTGTGTAATATATTCTCTCCTATAAGAAAAATGCTTATGGAGTCTAAGAATTTGTAGTAAATATTCATCACAGGTGAGCTGAGTTTTGTTTTGCCTATGAGTACAATAGGATACCTTAAGTTTACAGCTAAGAGTATTGTACATTGGACAAGTTAATTAGCCCTTCAGTTTCCCCATCTGTAAAATGATGATAAAGGTACCCACATCACACAAGGGTTATAAGACATAATAAATGAATGAATGTTCAGCATTTTCATCTCTTCAAATGAAGGGCTCTATTAAATTTCAATATCGTTATTTTTTCATTAGAATTGTGCATTTATTAAAACATGTAGTAATTGTTTACCATACAAAAATTTAAGATAATTGGGAAATTGATTTACTTACAGTACTTACTAGAGAATTACATTTTAAGTAGTGTTGGAATTTAGTCAAAATGTTTTTGCAAAAATTGGAAATTTTAATAAAGGTTTATTGTTACTTTTCAGCAAGCTTCTACAGTGTTGTACCTCTCCAGATTAGTATTACTGATGTTAACTGCCAGGTTCCTTCCAATACACAAGGTGTAATTATGATGGAAACCTTTCTGCCAAAGCTGACAGGTAAACAAAAAAATTAATTTTTCCTGTAAAATATAGAGGAAGAACATGCCAGTCTTCCTTTATGTGTTGTAAGAGATCCCCCTTGAATTTAATCTTCCAGCTTTGAGAACATTTAAAATAACACAAAGAATACCTGTTATGTCATGGCTCTATAAAAAGTGGGCATATGTTTTCATTCCGTGGGACTGGGAGCAAGTTTGTCTTCTGGGATCTCGTCTCTTTCCTACACATCTATGCATCAGGCATCTGCTGATGCTAATGAACATTATATTGTAGATATCAAAGCAAGTATGCAGACACACTTTTTGTCAGCTGGCAGAGTGCCCATGCTTTTCTAAACAAAGGATATATCCTCCTTCCAAAGGCAAAAAGATATTCAAGAATTTTAGTTTCGTTAACATAGTGGTGATTCCAGAACACTGATAAGGATTGTTCAGTGTTGATAATGATTTTTAAAGAAACAGATTACAGTTGCCAAAAGTCACATTCATCACTGTGAGTGTGAAAAGTGTTACCAGCATGTTTCTTGAATTGCTTTCAACTCATTCAGATCCCAAAAACTCAGAAGTGACTGGAACTCAAATGAGCTTTCATCTGAATAAAGGGGGTGGTAAATGAGAACTACTCCAATGCTGTATGCAAGGTCTAAGTGAACCAATGTCATACACAGGAGTCTTTGTAAGAAAAAAACCCTAACAAGTTGGTATAACATTCATAGCATGCAATGGATACTGTAGAGAGCATTTTCACTGTCAGGTTTTCATTTAATGTACCACTATGTAGCAGGGAAGGAGCAGGCCACAGTTTGGGTTTATATTGTTACATATGAATGGTTAGTGCAGAATTTAGGGAACAAAAGTAAAGGAAAGCTGATTTTAAAGCCTGGAGATGTGACTGATCACCAGCTCTTTATTATTCTTTGTTCTGAAAGTGTTTGTCTAGCAGCATTAAGCATCTGCTTGCCTGATTCACACAGATGCTGTCAGTAGAATTTGACCTTTTGTTCAGAAAGTGTTTGAATATTTAATGTAAAAAATATTAAGTTATCAGAAAGGCTGTCTCTTTTGGGAAGACTATTCAGTTTTTTACAGCCCAAGTTGTTAAAGTACTTTGGAGCATGAACCAACTTCAGTGCAGAACAAAGCAGGCAGTGCAAATGTGTAGAAACTCCAGAAGTAAATAACAGCTGTTCAAGAAGCCTTCTATTAAATATGTATTAATTAATTTGAAGTGCATCACTTAAATATGTGAAGAGATTATCTTGTATTAATTTACATTAAAACACACAGCACTTGTTAGTCTCATTACAGTATCCTAAGTATATCCTAAGCTATCACCTCATCCGACACTGAGCGTTTTGTTGGGTGTTGATTGCTTTCGATTTGCCCTTTGAAAATGTCAGATAGTGGCCTCCCTTTCTTGTTGGATCTCATCTTTCTCTCAGGTTTTGCTCTTGCACTGTTACTGTACTTACTCATGTCTGTTCTGTGCTGAACAAAATAAACCTTGAAAATAGATTATGAAAATATAACAGTAATTGCCCACAGCTCAGTTCCCTGATGTACCCACCTGAACTTCAAGTGTGGTACTTGCTGTTAACTTATGAACCAGCAGAGAGAATGTAAGTGTCTGTTTGTGTAGCAAAACGACTTTACATGAAGTTTCAGTATCACTGTTTACTACAGGAAAGATGACGTTCTTTTAGTGAAATTGTAGATAAATAAAAATTGCTGGTAATAATAGGCTTTTTAATCTAAATGTCTAAATATTATCAAGCCCTCATTCCATTCATAAAACTTTAACACTTTTACCTGGGCCTACTAAAACAAATTGTTTTTAACATATTTCCGTGTTGAAATTATGTAAGCTTGTGAGATTTATGGATAATTTTCAGATTATTTCTTCCCTGTGTCATTCAGGCAGCTGATCCAGCTGCTACGCTGTTCTTGCATCCCATTATTTTTGATTCTGTGGACTTCCTGATTATAAATTGGAGTCCAGTTCTTGTTTCCTTCATCTATTCCAACAAACTCCTCACAGGGGGAAAACTGAGGAATAGAAAGGACTTGCAGGCAGGTCCTGGCAGAGCAGGAAGGAAACCAAGATATTTGGCTTTAGCAAAATCTCAAAGTCCATGACAAATTGCTACTTTGCATGGTTCTCTTGAGAGAATTGAATGGGGATGTTTGCTGTCATTTCAAGTTGTTTGCAGCCTCTTCTGTTAAAACTGAATTCACACCTACTTAGGTTTCCAAGATCTTCTCTGGTGGTATGCCTGCTTAAGGAGACATTTTTTCATAACTGAAAGTTAAAGTTTTGCAGGATAATTATGGCAATAAGGGATGGTATCTGTAGCAAAATACAGGCTTGGAATTCACTGCTCTGGTTTAAGAGCAGATTTAGATGTATGTATCTTTTTAAAAAAGTTACATTTTGCATTACAAAAAATTCACTTACTTCTACACCTTTGTGCTAGCAATTCAGTGTTTGCTGTGCTGAGGAACTTAGAAGTTGAGTTTAAGGACAGAACTAACTGGCTTTTTTCTTGCATGTTTGCAGTGCTTACCTATGTAACCTAAATGATATATCGTTTAGAAAGGGTGGAGAATTGGGCTGAGGCTTTCTTTTTGTGGGCTAACATGCCACAGTGTGTAGTTGAATTGACCCTCCACTTCACTCTATGATCCTCACTGCAGAAACACTATTGGAACTCAGAATCCTTCAGAGAGAGACAAAGCTGGATTCCTAGCTTAGAGGGATCAGGGAAACCTACTCAATTAGCTCCTTGCTTTGATAAGAACTGGTGCTTGTACTGGGTCATGCAGGAAATTGTGTTGAGGCATTATGGAACTTCTCTCAGTTTCTTTCTTACTCTTACCAATTGTTTGACTCTTGGTGACAAGTATTATTTGATCCTTTGAATACTTGTTTCAGGGATAAAAACCCTCTCTTAAGATGTTTGTTAAACACTTGTGTTAGGACTGACAACTTCAGTCACATTGTTCTCATATGGTGACTGCTTAGGAATCTTCTAATGAAAAGTCAACACGTGGTCAATATGAAATTGAAAATCTTGCATAGTTTGACTGCCTGCATGTGCCTGACTTCATCTGTCAAAAAGACTTTTGACACTCACTTGCTGAGGTCCAGACAGACCTATTAAATACTTCCCTTGGATTATTCTTCAGCTGACAAAGTTACTACTTGCTTATGTTCCATGTCAGACTGATGCCTTTGGGGCACTGAAGTATTCCAGCCTTCATAGAAGAGTTCCTTTCCCTGTGCTTTGCTCACAGCCAGGGAACCAGCACTCCTCCCTGTCTGCCTCTGTAGGGCTACAGCAAATAGAGGAAACAGAGGCAGCAGCCAAACTACAAGTAAGGTCAGACGGTTTCTAGTGAAATGTTGAGAGTAATAGATAGAGTAATCTTTAAATGCATAGGTAATTTTAAGGAGAAAAAAATCCTTTCACATGAGCCAAGAAGGGTTGCATTTTGCAACATACTCTGTTTCTTTGCTTATGTTTTGAATCTTTATAAGTATTAAAGGTAAGGAGAGCCTAAGATGTTTCTTTTTAAACACTTAAGAATGGGAGAAGATGAGGCTAATTATCTTGATTAAAAATCTGTTGATCTTATTAACAGATAGGTTTCTTGCAAAATGTCAAAAAAGGATTTTGCTGATTTAGGCTGTAACTACTGCTCTGTGTTTAACTTCCCTCTTGCCTGTCACTCAAATTTCTTTATTTCACAAAGTAAATTCATTGTCAGACAGCAAGCATTAGTGTTCCATCATTTATTTTTCCATCATTCTTGAAACGAACAGGGCAGAAATGCTGTTTGGTGGTGTGGAATGCTGGTTATTGGGTGTTCCTCTACTAATAGATGCATTCTGCTGGAGGCATTTAATTGTTCTTGAAAACAAAATTTATCATCGTAGAAGCAAAATGAGGAACAAGTGAAAATTTCCAAAAAATGAGATGTTGATGTTAAGGCAGCACATGGACTGTTTGTTAAAACAAGTTAGAATTAATACTAGGTTAAGCAGAGGCAACACCCATTTTGCTTATTAACCTTGTTTTTTTAATCCTTCTCCATCTTTCATTTCCTTTTGTATATTAAAATGCAATTTCTACTTCTGTTCTACTGCCTGTACAGAGGGAGATGAAATAGCCACTGTACAGTGTAGGAGCTGATGAATCAGTGGGTATTTAGGATTTTTTAAGTAACAACACTGAGTGTAAAAAGCTTAGTGTAAAAGAAATGTTAAGTACCTAAACGTGATAATTAAAATCTGAAATTATGTTAAGAGTAGTTTGACTTTGCTCCCCCGGCACTGTATTAGTGCCATGTCATAGCACTGTCAGAATAGGTCACAAAACAGAAGACATTTAAATCATGTTCTGTACAAATGTAGGAAGAATCCCAAATTCAGCAGTAAACAAGGATGCAAAGGAAGGCAATGAAGGAAGGACAAGAAAAGATGCTCAAGTTTCCTGTGGTTTCTGCCTCATTGTTTATTCCAGCTTCCTGCTTTTTCCTGCCTCTCAAGCCTTTCTTGTGCATATCCATAGATTACAGCATGCAGAAGACTAAGAATAAGCTGAAGGCAGAAACTGACTTAATGAAGACATTCTTGTGATAGAGAAAAGATTCTGTTGTCTGCAGATGCGCAAAGAAAAATAGAAAAGCAGCTGCCCTTGGAAATGGAGTAAAAGTAGAGATGAGCACCACATCATGATGCTTTAGTCACAGTCTGATGTGTTCAAAGTTTTTGAGAGGATCTGTACTGTTGCTCAGGAATATAACCAAGAGGAGAAACAAACTTTGACTGGAAAAATACCACAAGTCTCATGTCTTAGATACTGTTCTGAATAGTCTTGACTTTTTGTCAACTTTCAGCTGGAGAATAAGGATAAAAGGAAATAGCTTTCAAGTGTTCTGTTATGGATGACAATATTAATAATCAGTTTCATGTCAAAACCTTCCGTTTCCTTTAGACAAAAGTATAGAGGTGTATCATGTGCTGTCATCTTCCAGAGGAAGCTTCTGAAGGAAAGAGGTCCTCATCTCATTATTTCTCTTTCCTCTGCAGATAGTCTTTTCTGAAAGGTTTTGTGGGCAGAGATGGCATAAAGGTGATGAAAGAAATTTATGTGGCAAGTGGAGTGGGCAGGTGAGATGAAGTGCAGCTGAGATGAGGTGCAGCTGAGATACAGCAATCAAATGAAGGCTTCCTGAGTCACCTGGCCTGCAGAATTAAGAAACTTAGGGATGTGGTTGGTCAGGAAGACAATACTGAATTTACAGATTATCTGTAGTACACCCATGAAGTGGTGTAAGTAACACTGGAGTTAGGGTGAACCAGGATTGCTTATTTTACTCCTTGCACTGTCTGAAGTATCAACTGAAGCATTTATGAGAGCAAATGCAGCTGGTGGCATTTGGGCTGTGGAAATTATAGTTTGTAATACTTTCCTAATAATAATTTGAGAGCTTAAAGAACGATGAGACTAATATTTCAATCAGGCACTGAAAATCTTCAAGTTTTAGGAAATATTTTTTTTTCTACTCAGCCTTGGTCAAGTAGCTAAAATGATGATGAGATTCCTCTGAAGCAGTAGCCATGGCTGCAGTCTCGTACCTGGTGAAATAGATCAGTGGTCCAGTCTGCTTTGACAACTCCTATGTAACTAAAAATAGGAGAAATAGAAGAGAAAATTTGTAGGGCTGGTAGTGGCTTGTATTTTTCAATAATTTATCAAGATTTGAGAGCACAGATTTCCTTTGGGAAATATTAGTTCTTAGGTTTACAAAGTGCCTCAGTTGTAAATACCCATAAAAATGACAATTTGGTAGGTTGTATTTATTCTTAAGCGGGTCAAAGGACATTAGCGTATTCCTACTATATAAATCTGTCAAGAACAGAATTTCTTTATGCTCCCAAATCACAAAAGCACCTCTTACAGTCAAGGAGAAAATGTTGCATTATTGCCAATCAAGGACAACAAGCAAGCATATCGATCTCTACCCAATAGCTCTTGCCCTGCTCACTAAGTTTTTATCACTGAAGCTGGACACATGAAGGGATTGGACTGAATATATACATATAGTGCTGATTTATTACAGAAGGAGAAATACAGTCTGGCCTTTCTTCTAGCTCAATATTTTAGCAGTTCCTGACATGGAAGCTTGCAATGACTTTTTCTACAGACAAAGTATATAACTTTCAGATATCCCTGGATGTTCACAAATCTTCAGCTCGCATAGGTGCATTGACTGTGTGTGTACCTGCATCTTGTGTTTGGTGGTCTTAGTCCTGAGTCTTGATTTTGAGGGTTTATGTACGTGGAAGTCTGTAGCAGGGTTGCTCTTGGTTTCAGAGTGGTATAACTAAACATAAACCTGGGGATAGTGGAGGGCATAGAGGAACTGACTTGTCACAGGTAGTTGTCCAGTAAGCCTTATCCTCCATTCAGTGTGCTTTCCTACTGTACAGATTTTGAAAGGATCTGAGAAGGCAGTGGGTTTTTGGGAGTGTGTGTGTCTCGACATATTTTCTTCATCAATGTGAATTCAAGCCAGAAGAAGAGACAAATATTGAGAATGAACAACTTGGAGTTCAGACCTAAATATGACCTGGGGTACGCATTATCCATTTCCACTGTCAGATGGGAATGTTGAGCTTTACCAGCCCCTTCAAATCACCTCTGAGAGTCAGGCCCAAAATGAGAAAGTGTCAACTACTTCCATACAATTCTCACATTTCCAGGTAAATACAGAAAGCTGTAGTTTTGCTGGAGCAGTGATGAATCATTACTTCCTTCCACCCAAAGAACCTTGGGCTTTTCCCCCTCCAAACATTTAACTTACTTGCAGAGCTGACAGAAAAGCAGTAGATTTTTTTCCAAATATCCATTTGCCTTTCCATTTATCTGCTTTGATCTAAAATACAGAACCTGATGGATGCCCTAGGTAAATCAAACATTTTCTATCTGCCAAAATGGTTCTGCAAATGCTTATTTCATGCCATTACCATTTTTCCGTTTCTAGCAGTAAATCAAAAAGTATCAGCCATTCATCCACTTTAAAAGTAATGCCTTTCCTTTGCATAATTACACATACCCAGTGGAGATCTGTATGCACAGTAAATCTATTCCTTTAAAAGGTTTTGCCTTAAGTACCACTGTGACATAAATTGGTGTAGCACAAATTTATTTATTTAAATGGTTTATTCTTTTAACTGATCGGGTAACTGTGATAGTTCCATTGTTTGATTTGGGTGGAGAGGGTTTTTATTAATGCGTCGGATTTAATTCTGCAGCAGATGTTTATGTAGAATGGTCTCACTCCTTACAGGACTTGTATCAATTTATATGTGTATGTAATTTATTCTCATTACAGATTTATTCTTAACTGGTGTTTGGGGGGTCTTCACTGTATCTCCAGTAGATACTTGTGAATTAAATAGTTTAACAAATGTAATGAGCAAACGTAAAAGAAGTGCATGTAGAGAAGCATACATATATGGACATTACCTCTCCCAGTTTGCTAATAACAAGTGCAGTATTAAAAGTGAGTGAGAAATTAAAAAAAAAAAAAGTCTTTCCGTAATAAGTAATTCTGGTACGTAAAAAAAAAAAAAGTCTTCCAGTAATAAGTAACTCTGGACAGTATTTTGGAAAGTAAAGATAAAAAAAATTTAAAAAATCTCTTCATCATTCTCATGTAAACTTGCTTATCCTTATGAGCCATGTTAGTAGCTCTCACAGGTGTCAAACCTGAAGCAGGCAAGCCCAGCTGGTGGAAGCCTGGGAGTGAAATGATTGATTTTTATTTTTTTTTTTAGCAGGTTTGAGTTTAGCTTTAGGCTTTATAGAATTATATTGCATTTCCCTATGAGTGAAATTGTAGGAAGTATCTTAAAAAAATCCACATTTTACGTAGTACTGGATGTGAAAGTCAAATTTAAGGTGACTGTAAAACATAAATTATGAGGTTATGTACCAAAATCGTGCAGAAACATTTTGAGGAGAGGATGGTCCATAGGAAAGTTTCGAGTCTTGACTCTTATTTGGTTAATTAAGGTAATTTCATTAACACAATCTCAATATTCAACACTATAATCTAATCCATTCCAAAATGTTACCTTTTTGGGCTGACATCACAGAGCTGTTGATGCTCTTTTCTACAGTTAGAAAGGAAAACCTGCTTTAGTATCCAAGGCAAACATGGGAAAATGCCATGGGCCTGAGATGAGAAGATGAATATGACAATTGCAGATCTAGCAAGGGCTGTATATGAGAGGAAGTAGTTTGTTACTTGCAGCTCCAGATCCTTGTCCATTAAGAGATTCCACTTGAGATTTTGTTTAAAGTGGATCTGACTTTTTTGGATCTTTTTCTAATATATTAAGTAGATCAGAGATTGCCAACTGCCCTTTTTGATTAGAATTGATGGAGATTGTTGCAATCATACAGTTTCACAGTGGTATTGGGGAACAGCAAGAAATGCTGGGCAGGGTGGACTTGGGAAGCAAGGGAAATATCCTCTTCAGACATTAGAGAGCAGGTTTGGTGCTGGTGTTTTGACTTGAGTGAATTTACATAATCTGAAGGACTGGCTCTGATTCCTATTTTATGTCAGTTCTAGCCATTCCATTTCAGATTAATACTGATCTGTGACAGTCAATAGCAGTTTTTCTTTATTATTTAGGTTGATGTGTGGAGATACACAGTATAGTCCAACTGTTTCAGCCAACCTGGGTAAAATTTAGAGAGATGTAGGTCCTGAATAGGAAGAAAAAGTATTAACTGGTTTGTAATAGTTCCTGATAATTTTAAGTTCAGGATTGTGTAGTGTTGTTGCCTGTGACAGAGACTGAATTAGTAAGTGACAAAGATGTCTCATTGAATCCCATGTCCTAAAATGTGCTCGTGGGAGCTGCTAACTGGGAGCGCTGGAGACAGCAGCCTTCCCCACTGAAACAGCCTCCCCTCTGTTCTGCAGTTGGGAAGCAGAGGAGCCACCTTAAAGGGCAAGAGAGTACCTCAGCTCCCAAATGGGCTCAATCTTTGTCTTTCCATGCTGTTTGCATCGATGCTAATCAATGTTAATTATGGTAGTGGGGCTTGTGATGTACTCATTATAAGAGCCATCCTATTTTTCTGTGCTTGTACACAATAGAGCCCTGATTGGGGTTCCCTAGATGCTACAAATAGTAATACAAATGGTTATAATAATGAATATGTGGTTAATGGTGTAAGACTACTAAACTCAGTTCATGCAGCCTTCTGAAGCCTCACTTGATAATCCTGTTTGCTGTACCACTAACTGAGCCATACTGGGTATGGCTTGACAGCTGGGGCCTCAGCACAGTTTGTTTGTGTTTAAATAGGTGCTTCTTTTAAATTTTGCATTTGAGTGTGTGGGTTTTAGTGTAAATATATGCTTAAAGTTGTGTGTGTGCTTAAAAACTTTTCTGATTCAGCATCCTTATTGGGTGAGGTTCATTATCCCACCACTCCAGTGTCTATACTGGGAGGTGACACCCTGAAGGGTGGTGTGCCAGGATAGATGCTTCTGTCCTAGTCTAAAGGTTACAGGGGCAAGAGATCAAAGATGCTTCTGTCCAAGAGCTGAGCAGCTGGTTGGGTGGAGGTTGTAGCAAGGGTTCCTACTTCCTGCAGGGGCTGGAAGTGGGTGGAAACTCAGAGCTGGGAGCTGAGACTTTCCTTCCAGCAGAGGCTGTGATCCCCTTCTCCATGTCACCAGGCTGGGTGACCTTGTACTAAGAGCTGATACCTGATAGGTGCTGTCTCCTGTGATTAATTTGGTTCAATTCTACTGTTATTCCCACTGAGAATTTAAGCAGCATTGTTTATATGCATTAGTTGGTATAAATAGTAACTATTCTGCTGCCGATTCTGCATCCCCAGGCCTTACTCTTGTGAGTTCTGGTGACTTAAATAGTCTCAATTTTTATTTTTATTTTTTTCAAATAAAGTTTTCAACAAGGAGTCCCTTATTTCTTGCTACTTAGTTTGTTGTGAATATTGGTTCTAGTCCTGATTTTTTTAATTCCCACTAGACTGTGTGCCTGGATTTTAGTTATCTCTGCAGTTTAGGTACGAGATTATCTGCCTGACTCTACTTAGTTCTCTATTGTTGTACCACACTGTTTACCAAGCCTGTATAACAAAAACGTTGTAAATTGTTAATGTTATATTACCTCTCTTGAGTATGTATGTTGTTTTAAAATGAATTTGAGTCTGTGTTGAGCTGCTTGGATGTTTGTAATTAATTTTAAAATATTTAGTATAGCAGCTAGATTTTCCCTGTTAACTGTGCTTTACTGAAATTTCATGATCTACAGCACACCCTAGTGATATCTGGAAATCATGAAGTTAGACCTAGTCAATTTTACTTCCTTTGTGGTGAAACAAAACTTACAACTCCACTAAGCAAAGTCCAGGAAAGTTAAATGCCTTCATATCCAAGATGGGAAGCTGGTTGGATCCTGTGTTTTATAAAACAAAAAACAGCCTTAGAAATTAGGCTATAGGATATTTTTCTGTGAAAAGTACATCTGTATAATGTGTTCATCTGGTTTGCAATCTGTATTGTTGGGTTTGTTACATCAGACCATGGGGAAAGCACCCCGGTGTTGTCTGAGGAGAATATTTGTTTGGTCCCTTTTAGATTGGAGTGAGCAACCAGAAGTAAGCAAAGCATTGTGGAGGAAAGCTGCAGGCAGTCTTCACAGGTCAGAAGCCCAGATTATCATTTACTGGTTTACGGTCATAACATTAAAATTTATACTGGATGTTAAACTCTTCCTTTTGTAGATGGTTAGGTCACTTGATTTTTCAGGTGATGGGACCTGTAGTTAGTTTTCAGTGGCCAACAGGTCCCATATGATCCTACAGAAGGATGTACACCTATCTCACTTTTTTCTGGATTTCTCTATTTAAGCCATTTGATTTCTTTATCATTGTCTGAGTGTACAAAATGCCAAGGGTTCTGTATTGGATGCTGTTGACCCCCAATGGGGTGAGAGGAGAAAGCAGATTTGAGAAGGACTTGGAGAAAAGTGTAATTAAATAGTCAAGAAAGAAGGCAGGAGGTGAAATCAAATTGCTTGTGTGTGGGTAACATTGAACAGAAGTGAAGACAATATAAGCATTAGAAATGAGTGTAGGCAATGCAAGTTATGGTGGTGAAGTTAACCCTCATATGAGTTCTCAAAGAGAAACAAAGGATTAATCAGAGAAACATGAGTTAGCATCCTGATCTCCCAGCCTGTGAAAGCTGTACCAAGGATCTGCTGCAGATGCTGTCAAGCACTTGGGCAGCTGGTACACATTCAGTATGGCTGTAGAATTGCTGTTGTTCACTGTATGTGCTTAAGCTGCAAACAACTAAGCTACCCCAGAAAAAGAAGGTTTGGCCAGCAGACAAGGAGTGCTGAGGCTGGTGTTACTTTCATGAAGGGCCATGAAACCCTGACAAGGGCAAGGCAGCCTGTATCAGTACCATTGACCAGCTCACAGCTCTGGCTTGGCTCAAGTGGAAGATCTGGTCCTGTATCTGTGACATGTACAGAGCATTAATTAGCTGTGTAAAGCAAAGCTACAGGTGGGGTCTTGCTTTTTGGCTTACACATGACAAGGCTGTAATGTTTTGGGGAGTGACACATTTCCTCTAGGACCTCTCTCTGCATTTCACTCTAGTCAGGTAAACCAAACAATAATGGAAATGAGCTTTTTGTTTTATGTAAATAAAAACAAAAAGTTTGCAATAATTTATGGTATTTATTTAAATGACATGCAAATTACTTTGTGAAACTTAGGGGGAAAGCAGCACAACTGAAACAGCACAATTGTTTCCAAGAACATTCATTTCAAATCCACATACAATATTTCATTCATGCTTAATTATTTCCCCAATGCTAGTCTAAGCATTACTAGTTTCCTTTGTCTTTTTGCTTTTGCATGCAGTGTGATTAGCAAAACTGCCTGTGCTTTACCAACTCCTGCACATATGGGGTTTAGCCTCATTGTTCAAGAGGTGGAGCAACAAGCAATCGGAACAGTCATGCTGCCAAATTTGGCACACGTGAGCCCTCCAAAGTGTACAGATATCACCCGTTCCATTTAAATCCCCGTCCATATTTTGCATCACTACCATAATGGCAACTCCATTGTCTGGGTGTATTATTTGAAGCAGCTTTTCCTCCCATTGTTTGTGCACTGTAATCCTTGAGGTTTCTGTAGTCATCGTGAGCAGCTTACGTGAAAGAAATCACTTAGCTCTCACAGATCACTCTCTGAACCTGCTGGCAGAAGAATGGGCCATGACTAAAGCATGAGACCTGTGATCTTTCTGAAGAAAATCTCTTCAGTAGAGTTTATAATTTGTTGCTTCCATGGGGCTCTGTTCTCAGGGTTTGGATTCAGCGTTATCTTTCGTCCCCCATGGATTTTTCTATGAGGCGTGATGGGAATGTAAGCTGAAAAAGAGTAAAAAGACTAATAATGCTGGCAGTGGATGTGTACCCTAACAACATTTTATGCACATTTCAAATACTGGCAAAGGGAGACATCTACTGTTTGACAGAAATTAAGGACAGTTGTTTATTCTAATTGCAGCAAAAGCCCAGTCTTCTCTTTTTCCATGGTATAGAGATTGGCACATCCTGCTGCTAGTCTTTTCAACAGACTTTGAGAACTTAATGCTTGTCTACTTAGGGCACAATGAGAGATCCACTGGAACTTACAATGGAGAGGGAGCTGCCCAGTACTTTCCCTTTCTATTTGTCTGCTTGGTCAATGCCCTCTATTCCAGTAGCATTTGCCTCTCCTGACTGTATATGCATGCTGTTGTAGGTAAAGCTATTTGGCATTGGCTGTTCTTTGTAAATTCTGCTCATTACAGGTTTTGAATGCACATCAGTTTTCTCCTGAGGCAGTAATTTATGACATTTTTAAGACAGTGGTTCTCAAACTGAGGTGTGCATAAAGCCAGCTAAAGGCCTTTTTCTATTTTACAGTTTCCAGTTCTTTAGAAAAAAAAAAAGTTACAGGAGAACAATCAATATGGTATAAACACTGTTGTGCTCTTCATTTGCCTTAGCAAAAAAAATAAATAAATGGGAAACTTGGTCAAATAGCTTTGTAAACTTTGGCTCTCATTCAAATCCTGTCATGTTGGTTGGAAGTGAAGTAAACCAAGGACCCTTGACTCTTCTGGAACTTAAGTCAGTTTGTGCTTCCTCTTAATGTCTTCAGAGTACTGTTCTCAGACTCCACAAGCACCAGGTTATGGCAGAGATTCCTCACACCACTGAATAGCATCAAGCATGGAAATCTGTCACTGATGTTATTCCAGATGCCTTCAGATGTCATCCTTCTGTCCTTGATACTAGAATGCTTTGTTCCTTAACTGAATTTACAATATGCATTTTAGATCTAATTTTGAACTTTGTCTACTTTATGTATGTCCTTTAATTAGAGGTTTGAAGCAAGCTCAGATGCACTTTTCTAGATACATTCTGCAAAAGAGTGAGGGGTGGAAGAATTGGTTGTAGGAGATGGCCTCTTCTTTAGCACCTCTCTGGAAACTTAGCAGGTATATTTTGTCTATCTTTTAACCAGGATTTTATTTCTACTTCAGTGTTCATATATGCTATAACATACAAACATGTAAGCTAAGTTTAGGACACCAACATTTACATTCAGTTTTGCTGTAACTTTTTCTGAAAAGGTCACAAAATCACAACTCTGTACCAGTAAACAAAATTACTCAATTAGGGCTGCTGAAGAAGTAAAAAGACAGCATAAATTACTACTATAATAAGAGTTTCAAAGGAGCAGAAGAATGGTAGTTGTAGTTAAGGATATGCATTAAAAATATCTTAAAGTTTGCTTGCATAGTGCTAGCTAGCAATGTGTGCTTTATTCCAGAGTGCCAGCCTATATTTTTGGATCATCTTTCAGGACTGAAAGGATATAAGGCAATTAATGGTGTTTTGTGGCCTTCTGCACCGGCAGTTCATCCTTTTGGCATTGAAACTGATTTTGCCCAGCTTGGCATTTTATCACCTGAGAGTGTGTGGGGAGACCAAAGCAGCACCTTTTACAGCAGCAGTGGAATGATTTAATTCAGTCACACTGTTCTTCAAATTCACCACTTCCTACAAGCTGATGAGACAAACCTCTTCTTTGCTTAATGTCACATAAGGTACACTGAAAGGCTGTGAAGAGACAGATGTTCTATATCTTCACTTCATATGCAAAAACCTGTTATATCCTCTATTTGCATTCAATTAGAACTCACATCCTGATGAATATCTAATGTATAAAATGGGGAAAAGATTTGCCATTGAGCATATGCTTTGCTTACAGTGGATCTCTGTAACCTGCTATTGTGTCCTCCTGCAGTATTTGGTCATTTTTGCTGTATTATTTACACCTCATCCACAGAGGTGAAGGGTGTTACCAGGTGAAAATTGGAGTGAGGTTCCTCGTTTTAAAAATGTTACCTTTTCTCATTGCACAGGGTTCTGGATAAAGTGCTGTTTCTTTTAGCAGCCAGTCTGCAGTTGGAAAATTTCCTTTACTACATGGCTCTGTTTAAGGACTTAAGTGCTATAGTATTATGGAATCACAGAATTGTCAGAGTTGGAAGGGACCTCTAGAGATCAGCTAGTCCAACTCCCCTGCTAAAGTGGGATGCCCTAGAGCACATTAATTACTCAGGACTGCATCTAGGCAGGTCTTAAATATCTCCAGACAAGGAGAATCCACAACATCCCTGGGCAGCCTTTCCCAGTGCTCTGTCACCCTCACCATAAATAAGTTTTTCCTCATATTTAACTGGAACTTTCTGTGTTCCAGTTTGTGCCTGTTGCCCCTCATCCTGTCACTGGGAACTACTGAAGAGAGTCTGGCTCCATCTTCCTTGCACTCACCCATTGTAGGCATTAATAAGGTCTCCCCTCAGCCTTCTCTGCTCCAGGCTAGTTACTTCTATATTAATTCTATCAGTATAGGCTGTGCCTTGTTTGATCTCATGAAGCCCACAATTTTTTGGTAATCCAGAGAATATGATAAGGAACTGAGAAGCTATAAAACTGTATTGCTGTCAATAAGGGAAGGTTCACATTAGAAATATAATATGAAGCAGAAGTGGCAGACTCTTTCAGAACAGATGCTGTTATTCCTGTGACCATATAAGAGCATGCATAGTGGGGTCTTTTAGTATCCTGGGAGAGATGTAGATTGTTCAGAGCCCTAGATGTTAGACAGGAATAAGCAAAGCAGCTTTTTTCACTGCAACATAGGGTTTCCTGAACTTCTGGGGATAATGATAGAAATCTCTTACCATCCTAAACTTGGATATGCTTAGAAACTTGTTTTGTTACATTTTTCCATCCTCTTTTCTTCTCTGAGGACCACCTCCATTACACATTCTGAGGAACACTTGACATTGGTTTATTTTTACTCTTATCTTTGCTTTCATGCATTGTAAGTTAAGCCATCCTCACACTTATCTGAGTTAATGCATGGACACAAAAGGGAAATCTCAAGTGTATTCTTAGGTGCTTTGCAAACTTAGGCAAGTGGTTGTATATTACTTGCACATGCCTCAAATTGTGAATGGGTTTTTTTTCTTCCTGCCATTGTGGCGCTATTTAAAGATTTTAAGAAAATAAAGTACAACTAGGTGAAATTATGAAACTAAGTCACCTATAGTTGCCTATTCCTTGTGTTTT
>NW_009953205.1:5057237-5059457 GCF_000747805.2 Chaetura pelagica | reverse complement strand
ACAAGATTAAGTGCCTCATCTTAAAAAAATCTGTCATTTTTTCCTGTGAAGATAATAGATATTTCAGATAATTGCATCAGTTATTTCTGGACATCTCCAGACTGAGCCTGTTTTTGATGGGCTTTTTTTTTTTTTGAGACCCTGTAAAGAGCAGGCTGAAAGCCTCAGAGTCAATGGTTCTGTTGGTAGCAACAGCCCATCTCCAGCTGAAATAATTCCTGGTGCCCCTTGGTCTATCTCCTAGTATGTCAAAAACTGTGAAAAGTGAGCCCAGCAGGCAGAGGACATGCTTAACTGGCTTGTGGCTATATATGTGATGTATATGTTAGGAAGGGACTTGACAGAAATCTGCAGTGGCTCATCCAACCAGAATACCAATGCACCATTGCTGTAGCTCATTTTGATGAGGATTGGGGGGGGTGGGTGTGAAAGGGAATTATTTTTTTTCTTGTTTTTTTGAAAAGTGTTGAGTTCCTAGTAGCCTAAAGAGGAAAAAGATGTGAAACATCCAGATAAAGGAAATGAAACAGTGAATCAATGGTGATAAAGGGGACAAAGAGAGCTATGCTATAGGAATCATAATAACAGCTAGTTCTGAAGAGAGCCCAGCATACTGCAGTCAATACAGTGGGATTATTGGCAGGATCTGATTTGCAGCAGGACCACCTTGAACTGCTGTCACTCCACCTGCTGCTAGAATTTAAAAAGTGTGTGAACGTTTATCTTGGGTACTGCTAATTTAAGAGTTGAAATGCATAAATACATGCTAGAATTACAGTGGCAGACCAGCCAGCACACTCAGTCCTGTCTAGGAGAATGCAGCCAGCAGAGCTGTCCCCTCTCCTGTGAGTTTTCCCGACTGGCCGGCACAGAGCTGAGCCCCTGCCATGGCGAGGGGAGGGCAGCCAGCAGATGGAGCCTGCTGGGGAGGGACCGGCCTGCAGAAAATCTATCGCAGGTCTTGCTGCTTCAGTGAGACCGACAACAGGACCTGGGAGCTGCTGTTGAGCCCAGACTCTCTGAATGGTGGGACGCGTGCTGTGCTTATTTGTGTGTGTGGGTTCCTGCTCACAGAGAGGAACAGCAGGCATGCTAGCAGCTGCTGCCTGGGAACTGCCTACAGAATAAAAACTTAATCCAGCTGCTAACAGCAACCAGATTCCCACTGACTTTTAACAGAATCAGAATTTCTCTGAGTGTAGTAATGATTTACAGCAGCATGTACAGCCTCAAAGGATACAGTCTTCACTTTTGTCTTGCATTTTCATTTTACTAACTTCTGCCACAGAAGAAAATAGGTCTAGTAAATGCCTGCTGGTGTAGCCTTAATAACCAGTGCTTATCTTGAACTGAAGTAGAGGATTCAGTTTGGTATAGACTGGTAGCAGCCCCCTCCTTTGATGGCTGGCAGACTTCATTGGTTTTAATTTTGCTCCTTGGAAGGCTGCTTACAGCTGGAATTTGGGGTGTTACTTTTTAAAATGTACATGGCATTTCAGTTCTTTGCTCAGGAATTAAGTTTGCTTTTTACACCCAAATCGTAAAAATCAAGAGCACCAGTAGACCTGTAACATTTTGAGTTGTTACACAGAGAGTTACTTTATGTGATCGTATAAAGCATGGGGAGGTTAAGAAGTCCCCAGTGCAGCCACAAGAAAAGGACAAAAATTGAGAGCTACATTCCTCCTCCTTTTTGTCATCCTGCCTTTTCATTTTCTCAGCAAGGAACTGAAGGGAGAAGCTTTACCTTAAATCAGAATTGTAATAATAATAAAAGGCTTAGCTGCCAAAGAACACCAACTCGCTAATCATCTGTTCTTGGGGAATGGCAGCGTTTTTAGCACTAGGCAGTAACTTTCCAGAGATTGCAGTGTCGTTAAGAACCGCGGCGGCATTTGAGCAGCCAGATGTGGCACAGCTGCTCGGGGCGGGCGCTGCGGGAGCAGAGCTGAGGGCGGGAATCGGCCTGAAGAGAAAGTAAACAAAAGATATTCTCGGATTGTATGCTCAGATTAGCGCCAGGGAGGTTCTTCCCCGTCCTGCGACAGCTCCCCGGGGGCCGGGAGCTGCTCTTCCACAGCACCGTTCCTGGAAATGCCGTCACGTTTTGTCATCTCGTTCCCAGAGGCCGCGCACGGCGGCCCAGGTGCTGCCCGGGGCGCGTCGTGCTGCTCCAGAACCAGCCCCAGCCCGCAGGAGAGCGGCTGCACCGCCCTGACC
>NW_009953205.1:5050942-5055800 GCF_000747805.2 Chaetura pelagica | reverse complement strand
TAGGGAAATAAGAAGAAGCGGATCTGATGTATAATTAAATTTCGGGTGTTTGAAAGGGTTTATAATTATGCTTTAGGCTCCGTCTATTTTAGCAGTGAAGATTTTAATGAATTTTGAAACATTCAGAACGTTGTTTAATTGTAGTGAGCTGAAGTTTCTGCTTTTACAGTGAGTCAGGGAAAGCATCTTCAGTGTTCAGGCCCAGTTCAGATTTTGAAGATACATTTCCGTGTTCTGAACCAGCTGTCTCTACAGGAACAGGGTCTGCTCTTCGTGTTTTCCAAGTGTTGGCTCTTTTCTTTCTTAACTGAAAGTCTGGAAGTTGTGGTTTCAGCATCAGCCAGCTGATGCAAGCAGCCTGCAGCTTTCTGTTTCAATTACTGCTTTTAAAATGCTGAAGCTGTCTAGGATCTCAAAAAAATGTAAGGGCTGAAGAAGTCATGGCCAGTCTCTCACAGGTAATTTTGTAATTTAGCAGTTTAGGTAAGTGGGATAATTTCCTTTAATCTTGGTGGAAGGAGATAATTCCCATTGAATATTTGCCTGCATTTTTAGGCATCTAAGAGCTCATCATCAGCTCCCAGGTTCCTAAAAGTGGTTTGTTCGTACAGTGAGTGAATTTGTTGTATCTTTTTTAAATAAACCAATTAAATGCTCTGATAAACGTACATGCTTTGATAAATACAGGGGGGAAAAAAGTAAGCAGTGCTTTTAAGGTCACAGTTCTTACAAAACAGTATTAAAATGCATTTCAGTTGAATTCAGATTGTCTAGCAAATACAGGAGTTTCTTGCCATCTCCTAATATAATTTAAACTGAGTTGAACATCTAAATAAATATACGTCCAGTAACATATTACTACAATCCATATTTGTAGTTTTAGTGAATCCTCCTGGTTGAGAGAAGACAAGTACAAAATACTGAGATGAAAGAGGCAGTCGGCAGGTTTTAATCTTTACTCCAATAAATAGAAATGAATTCTTGTTAAAATAACTGAAAATTACAAATGGAGAGCAGGGTTAAAACTGGATTATTTAAACAAACTTTTACTGGCTGCTCATTCTAGTGATTGAAATCAGACAGACCATTTAAAATACTAGTCTGGGCTCTAAAGGTATGATTTTCAGAAAGGGATTTAGGAGCACAAATGCTGCTCCAGCCAAAATATGTGTGTGAGCCAGCGATGAGTTGGTCCTTCCTTATATATAGGAATTAATATCTTTATTTTTTGCCTGTTCACTAGCTATTATTGAAATAGTTAATGAACTTCTGGCCAGTTTAATCATCAAATCTGATCTTTGTGTACACTGTTGTTCGTGAAGTTATGTTCTTTAGTCTGAGTTCCTCAGTGCTTTGCATTTGATTTTACTCTAGTGCTAATTTCGTGTTTATTATAAGAAGTTGCAGTGCAGCTAGAGTTGTTGCTGTACAGTTGAGAGAGAAGAAATCATCCTGGGATGTCTCCTGCACATCTCTGCTTGTATAAATGTTTGGTGTTGTCTTGAAGTTTCAGTCTGAAGATCTGCACAGATTATATGTATGCTTTTTAGCAGTAGTATGCAGATTCTTAACTCATGTTCTTGCTCATCACTTTGTGATGTCCACCAAGATAGAAGTTAGCTCCTGGTAAGAGGATTTAAATCTATGTCTTCATCTCTTTGTGGCTTTGGAATTTGTCCTGTAGGTGCTTGTTGTTCTATGTACTTTCATATTTTGGGGATGCTTACTGGAGAGTACTCCTTTAACTCAACAGAAGGTTGTAAGGAGCAGTGAGGACAGCTCAGTTGTGGGCCAGGTTAGAATATATGGTGTATATATATATATGGTATACTGGTTAGAATACCTTGTGTGAACATCTCAGGTTGTGTTCTTCAAGTGGAACAGTGAGCCCAGAAGATAAAACAGCTCTTGCATTTTCAGGAATGTTGGGGGATGCTAAACAGGAAGGAACTGAAATAAGGTTCACATTGATTAATCTGGAGACCCTCTTTGTTTGTTGTCCCAAAATGGGGTTGGTTTACCTGGTGTTCAAGTCAGTAACTCAGAGTGGGGGAGGGTTTTCAAGCAGAAGCCAGTATCTTAACTTCTGGAGATGTGGTTTTCATATTGTAATTAGTCAAGTTCAGCTAAAGGACACATTTTCAGCTGATTCATGCAGTATGGCCAAGCTTCTTGGGCAGTTGTCCCACTAAAGTTCCTAGTACCTGGTTTTAGGTCTGCAAGTTTCTTGTATCCCATTTTCTAGTCAAAAGATTATTTACATCAGTTACATATTTTTAGGTTTAAGTTAATTAAGAATTACACCCATAACGATTTTGACATCATGGTTGTTTGTGTTAATAGAACTTCCAGTGAGTTGGGTACAATGTGATTGTTTTGTTGTTCTAGTTCTTTCTGTGACATTTTTTTCTTTAAGAAGTAATAAACTAGATCTGAGAAAAATCTAATTTTTAGTAAAAACCTATTGGTTGTAGGTTGAAAGATGAGATAATAAACATATGATGTTCCTTTGGATAGCTGGAGCAGGATCATTGCCCACTTTGCTCCCTAGTCCCTGGGGTGAGAGGAGAGAGAAGTACAGTGTCTAATATCTCAGATGAGTATCTGGGGAGATGACAGAGAAGAGGAATGCAGACACTGAGTTGCAGTAGAACAAAAAAAAAAGGAAGGCCTGTTATACAAGAAAGCTTGGTTTCTCTGTGACTTCAGTTTCCTTAACTTGCTGTTTTTTTTTTTCCTTGAAGTGCTGAATAATTCTTCATGTCATATGAAGTCAGTAGGAGGTATGGGTACTCAGCATTTCTGAAAGCTGGGCACAATATCATGAATGTCACTGATACTTTTATCCCTCCATTAGTGCAGACCCAGTATTTTACATGCCTAGTGTTTCTTAATGTCTGGGTGGGTTCTGTGGAAAATAATTTGAAACTAGAATCATATTGCACTTTTGTTTACTCATCAGTTACCCAATCAAAGTTTATAAATATTTTTGGCTGTCATCTGGTTCTACCTCTGACACATTAAATTTACAGCTCCTTAAAATCTGGGGCAGGATTCTTGCTCCCTTGTAGTTCACTGGCATTTTCAAATATGCCTATTCTGCTCACCTAGTTATTCTGATCATTAGGCTGATGTAAATCATAACTTCATGCTCCACACTCTTGCAGTTGGCTTCTTACAGACCTTGACAATCTGTGAAATATTAGAGGTTTGCAGCTGCAGAGCATTGTAAGCCTTTTGTTTGATTTCTTCAGCCTAAAGTTAGCTGTCTGTCTGCAGATTTTTTATATATATTTTTTTTTTCTGTTGCTTCTTATCCTAATAGCAGGTTATACTTTTTTGTGGAGTGTCTGTGCTGCAACTTGGTAATGTATTGTCAAAATATCCTGCTTTCATGGCCTGCTGTGTGTGGTTAAGAAAAATACATGCTCAGTGAAAATTGTCTGATGGAGTACCTTGAGTCTTCATCAGAACCTGAAATTTTAAAATAAATTTACAACAGTGTGACTTCTTAAAGGCCTCTGTAGTGTAGGTCCACTCATCTGTGTCTTTGCACTGAATGCAGGAATCTCTGTGATTACTTGATCTGTGTGTGGTTTATGTTTTAATGGCTCTCACTTGTGCTCAGTATCTGTAGTTTTTAAAAGAAAACTTGTTTGTTCTATGCATCAGCTACTGTATTTACTAAAATTATCTAGAAAATACTCATAGAAAATGCTTGCAGTAGTTGAGAGAAAATGAGTGCTCCTTTTAATGTCTTTGAGACTTTTGATTGTAATGCTCACATTTGGAATTAAGCTTCAGGAATGGTTCTGCTGTGCCAAGGACCTTCTTCAATCAAGCCAAAAAAACCCAAATAAATACTTATTTTGTGAGTGGAAATTCCCTTTGGTAAATTGGGTAGGTAAAACAGTAAAAGAATTTACTATGGAAAAATATTTACAATTGCTTGAGTTGCAGTATGTTTCTGCTTTACCTCAAAGAGTAATATGTTACGAATTTGTGTGGTCACACTGTACACCACCAGATAGCAGTGTGAGTCCTGTTTTCATTATGGTTCTGGGTTTTTTTTTGCTCTTAATCCAATTGAACTTTTGATCTAGTTGTGAAAGAGGTTTTTTATTTATTCAGAGAAGCCCTAGAGATCACCTTTGCACTGCTTGAAATGCCATGTCACCACAAGGAAACTTCCTGGTCTGGTGGATGGAGTAATTAATGAAGATGGCTTTCTGTGGACAGCCAGCTTCTGTGAACTGCAGGAACATGATGCATGTTGTTTAGGTTGAGCCTTCATGCTGAAGAGGTTTTTGTGAGGTGTTCACTGGAATTAGCCCAAAGAGAAGACAAAGTAGCATTCAGGTGGTTGGGTTAGTCCAAGGTTATGCTGAGGAGGTACAGGACCAGCACATACCAGTTGTGTCTCACTGGCGGGAAAACTGAATCCTGGTGCACTTAAGGTTCTCAGTGCTGTGAATGTTGCGATCTGCTCACCTTTTGTTAAGAAGGTAAAAAATACTTAATCTCTTATTTTCCAACAGTTCTAGGCTTGGCAGCATGAGCTGTACCAGTTGTATATTTTGGGTCTGGGTTAGTTTTTTACTTTACTGCTCTAGGATGAACAGATCACCCATTTGTTTATTATTTGAAGCCTTAATTATATTGAAGTACATAACTCTGGAAGCAGAATGTGTCACTTCACTGTCACTAGCCAGCACACACTGTTATTCTGATACACTGCTGTGTCATAAGTCTACCAAAAACCCAAAAGCAACAGTGGTAAATGAACTTTGTTTCCCTTAGACTGGCATGAGGATGACTGAAGTAGTGAGCAAAATGCAACTATTTGATAGAATTCCTG
>NW_009953205.1:5025891-5050849 GCF_000747805.2 Chaetura pelagica | reverse complement strand
CTGCTGTGCCTCTGCAGTTATGGAGCTTGTGTGGTCCCTTTGCAAAAAAACAGGGACTGGTTCAGTGTCAGCAGTGTATGGATACTGCAGAGGCATGGGTGATTTGGAGTCAGCCATCTTGGTGGAGAAGAAAGGCTTCAGTTTCACAGATGTTAATTTTTATTGCAAAAATATATGTGATACAGTTCCACTTTCACTTTGCTCTGAGTTGGCTTGGGCTGAGAAAGTATTGCATGTGCACTGGGCTGAAAAGTGTTCTAGAGACCGGAAACCAAACACCAGTTTGATAGTGATAATATTACATGTACAACAATTAACCTCTCCCTTCTGTGTATATGTGATTATATTTTTAAACATGTTGAATACGTTCTTGTCTTTCCCTGCAAGCCCTTTCCTCAGTTGGTGTGCAGAATGGAAGGTATCTACTTAATGAGCAAGCTTTTTCTTGCTGTTCAGTGCTAAGTTCCTTATTTCCTGAACAATTCTGGCTGCTCTGCTTTGGGGGTGGAGTTTCTTAATGTCACTTTATGGATTTTCCTCTGATCTCATTGGTCTGAACCCATGTCTTTAATTAGTACAGAACCTATTTTTGCAACATGAGATTTGGGTATTTTTAGTGTCTCTGTTCTATCGTTACAATAGTTGCTAAAGTCAGAAGTACCCACTTCCTTTGCCAAACTGAAAGCCAAAGATGGATTTTTCAGTGCTTGGCATTGTGTAACACTGTACTCAGGCAGAGTTGCATTTGAGTTCCATTGTTATTTTGAGGGGTCAGCATTTGTGCAAATATCTCTTGAGATTGCAGGATGGGTGCCTGGAAAAGTTGGAGCGTAGTAAGCACTTCTAAAAGGTTTGACTCAAGTGATTGGCTTAACAGCAAGCAAACATTGGGTGCAAAATAAGGGGTAAAATGTTTTTCTTCCGGTAGAATCTCGGTTTTTTTAAAGCAGAGGAGCTGTGCTGTCTTTTTGTGCTGCCTCTTTTCTTGCTCACTACTCTGCTGAGGCACGTGTTGGCTTCTGTTATGCTTCCTGGTTCACCTTGCACATACAACCCTGTACTTCTGATGCCCTGTCTCCAGAGCTCCCCATTTATTCCCCGTCCCGGGTCTTGCCTCTGACTCCTGAAATCTTTTCCCTTCCTCAGACTCTTCTCGCTTGCTACAGTCTCCTGCCTTCAGAAATCAGTGGAGAAGTGTTTAAGCATGTAACAAAACAGGGAGAATAACTGATATGTGAAAACAAACTTATTTGTGGCAAGAATTAGGACAGAGTCAGTTACAGTCTGCTAGTTGCAGAAGAGTGAGGTTGTGCTTTGTCTTTTTCTGGAGCTGTGGGTGATGCTGAATGCATTTACCAATTGCTTAAGGCAAAGGCAGTGTGTTGTAGAACTTGAGAGAAGCTTTCTTAAGTCTCAGCTGGTGCTTGTCCTTTTTCTGATCTGCACTGTGGTTTCACTTTATTTTCAGTGATCTTTAGTTGTTAGCAAATGTTGTGGGTTTTTTTCCCAGAAATGAAAGAAAGGGCCATTTTTTTTTGTTTCCTGTCTTGAGTGTGCCTCTGTATTTTATTCTCGGAGACTTCTGAACTCCTGTATGTTCTTTAAAGTCATTTAGCAGCAAGATTTAGTCCCTTGCAGTGATCACAAGGTAACTTAAAACATCTTTTCCAGGATCCTAGCTCGCCAAGATGCCCATCGATGTTGATGGTGTGATGCAACTGTTCTGCCATCTCTCTGAGGAGAAGGGGATGAAAGCTGCTGTCAAACACTCTGGTCGAGGAGCATTGCTGGCGGGTGCAACAGCTTTTGTTGGGGGTCTGATGGGAGGTCCACCAGGCATCGCTGTAGGTAAGCGTGTTCTACTTTAGGAACAAGAAGTGTGGTAAGTCTCTGAGTGAAGAAACAAGCCTGTGTGGTAGGTCTGGGTGGAAAGAAAGGGATGTGCGGTGCTGAAATGTGTCTAATCCAAGGAAGCTGGTGGGTCTGAGCACCTTCTGAGGGATGGACTTCATGGGAGTAGGAGGCTGCAGTGTGTGGCTCTACAGAAGCAAAGAGCTTGGATTGTTCTGAGAATCTCTAGTAAGAGATTATGTGTTATGACCACTGATAAAGCTATTGTTGGTCACATGTTTTCCTTGGGCATGGTTTTTATTTAGTAGTAGCATTTATCCTAAAGATACCAATGCCCTAAGGAGTGTTATTTTGGTTTTGATTTCTAGCTTGAAGGTATTAACTTTGATTGTGTAGAGTTCCTTAGTGACTGGTGAGGATGTAAAAAGCTTTAAAAATCCTCGGTGCTCTGAATGTCCTGTATAAGCCTAGTTAAAGTAGATATATAGAACTCTGCATTGATTTCTAATAAAGGTGGGAGCATTGTTGATGAGGGCTGTGGACAGAATTTCAGTTTTAACATTTAACTTGTAAAGAGTAACATTTCTCTTTTTTTCTAGGAGGAGCATTTGGTGGATTGCTTGGTGCCTGGATGACTGGAGGACAATTCAGGCCGGTCCCTCAGATTTTACTGGAACTGCCTCCTGCTGAGCAGCAGAAACTCTATGATGAAGCCATTGTTATTCTCAGGAACTTAGATTGGACTGATGTTGCTCAGCTGACTGCTCTTGTAATGGGAAATGCTACTCTCCAGCAGAAGTTGACAGCAGTGCTGATGAATTACCTCTCCAAAGAGCTAAGAGCAGAGATACAGTACAGAGAATAAACCTTCCCAGAGCAGGATTTTTACAGTTTAAAGAATTTTATTGTGAACATTGTAATTCTTCCACATAGCAATTACTGGTTATCAGTTTTAGTTAAGAATGTAGGAAGATCTAAATATTATTCGGGAGTTGGGTTTTTATTTGTTTGTTTTGTAAGGAAAGTATTAAATTACTGCATTATCCTGACACTAACTTGCTATGTAATTTTGAATTATTCTGCATTAGGACTGAATTCAAAATCACTGAAGGGAATTATGCTTGTCTTACACTAATGTGTTACTAAAATTTTTAAAGCCATTGTGTTTTACTTGGGAGATATAATCCTGTTTGGATAAGTGCTTTAATTTTCTTCAGACAATGACATATAGGTGCCAAAATAGCTAGGGCACTGTGCAGAATTTTACTTACTGTTCCAGTCCTGCATAAAAGAAAGTTATGAGAAGCTACATAATTCTACTGTGAAATGAAAGATCTCAGTCCTTACTTTATTCTTTGTTGTGTTTTTATTGTAATTCTTGAGATATATAGGCCTTTCTGTGAGAAGTTAAGCCAATGCCTAAACAAGATTTAAAGCAACAGGTAAACAAACTACACATTTAGTAGTTCCTGATGTCCTAGAATGGGAAGGCATGGCAAGAATATCCTTTATAAAAAATTTAAAAATGTGGATCTGAATCTGCCATTTTTGTACGATCTGTAGGATGAGGGTTGTCATTTCAGTATTGATTTCTTGACTAAACCTGAACACCTAGTCCTCTGTTTTCATTAATATCTTCAGAATAAGCAGCCTGTGTTTTGCTTTAAAGTAAATTAACTCTTTTAAGAATTGGGTACTGAAATTTGAGAAAGAAAGCAGCCTTGTACTGGTCAGCCAGCAGCTGGCATTGGTGGTGTGGGATGACGTGCTGGCTGTATTTGACACTGTAAGCATCAAATGCAGCGTTGCCAGGTATCCCAGTCAGTTGTTCACTGTTTCAAGGCACTTGTAAGGAGACAAGTTTGTAAGTAGAAAAACGTGCAGGTGTACCTTCTTTTGTGTGTAAAAACAAATCAAACTGCACTGATAATTTTGTTTTTCCCCAAAAATAAATACTCCGTGTGTGATGAGGTTTCTAGAAGTTGAGTTTTAAATTATGAAGCTTTCAACTCAGAAGTTGCTATTGTATACATTTGATGAATTTACTTCTGCAGGTCCAATTTGCCATTAATGAATTCCTGCTCGGAGTGCCGGGCAGTGATAGCACTTTTTCAGTGATGGGGAAGTCAGATGGAAGTGCATAGTAAGTGGACACTCCTTACCCTGTCATAGTTTGATAATGCTAAGCCTGAAATCAGTGTTTGTTCAGTTTCATGGATAGATTACACACACTGCAGCTGGATTTTTAAGGCTTTACATACTCTGTATATCCATTTAAAAATACTATTTTGATGAAGGCAGTTACATTTGCGGTTTTCTGTTTTTTTCACAAATTGAATTAACTTTTCCCAAAACAACACACTGCTAACAGCAGGACATGATTGAATGATACACTGGGATGGAACCTGCCATCTTCTGATCAGCTCTTTAAATCCAGACATGAAAGATCTTGACATCTGATTGTAAAGTAGGCCATAGGAAGTATGTTGGTTTCAATTAATTTATAACAGTATCCAGTATTTAAAGAGATCATTCACAGATTTCAGAGTGGTTTCAGACAACTATCAGGACTCCTGTTTTACAGGTATTCATAAATTGGAGCCCAAATGTAGGGAGTGAATTGACTTTTATCACTCTTACCAGTGTTGTAGCTGTGAATGGAGCTTAAACTATGTGATTCCTACTGGCCTCTGCATTACCTTTATTTATTAGGGTATTTATTAAAATGTTTTTTATTATACACATAGAAATTTTAAACTGGTTTTACTTACAATCTTCCAGCCTTCACTGTTGTATGAAGGGGGCTTGTGTCATACGGTTGTCAACAGAAGTTTGGTCCAAGTAATTCAGAGTTCTGCATGGGCCAATCTGCTTTATGTTAAATGCTGCTGCCCCTGAGCTCCCAAGAAGCTTTAAACTGTGCCACAGAGAGGCATATTATAATAAATTTAACTTCCATAGGTTTTCAGATGAGTGAAGTAGAACCAGGAGGTAGTGAGTTGAATTCTGTTCTCTGTGTTGTTATTTAACAGGTTTGATCCTTGTGGAACTTATTGGAAGATGGCAGGTACCTGATTTCAGAGCTGTAGCAATAGGTTTGCAGTTTTGTCTGAAACACATTTCACTGCTGGTAATAGAACAAGAACAGAACGTAGCTCAAGTCTTCATCTCAAGTGAGTTTGGACATACAAGAATTAAGAAATAACCACTTCTGATTGAGGATGCCCCAATGCATAACTACTGAGGGAGAAACAAGCATGGCACCCCACAATGGTTTGTTGTTTGTATTTTAGTGCTTTCTGTCAGTTCATACTGTTGAATGCTGCAGAAGGATCAAATTCCATATTTATTGCTCTGAGTGTGACATATGCTATGGTGTGGAGGTCACCATGATGCTTAGTAGTAGCTTTATGCGGGGATCTGGGTGACTTAGAAGAAAGTTCCATCAGATTTGATAATCTGAGCTGCACGAGAACATGTTTACATCCATCTGTTGCTGCTCTTGGTAGAGACATGGCTGTCCACTGCGGCATCCCCTGTTGGTGCTGGAAACAGCCACAGCCAGGGGATGGCATCTTCTGAAATCAAATCCAGCTGCTTAATGCCTGGGCTGAGTGTAAGGCACAGCTATTGCCTAGGAGACGAGGTACCAGTGTGCCAGCAGTTTTTGGAGGCAGCTGAAAGAGTCACTATGGGGAGATGTACATATTTATATAAAGAAACCATCTGTGATTCTGGATATTAAGTTGGTTTCGTTGTTGATGTGACAAAATCAAGCGAGTTTTCACTGGCAGATGGTTTATTTTTAGTTATTTTTTTTTCCTCCCTATGTGTTATTTTTTTTTTTTAATCTGATTTAAAAATAGAAAGCAAGCATGATTATAGTGTGTTAAGCTAGCAAAGAAAGGAATATATATACATACTATTTTTTTTTTTTTTAAAAAAAGGCAATCCTGAGGTAAAACATAGATTAGTAATTGAGATGTGCCATCTAGTGGCAATCAGATTATTTCTTCATTTTATCGAGATGGCATCAGTATATGGATAACACAGCTTTTTCCCTTAAAAGAAGGATAAATTAGATTTTTGTTAGCTATCTAGTAAATTCCTGGCTTTAATGAATGTGTAGTAGTTTACAAATTGCCAGCCTAGCTAGACTGGACTAGAATTCGTAGTTGTTTTTTGGTGATGTCACCATATGACTCAGGAAGGAAGTTGTCTTCTGTGATCTCTGAGCTTAGGTAGATAAATGGAATGGAATGTCTCTGGCCAATTTTGCTGTCCAACGCAGCCTCCTATGGGGGGGATTTATAGATCTCCCAGTAGTGTCTGAGACAGCAGAGCAGAGATGTGACCTTGAAGACCCAGCAGTTAGAAAAACATTCCAGCTGTTACCAGCCCAAGCTGGGACACTTTGCTACTAGTTAAAATAAAACTTACTGAAGGGGAAAAAAAATCAGTAAAAGTGGCTTCATCCTGGCTCAAACCATGACAGGTGATCATCATATGTGAGCTGTGATTGCACAAATACTGGCTGCAGCTGCATGTCACATTTAATTACACTGAGAAAATATACAATCAGGCAGAGGAGCATGGTTTTAACCTCAGGATTACTGAAAGACAGGTGGATTTTGTGAGCTAAGTAGCAGCCAGTTTGTGAAGACGGATTGACCACAGGTGTATTGGCAAGCCAGTGAAGAGTAATTGCTTATTTTTCAGGAGGTAGCATTTCTTTATTCAGTTTTATCACCTTGAAGTCTGCCACTGTAGCAGCTTGACCTGTGCAGCCTTTGGAGTGGTGCTCACCTGACATGTTGGGCCCGTGTGTAACTGCTGCTCACGTGGACCCTGCAGGTCAAGGAGTGTAGGCAGTGAAAATTTTGTCTTTTGCTTGTCAGTGTCACAGTGCAGACTTCCCAAAGGTTCTGTTTCCAAGGAGGAAGCTCCCAGGCTGAGCCCACTAGGGAAGCATGAGAACTGCAAAAGAGACCTTAGACTAAGGGTAGGGAGCAGTATGCTAGAGAGGTGGTGCACCACGGTGGCACGCCATGGTGCTGTGACACTGACTGATTAGCTGCAGTAGTTCTCACTGACTAGAGGCTTTATAGGGTTTTTGTGAGATCCTTCTGCTGTAGAAGAGGATTCCTGACCCACTGACTTTGGGGTGCACAAAGAACTGAAGCAGAACAATCCTGAGATGTTTACAGCTGGCAGAAAGGATTTAGCCAGAAGGGGTGATCTGCCCAAAAGGTGGCCAGGCAGAGAGCTGCATTGAGCTGAGGTTCTGCAGAGTAAGTACATGAGCCCATCAGGAGGGTCTGAGAACTCTTGGCTCATCCCTTGTGCATTGTCTGTGTCACATAAGCTCTCACCTCTTACTCCACTATGAAAAGTAACACGGATTACATTACATGGGCAGTTTGTCCAAGGACAGTTTCTCTCTTTTCAGGGCTGCACGCCCACACCTACAGAGGGCTTTGCTGGGAGGAGCGTTCCCTCCTAAGCGAGACAGTCCCCGTCTCCCCAGGAGGGCTCTGTGGGCTGCTGGCAGGAGGGGGAGCTGTGCTACCGTCTGTGCAGGGTCTTTGCTTGTCAGGGGAAGCCAGGGGCTGTGGTTTCTCAGCAGACTGCTGCTTTCTGCCTGTGCCTGCTGGCTCCGAAGAGCAGGGTGGCTTGGAGAGGTGTTTTGCTGGCTCACTAAAGGCATTTTGTTTAAGAAAGCCAACTGAGCTCCTGCAGCAATAGTTTGCTGGGTGACTTGGGTCAGTCACCCAGCTTCCCCAGTCAGCTGACTTTGTGTGAGGTGATGAGGACACCCAGCTGGTGATGGAGGGCTGCATGAGGTCATGACTGCTGACTGATGGCAGCAGTGGGGCATGATTCTACCAGCAGTCTGTTACTACTATTTGATTATTTCTTACCATCTTGTTTGAGATGATTCCAGTGGTGCAGTGTGTTCTGCTGTCCACCAGAGTCTGGCCATAAGGCCACTGTGTCCTGGCAGAACTGCTTTCTCCTTTCACAGTTCATCATTTATAGCTCCTGCTGTACCATATGCTTCCATGTGTGGGGCATGGGCTGTAACCACCTGCTCCCAGTAATGCTCACCTCTTCATCTCCTGGATTGTTTTTTTATTTTCAATGATGAACTAAGTTTTTGAACAAATCCTTTATATCCTTTAGGATATCTTTTATATCCTATTGCTCTTGTTTTCCTCTTAGCCTTGCTGTTAGCCCATTGGCATCTCAGAAGAAGAACGGGCATGTGTGATTTGCTGCAGCCTCCATCTCTCTCCTGATGTCAGTGTGGAGACTCCTGTTCAGGAGCTGTTTGTGCTGTGGTCTTCTCACTTGCAAGGGGCCTCTGGGGCTTGACAGCAGCAATACGCTCCTCTGGTCTTTTCCCATAGACATATGACTGGTTATACAGCATTTATACCAATATTTCTGTTAAAAACTATGCACATTCATGTTGAAATTCACATTTTCCATTTTTTCCTCACAGTGTTGCAGCAGCTCCACTTGTTAAATAACTGTAAAGGGCAGACTCAATGGTTTAGCCCTGCATAGCTCAGTGGTAGGACTGACAGAGCTCCACCAGTTTAGTAGGACCAGTGCAGCCTGAGGATGTAAAAGCAGTGCATTTTTGTCCCAGAGTAAAAGATTTTATGGAGAAAGCACTAACTGCTTAGGCTGTCATTGCTTGACCAGCTGATGTGTAACTCAAGCTAATTGAATTGCAGACTTTCAGCTGGGTTGAAAAGCTTTTAAAAAACCAAAGGCCTTTGCAATTGCAGCGAACTAAAGCTATTAGCCCCTAATTAAAACATGAGGTTTCATCTTTACCTTTCTAGAGATCACAGAAATCTATGTATTTTTCAGGCTGTAAGCCAGAAATCAAACATTCATCATGTAATTGCAGGAAGTGTGTGCTAATTCTTCTCATTAAGTGTGATTTATGAATTCCAGAAGAGCCTAAGAGGTAAATATATAAAATTATTCTGAAGTCTGCAAAAACGAAGGCATTCATTTATTTGGATGACTGTTCAGCATTTTTTTTCAGGAAGGATTTAGGCAAATATGAACGTTACCGCTTTCAACATTCAGTAAAGACACTGTTGGAACATCTGTACCTTTGCAGTGCCCTCAAAGTGGTGTGGTTTCAACTAGTGTCACTACTGATCTTCCAACAAAGCCAATGCTTAAGCTGTCAGCACATACAGCAGTGTGGCTTGCCTGATGGAAAGCCTATTTTGCTGGGCCTTGGAAGAGCTATCACCTTTGCTGGCTTTTCTACTTGTTTGCTGGGTGACCTTGAGTAACTTCACATTTTGTTTCTGTGTTTTTATATTTTTGTTAAATACTTTGCAATCTATCCATAGGAAATGGTGTGTTACAAAAATGTAGTAACATTACTATGCAGCTAACCAGTCCCTGGTTTGGCAGTCAGGTAATTGAAGGATTGTAATAAATGTTAGTAGAGGCTCATAGCAATGAGGATGAAGAGGGAACTGCTAGGTTGTGAAACGTAGCTCCTTTCTCTAATGCAGAGGAATGAAAAATGTACTCTGGTACTTTAGCTTAAGTAATTATACCCTGCACAGCAGTGTCTAACAGGATGCACATGTTTTGTATTCCTTATTTCCTGCTCAGCCTCAGTGGCCAGGAGGAGATTAGGGTGAAGTTAAATCTTTCCTGTGCACTGGCATACTGCTTTGGAGTAGAGCACTCTCAGATATTCCCTTGTATGGATAAATTGAAGTTTTGTTATTCCTGTATCACTCAGATATGATGAATAATCTATGTAAGTTTGGGTCAAAACTGATCTAAAGAAACAAAAGCTTTGAAGAGCTTATTTTTAACTCACCCCACTGCAGCTCCCTGAGCAGCTCCATGTGTTGAGTTATTATTAATCAGAGAATAATTAGAGAATCACCAGCTGAGAATCATTAGCCACTGGCAGGAGGCTGAGAGAGATGGTGGAGCCAGGGCAGAGGTGTGTGTAGCCCTAACTTCACTTCCTCAGACACCAACATTCCCTTGGAGCTGGAGGAGATCCATGTCTTCTGCTGAAGGGTTTGAGCAAGTGGATAGAGCCTATCCTGGATGCAGAATTGCAGGTAAGCATGTTCTACTTACATTTGTATGCATTTTCAATGTGATTTCTGGTTGTCATACAGCTAGCTGTGCCAATGGATAGTTTTCTGCCCACTCCCTGGCAGGCAGTTCTGTCTGACAGCAATAGAAGCTTTCTGCACAAAGAAAGGCAGGCCAGGGCAGCTCTGAGTTTTTACAGCTGTCTGCATTTACTCAGACCTCTCCAGCTCTAAGAATTCTGCTCTTTCCAGCCAAAATGAGAGGTCATCTAACTTATCTACCTTACCCTTCCTGGTTAATTTTAAGCCCTACATAACCAGATTTTCCAAAATTTTATGTTAAAAACTTGCTTCCTTTAGAGCAGTGAATGATACAAAAGGTGCAGCAGCTGGGCTTGAGAGAGATGGAGTGCAGGAGGGAATGCATCACATTACTCAGGAAGGCAGGGGACAGGGCAAAACAGTTTAGAAAAGACTGTTAAAGTGGAAGACTTGCTGGAGTATCAGTAGGGATCAGCTGCTCTGTGCTGTCCGTGAGCTGAAGTTCATGCAGCAGACTTTTGACCAAACTGCAGCTTATTAATTGTTTATGTAGGAACAAAGTCAGTCATAAAATGTTAAATAGGGTGCTGGCAAAGCAGGTCCTTGGATCTGATTTTGTTGGTTTCCATAAAAGGGCCTTGCTTGCTTTTTCCCAGCCATTCTCTCCAGAAATCTGTGTATAAAAATATTTGTTCCATAACCACAGTGAGCAGCCTCCCATTGCCTGGCAGCTGCCTGCATACTTGAGGCTTTCTGCTGTCTCTGAAGTTCAACTCTGCAGGAGTCTGTGATGCCACTGAGTCTAATCCTAGTTTTAGTCTTTCATGTCCTCATCCCAGCCTTGTGGGACTGGGGCTGCTGACAATGGCAGCAGCACATCCCTCATGAGTATAGGGTGAAGATTAGCCTTCACATCATGCCAATAATAAGTAGCAATGAGGATCATAAGAAGCACTTGCAGTGCTTTACATCTTCAGAGTGCTTGGCTGATACTAATGAAGCTGCCATGCAGCCCTATGATAAAGGTGTGGATTTTTATTGTGCATAATTTAACTGTACTGTGTTGTTGTGCAATAAACCCAAATTGAATGGTGCCTTAAGACAGCAATCAGGAAATCAGTTAACCAACTACTGGCTGCTTAGACCCCAACAACTGAGCCAGCTTCAAAGTTGCACCATGTCTTTTGGTTAGCCTTAGTTTAGTCTTTGGGAACCTCAAATGTTCATGCAAAGCAGAACAATGCCAAGACTTTAACAGAGTGGCTCCAGTGTTTGCAGCATCTCAGATGGAGTCCTAGCTTTGCTGAGTTAAACCCAGGCACTGTTGTGCTTAACTGAAGAGCCCCCGTTTCTCTGCTGCTCTACTGACAGAATCATACAGATGTGTGCTGCTTGCAAAGGAAAAGGTCACACTGCATGCCTGTGTGGTGCTGGCATGTCAAGGAACAGAGCACATACTGTACTTTAACAGCAAGGTTTCAAAGCCTTTTGTGGCAGCAAAGCCACACGCCTGCAGCACTGCAGTGCCTGCCATCAGCTGCTGGCATCAACCTGAGCCAGTGGTCAGTGGAATGGTAGGCGTTGGTAAGTGCCCCCAGAAGCAAGATAACCTTGATTATATGCTAACAGGGCTGGAGGCTGAGCGACCTGTTTTCTCTCAGGAAAGAGTTTGAGGTCACTGTGGGCCAGTTTCTGACAACACAAGCTCAGTGCTCAGCAGCAGGTCAGAAGGCAATGAGAACGCTGGGACAGAGGGGAGGGAAACCCAGAAGGCAGTAAACGTCACTGAATGAATCCAGGTCGTGGCCACATGTTGAATAGTCTGTGCAATCTGCTTGATCTGCTCTGGTTAGTCCTTTTTAAGCCAAAAAAGGCATTGTAGAGCTAGGAAGGGTACAGAGAAGGATAACACGGTATAGGAGGGCATCTTTGTAAAGAGAGATGGGCTCTCTTTAAATCTATTCAACCTGGAAAAGGCACTAATGGAGGGAGCTTTGCTCGTGGTTGTGAATGGCACAGAGATGAAGAGCAAGAGCAATACCATGGCACAGGAGGCAGGGTGCACCCACTGAACTGCTGCTGGATGTGAGGGGAAGTGCTTGTTCACACAGCACAACAGTGAATTGTGGAGCTAATTGGCACAGGATGCTCTAGGTGCCAAAACAAAGATGTGTTCAGAAAGTGATTAGGCAGGTGGATGGCAGCGAGGTCTGTTTCACACGTTGGTCCAGAATGAACCACAACCTTGAGAAGTTTCTCAGCATGGCCTGACAAGAGACTGACCAGTGGAAGTATCATTCTGTAGGTGCCTTTTACATGTCATCCCTCATGATTTTGGGGTAGATGAACTCTGGGTTTGGTTTATTAAGACCGAACAAATGCAGCACACAATCCCTGCAGTGTAGTGCCAACATACTGCAAGTAAAATAGGACTTAGGTGCTGCCAAAACAATTGTGTTTTGCAAAGAGTGTGGCTTGCTTTGTATTGTACAAAAGGATTTTCCTGTGATATGGGAAGACCTGCCTGTTTGCCTTTGTGCCTCTTACCCCGCTCAGGAGTGGAGCCTTCCTCCCTGAACCCTTCCCCATGTACAAGCAAGTGATTAAGTAGGAGCAGGAAACACTAACCTTTCTCAGTCAGTTGCAACCGGTTACCTAATATACTCAAAACAGTAGTAGCAGCTTAAAAATTAAACCAAATCTTTTTTGCTTGCACCAAGTTGAAAATGTCTCCATGCCATCAGAATCCAAATCACTAGATAGTATTTTTAAATAAGGAAAGCTCCTGTATTCACACTCATGTACAATGGTAATTTTATTAAGGTACAGTCATGCTGTTGCTTTGTTTTGCAGAAGTGAAAGTTGTTTTAGAGAATGAGATTACATGGGTTATATGCTGATTGAGAAGTTTTTCACTTTTTTTTTTTTTTTATGCTGAAGTATTCTGACAGAACTAGGTTTATCTACAAAAAAGCTCCTTCTCTTCCCCTGTCTTGCTGGTTATTCCCACCTGGGCAGCCAGCCCATCCCCTGCTTGCAGAGGTACCTGATGTGTAGGGCTGGTTCAGCTGTGCCTCGGGCAGCTCCGGTGTGTTCCATCCATTGCACCAGTATGGCTGGGTGAGCCAGCCCCAGGAAAACCTGGCCTCCAAAACACAGCAGACAAATTTTGGTGGAGGTGTTATGGTCAGGGAGGAGAAAGTTCAAGTGCTGCTGGGTGGGAGGCAGAGCTGTACTGGAGATGGTTCAGCCTGCTGTGTGTGCTCCAGCAGCTGTGAACAGCACATCTGCTTCTGGAACTGCCTGTGAAACCTTGTGTCTGGGGAGCTGCATTGCTTGTGCTTTAGTGAAAAACCAGCTTCTCTCCTCCAGCATAGGGGCCTTCCTTCATCTCCCAAGAGGGGTTGTAGTCCTGGGTGTTCCCCCAGTGCTTCATGGATTGCCCAGATGATTCTCCTGAGTGGTGAGGGTGCTGAAATGGGGGTAAGCTGCGTAAAGGAGTAACTTGGGTTTTACTAGTCTGTCTCTGACTTGTAAGGTCTAAACTAGCCAACATATCCTTTAGAATCTCTTCTGTGACACTGCCATGTGCTGGGCTTTGGTTATTGCATGTCCCTGAGGAGAGGAAAAGAATGTCAGCTGGCACGAGGGTTGCTTTCTTAGTGAATGCCAGGGTGCTTGCAGTGCTGCTGCTCCAGAAGGGGCTGCCTTTGGACCCCAGGGGTGTGCTCTGAGGGGCTGCCCCTGCTTGGGGCTACACCAGCTGCATTACAGACCCTGTATTTAGGAAGGTAGCATACCTCTCATAGCTGTATTATAGGGACACAAGCGGTATTGCTGAAGTCTTGGAACAGCAGAGCATGACAGTCTCCATTTGTCCTTCTCTCCTGCTTAACACTGTAGTTCTTTACCTATGGATTTTGTAGAGCCTCTCATCCTTAAGGCTTTTTCCTTGCAAACATGTGGCTGCAGCATATGACATCCTGAATGCCTGTTGGGGCCCAGCACAGACACGGGGTCTTGCCCAGCCTGCTGTCCTGTAGCTGCTGTTTCTGCCTTGGATGTGGTACTAGTAGAATGAAAAAATGCATCTGCAGCCTGATACCCCCTGCAGGACAAGGCCACAGGACAGGTGTAACTGACACCAGCCTGTCTCTGTTGAGGTCTGGGGGAGTAATGCACCTTCCCTGCATGAATGGCAGCAGAAAACTCTGCTGTGGAGGCCTTTTCAGGGTTAAATGCACAGCCTCACTCTGCTCTCTGCTCGAGGGGGTGATTCAGTAACTTCAGCTGTGTTATGAGTGTGTCAGGGAGAGCAGCTGGATTCTGCCAAGCCAGTGAAAAACAGCCTTTCCTGGCAGAGGAGACACCCCTGCAAGTGGTGTGAGACTCCCTCCTGCTGGGGGATGGGAGGGAAGAGGAGGGAGTGGGGAAGATGCTTGCAAAGATTTCTTGCTTTGCTGGCCTCAGCTGCAGAGACTAGACCAGTGTCCTGGCTCCAATACTGCTGGGGAGCAAGGGTGGAATGCACAGGGAGTGCCGAGTCTTGCAGGAGTGCATGAAAGGCCTTTGGACTAAACAAGGCTTGCACAGTATGACCTTGCTGGGCTGCCTGGCTCTTAGAGGCTGGTCAGTGAACAAGTGTGCTCAAAAGCATTTTTTGGAAAGAGCTAGAGGCTCCGTTTGGTTTGGCTGAAATGTGCTGCTAAGCAAACACTCATCGGGTCAGAGACCTTGACAGAAACTGGGCAGTTGTGACCTGAATGCTGGTGGCTCTGGTTTGTGGCTTTGGTTTGGCAGTTTGCACGATGGTATCTGAGCTGTTCGAGACATTTGAGGATGACTGTAAGGGGCATTGCCCTGAGCACAGCTCTCCTGCTGGGCCTGGGGCTCATCCTGCAGCTTTGGTGTCACACTTTTCCCTCTGCTGTCTCTAGAAGATCCTTTGTACGTGAAACCACTAAGGGTCAGGTTTTGCCTTGCATGTTCCACGTGACGTTTTTCCCTTGCTGCTGTCAAAGAGGCCTGTCTGACCTTGAGCTACTGTTCTTCCCTTCTCAAATCCATTTTTTTCTAAGGTTCTCACCAAAACATTGTTTTTAGGACAAAAAAGGAGAGGCTAGATAAAGTTCAAACAGGGGCACACCAGTCACTTGCTAGGTGGGGCAGCAGGATCATGGGCAGCAGATGCTCTGCCCCTGGGTGGTTTCATCATGCAGGAGAGGGCACTGCACAGAGTGCTCTGTTAGAGCAAAACCTTGTGTCTAGCTCCCCTCCTCCTGCTCTGCCCTTCTTACAATAGCAAACTGGGGAGGTTGTGTAACTTACTCTGAACACTGAACCCCTTGATAAGAGATTTATGGAAAACCTGCTTATGGTTTATTTGCATTCCTGGGCATTATGGGAAAAGAAGTCAAATGCCAATTTCAAAGGGAGTCGCTTGGTGTTAGTCAGCACTTGGTACTGCCTTCTTGCCTGCCTCATCCTCTCCCACTGCTGTCTGGGAACCACAGCACCAACTGCTGTGTCCCTTTGGAGGTTTTATGAGCAAGTGCACAGGCAGAAGGGGCTCTTTCCCATGCATGCGTGTGGTATTGATGTTTCTCTTGCCCGTGACATGCAACATAAAGCAGACCCAACTGTGTGTTTTACAGTGCTTTACAACATGGTGTGCAGCGTGTGCTTCTCTGGAGCTCAGTGCTTCAGTCTTGGGCAAGGGTTTCTTGGGGCTATTTTTCCATATTGTGTCCACCATGGAAGTGACAGCAGTGTAACATTTTTCCTGTCTACACCTTTTATAAAGATCCATGACCTGGAACAGTAAGAGTCAGGAAGAGAAGGCTTTATTTTTTGTTAGAGTAATATTGCTTTAAAACTCAGAAGTAGTTGGGACCATCTGTGCTCCTCAGCTCCTCCTGCTAACCAAAAATCCCAGGCTGAGGAACTTGAGAAACTGCCTTGCAGCAGCAGGGAGTTGGAAGAGGCCATGGGCTGTGGCAGAGCCAGAAATCCTGCTTGGATAAAAACTGGATGTTTGAGCAACTGGGAGCAATGATCCGGCTGTGAAGGTGGCTGGCTTCACCCTGCTGCCTCTGGTACTTGTGAACTGCTGCATTGGTGCCATGCTCTGGAGGTGGTAGGATGCCTTGGCTTCACCTGGGATGGTGGAGCATGTGTTTCTTTGAACCTCTCTGATTCTTCTTTTTTTCACTTTATCCACAAAGCCAATCTCCCCATTACCTTTCTTTCAGCTTTTGTTTCAGCAGGTCTGATGCTAGCATTTTAAGTTTTGCTGTCCATGTTCAGTGCACTGGCGTTTGCGCTCCTGACAGCCATGGGGACTGTCATCTGGCTCTTGTGTGCCCAGCTGAAAAGAAGCAATTTTTTTACTAATGGCAAAACAACTTGTATTTTTAAAAAGTGCCTGCACTCCTTTTTCTGCTTGAGAGAGCAGAAGGAGCATTTTTCAGTGAGTCTGATTTCCTGAAACAGCACACCCTGGGTTGGGCAATGTCAAGGCTGGTGTGCATGGTGCTGTGATCTTTGGGCTGTGACACCTTCAGGCAGAGGCTGAGCAAGAACCTCTTCTGGCAACTGACACACTGTTTCTGGGAGCCTTTCAGGAGGAGGATGTGATCCCTCAAAATCCCCAGCCTGCAGATGCTTTTCCAAAGTGAGCATACAAGCTGCTGCTCTTCCTGGTTAGATGGATTTGCAAACTGATGAATCCCTGGTAAGGCTTTTATTTAGCTAAAAAAAAAGAAAATACCCAAACCATCAGGAAATGCCCCATTAATGCACTGGAGATAGAATCAAGCTGGACAACTCCAGGGTGGACTAACAGCACAGCCTGTGATGTAAAACCCATGTGCTCAGCAGGCCAGGCGCCAGGAGCCCCAGGCTCTAATTTCAGTGCTGTTTCCCAGCTTGGCTAATAAAAGTACAGGAGGCAGAGTTTTTGTTTAAACTTCCCCATGTTTTCCTAGGCAGGCTCCTTTTACTGTAGCATTAACAGTTTAGGAGTTACTTAAGGTTACTTGGTGCTTCCACGTGCAATGTCTTCTCGACCCCACGGCAGCGCCAGCCCCTCCTGGTGTTCCTGCTTTGCAGCAGCCATGGTGTCCTGCCTTGGCACACCTGCCAGCAAGGAAGGCTCTGGGAGAAGCTGCTGTAACACACACAAGGCAGTAAGCACATAAGAAGCCTCTGTAAGTGCAAGTGCTCATGTGCACCTCCTCAGCTCCAAAATACTATGTTTCAAAATAGCAGTGTGCTAATGTGGTGAGTCACCCTTGTAATCAATTATTGACAAGTGCCACAGCTTTTCCACCCTTGATTCTTCTCCATACCTACCTGCTGTAAGGATCAGGGACATACTAGTTGCTGGAATGCATGTGCATTTCCAGAAAGGCCATCAGCTACAGTGTGTAGAGAAAAGGGGCTGGGGTTGTTTCGGATGGAGTCTTTTTGTTTGTGGTGTTTTCTCCCTGCTGTGGTTAAGAAAAGCTCTTTCTCAGCAAGAAGGCATTTGTTAGAGGTGTGCCTGTTCTTCACTAGTGGCAAAAATGGTTCCTAGCTTTTTCAGGGATGGCAACAGCAAGACCTTTGGACATATAAGGTACAGAAAAGCTAATCTCTTGAGAGAACTAAGAAGTAGGTTCACAACTGGAATACATTTCTGGAGCCAGTTCCTAGGAAGAAACTGGCAGTTTCAGGGAACTAGAATGCCAGCTATGGATATGGATTCAGCAGCTCGGCTATTTTTGGCTTGTGAACTGTTTGAGCAGCTGTTTATTTTTAAGGTCAATTTCTGTTTGCATAGCATGTACACCCTTCTGGTGGGTGGGAGGCATTGTAAAAACAATCACTGCAGTGCAGAGTTAGGAAGTAAACTTGGGAAAGGGATGGAAAAAACAGAACTCATTGTACTTACTGCTTTAAAACCCAGAACCATCTGCTTAGGTCATAAGGTTTGTTGACCATTCTGAGCTGTGTCCCCACTGGAAAAATACCGTTTCAGTTAACACAGACTACTGCAGGGGATCACAGAAGACTTGGGAAAACTCAGATGGTAGCATAGTATAAATAGAAAGGAAGCATCAGATTTGGCTTTTAAATTTTTTTTTTTTCTTTCACTCATGCTTAATTCCAGGCAGTGAACAGAAACCCAAGGCATTCACCCCATGGCTGAGGACTCAGGACTCACACTTGTCAGCCAGGCCTGAATCCCAGCTCTTGTTAAACAACAACACGCTTTATTGTAATATTTTCCTGACTTCTTCCTGTTGGCCATATCTTTATTCACACACGGTCCAGTGATACAAATTCATTGGAACAGTGGCAGTTTACAAAAAACAGTAAGAATTATTACTTTGAACTGAGATTTAGAAAAAACATGTCTGGCCATCTGGCAGGCAATGAACTCTTTGGAACAGGCCACTCCCAGCCATGTTCCTTTTCCAGAGCATCAAATACACAATACAAAAATATATTAAAAGTAATAACGGAGTTTGTAGAAATGTCTGCTGCAAAACAATTGCTGTTGTCTGATTTTCAGTATCTTTACTTTCACACTATACTATGATAGAATACTTGAGTAAACACAGATTAGTTCTAACATAATTTGATTTTAAAATTTGATTATTTTAAAATTGATCTCAAGTTAACTGTAAGGTCTTGGGCTCCAATCCTGGAAGTAAATAAAGGACCTTAATTTTGGACTCCAGTGGCTGATAGACATGAGAAGAGCCCACAAGTGAGCACACAATGCCTTGGGCTCCTGTGTGGGAGGGAAGTGCTGTACTTCCTAGGTTCTAAATTTGGGATTTTTTCCTGGAGTTTTCAAGACTTTTAGCAAATCTTCCCTGGGCTATCCTTTTACTTGAAAGGCTTGAGTTCATCAAGTTGCTGGTAATCTGGTGGAACTGCCTGGTTTGAGATCAGGGGCTCTGCACTCTGTTAAGTTAACTGCAGTAAGTCTTTCCCTCCTTATCTCTTTTGTATAATTTTACCTGTCCCTTTCCCCTCTCCTTCCCTCCTGGCCTGGGACCACCAAAACGGCCTCCTTCCACACGGGAGAGCTGGATGCTCCAGCACTTTGCTAAGGCTGTTCATACTGAGCCTCGTACAAGCTCCCTGCAATGGGAGCACCATTTCCTTAGTGTTTCCAAAGATCCAGGTGTAGCAATGGAAGTCTATGGAAAACAGCACCTGGCGTGCCCCTTGCCATGACACAGGAACACACTGCTAGCAGGCAGGTGTGTTTAACTCCAGGATTTCTTGCTCCTTTTTCTCCCAAGAGCTGATCTCAAAGGATTTAAGAAAGTAAGATAGTATTGCTCTGTTTTTGCAGACAAGAAGACTAAGGCACTGAAGGGTGAGATTGTCTGGCCAAGGCTGATCTGCAGGTCTCTGCCCCAGTTCATGCTCTTTGCTGAGCTCTCTGTTCATGTCATGACACATTTTCAGAGGGTAACCCCATCTCTTCTCCCCACACAGACACCCCATACAGATCCACCTTCCTAGGCATGGCCTTCAGAGAAAACACCAAGAAGGGCATGCATTGGAGGTCAGTAGTTGGCTTCCCAATGTCTAAAGGCCACCAACTCCCAAGGAGATCAGCTATGGAAAGAAGACCAGGATACTTCTGAGGTATAAAACTCCGTGTCTGCTGGCCACTGGTCAGCTTTGTCATCATCAGACTTGTCGCTGTCATCGCCGCTGGAGGGTTCGTAGCCCGGGATGGCAGAGCAGATGGGCTCCAGCTGCCTGCGGTCTGCCTCTGCCTCCTTCTTCTTCTCTGTCAGCAGCTGCCTGTAGCAAAGGTTGCAGACCCTCAGGGGCTTGGGGGACAGCCGGGGCATCAGGAACCTCTGCCTGGAGCAGTCTGCGCAGACGACAAAGCCACACTTGCGGCAGTGGTGCCTTCGGGTGAGCGTGGAGAACTTGGTCTGCGTGCAGCGCATGCAGATGTCTGTGGCCTTGTCTGGGATCCAGGGGGCCGCATGCTCTGTGGAGGGCTGCCGGCCCGTCTTCGTCAGCAGGTGCCTGATGCACTCCTCCAGATGGCTGATCCACTCCTTCCTCTCGGTGAGGGAGGCTGCAGAAACCACAAAGGACTTCTTTGAGGTTTTAATCATCCAGCGGTTCTTCATCTGCAAGGTATCTGGCAGTGTCTCCAAAGTGACGTCTTCAAGGGGAATGATGTGCTGGGAATTGTACTTCCTTTTGTTGATGACTATGCTGCCGTAGACAAGGATATCATTGAAAAGGAAGAATATGCGAGGCTTTGGTTTCTTGCGGCATTCTTTGGTTAAAATTCCTTCTCCTAAAAGGACCCTTCCTGGCACGGCTAAGGGCTGTCCAGAAGCTCCAAAGCAGTTTTCCACAGCAGCAATGCGCTGGCTGTTGATCTCAGTGTTTGCAAGATGGTCCACCATTTCCAGCATGCCCTGAAGAGAACAGAGAGAAGTGGTGAAGTTGTAAACATGTGCTCTGGGGTGAGGCTGAGCAGTGAGCATATGCACAGGTCAGACACTCCTAATGTAACCTGAGGTTATGAGTGACCTCCTTGCCACTCTGCCTTTTAGTTTGTTACCTTTTAAAATCAGTTTTTCAAACTTTCTAAGCCTACTTTGCAACAGCCTTGTCTGCACTGGGGTAGTTCAGTTTGCAGCCGTGGAAACCCGAAAGGCAGAGACAGCTCTTCCATTACAGCTGTGCTTGTTCCCTGTACAACTGTGTGCCTGTAGCAAAGGGCTGGACACAGGCTCAGGGAAGAAATATGTGGTCTTGGGAGCAAGACTCCTTTTTCTGACTGCACACACATCTTCTCAAGGATTAGTTACAGACACATGCACCCCACAATGCCACTTTGGCCAGAGCTGAGGCAGGAACAAAAGTGAGTGTGGCATTCCCTGTTCCTGCTGGTCCTCCCTGTGTGAGAAAAAAGTTGGGGGGGGGGAAGAAAAAAGCTGCATGAATAAACCAGGCAAGCCAAGCCCCTCCTCCACCACCCCAGCTACAGGGTTACCGGTCTTCCAGTTACAAGACATATAATTCTGAAAATAGTCTGCTGTCTACTGAAAGGGGAAGTGGAAGGCAGCACACTCATCCCTCCCCACACCTCCATGCCCTCTTTATACAAGCTGGGGTTTTGATACTCTGTTGTTCGGGTTTTTTAAAATAGAAAAATGTGGATAAGGGTAACTCTGAAGCAAAAGCAAATATTTTGCTATCAGTAGTTTGCATTAAGAAGGGTGCTGTGTGTTCTAAGTTTAATTTTTGGTTGCACCTAGCCCCTCCTGTGCTGAAGGGTGCTGCCCTGCCCCCTGAGCTTCCCTCCTTCCCCCCCCCGCGGGCTCCACTCTTGACCCCCCAGACGGCCATGGGAACGTGAGTCATTTCCTCTTCCAGTGAGGTAGCTCAGCCATCACGAGGCAGCTCCATGATCACAGGGATGTGTGTTGCCCTGGTTGCTCCTAGCATTTCATCAAATCAGTGATCAAATCAGCCTCTCCCCACCATTTTCCCTGTCTTCCGTGTCCATAGTCCCTGCAGCCATGGAGGCTGGAGATGGAAGGGAAGAGGAGGAGAACACCCCTGGTTCTGTGTGTTTGGCAGAGCGATGATTTACATTCTTGCTTTGCCTTTCAGACCAAATCATCCCTTCAGTATGCTAGAAGGGAAACCACGGAGCCACTGCTCAAGGCTGCTGCAAGCCCTTTACTTCTCACCTGAGCTGTTTGACAAAAACAGTCTAACTCTTCCCAGTCCTCAGAATTTTGATCTCTAAGTTAGGCCAGGGTGTTCTGTGCAAAGCTAAGGTGCTGCTTTAGCCCTGGGGAGCCTAGATGAAGCAACCTTCCCAACAGAAATAGCCTTCTCCGTGAAATGTTGTGTGGCCAGTGAAATACACATATTAGGCTTAAGAACTAACAGGCAGGAAAAGCTTCAGTCCACAACTAAACACCAAACTTGCTGTCTTTGAATACCCATAATCTTACCTATCTTGGGATGAGGTCTCTTGGATTTTCTTACAAACAAATCCTTAGATAAGGAGCTCTTGAGTGAAAGCGCAAGATGACCACACAGAACAATCAAGAAAAAAACCACAACCCTGAAATTATAGCTTGGGAAGTTTTGTGTGGAAAGACTGCAAAAGCAACAAAATATTGTAAAGAATTTTTGGTGTGAGTAACACCAAGTGGGATAAACCAAAACAGTTAATCCTATGCCCACCAGTCTCGCTTCCTCATGTTTCTGAGTTATGGAGCCCTAGCTCTTAGCCTGCATCACTTTTATGTATTTTAAAAGCATGATAAAATCTCTCCAGAGAGTATGATACTTGAGACAATTCTATTTCTAGGTATCTCCATGTACTGGATCTCAATGGAAATTAAAATGTAGTCATCTGTAAAGATTCTGCTTGCAAAGAGCCAGGAATCACAAGCTCATTTTCAAACAAGAGTGCAAGCTCTGCTGCTGTAAAAGCTTTAGCTGTGTCTTGGTTTGGGCCCCTATGTAGGCTGGAGTGCCCTTGGACTTGCTGCATGGAGCCAAGGGAGACAGGACTGGATGGGATGGACACAGTCCTGCAATGTGACATGAGTGAAAGGGTGCTCTCATTACATGCCACACTTCCACCTGCAGGGTACATCCTTATTCCTCCAGCCTCTGGTTTGTTATGTACTGAAAATGCTATGAGTTAAACATCGAAAAGCTAACTCTGTTCTGGGAAAATAATTCCTGCCAAGACTAAAAGTGTCAGCTGCTGTGCTAGCCGTGCCTACTTCCTGAAGGAGTTTTCCTGGGGAAACAAAACCAGGGAATTTTAATTCCACTGCTTTCCCCTAAGGCATAAATGGCTTGAGAACTGCAAAGAGCCAGGAATCACAAGCTCATTTTCAAACAAGAGTGCAAGCTCTGCTGCTGTAAAAGCTTTAGCTGTGTCTTGGTTTGGGCCCCTATGTAGGCTGGAGTGCCCTTGGACTTGCTGCATGGAGCCAAGGGAGACAGGACTGGATGGGATGGACACAGTCCTGCAATGTGACATGAGTGAAAGGGTGCTCTCATTACATGCCACACTTCCACCTGCAGGGTACATCCTTATTCCTCCAGCCTCTGGTTTGTTATGTACTGAAAATGCTATGAGTTAAACATCGAAAAGCTAACTCTGTTCTGGGAAAATAATTCCTGCCAAGACTAAAAGTGTCAGCTGCTGTGCTAGCCGTGCCTACTTCCTGAAGGAGTTTTCCTGGGGAAACAAAACCAGGGAATTTTAATTCCACTGCTTTCCCCTAAGGCATAAATGGCTTGAGAACAGCACATATGCATCCTAAGGAGTAAAAAAAAAAAAAAATATAGGAGGTGGGATTCACACCCTGTCCCTCTATGCACTCCCATTTCAGCTAGCTAGGAGGAGCAGCCACCTGCAGAGGGTGGCTCACCTCATCCCACCATACACCAGTCAATCCTGCCCCTGTTCAAGAAAGTGCTCTGCTTGAGTAATTGCACAAAAACCCATTTCATGTTCATATTGTGACTCACTGCAAATAAGACTGTTTGGCTTTTGGATGGAAGCACTACATGAATTTGGTAAATAAAGGTAGCTGCTGAGTGTCATTATGGCCTCCTTTATGGGAACCTCTCCCTTTGGAACAGTGATGGGAAAATGAGGATATAAATTCTACTCTATTTGATTAATTTTGATAAATTATATTTTTTTTCCCCATCTGTTCAAGTTTGCTCTGCCAGGTCAGCAGGGCCATGGTGCTTATTGCCAAGTGATACCTATGCATGTGCACCACATGCAGCAGAAGCTTACACAGTTGGAATGAGTGTGGGAAGGTGTACTTTACTGCTGTGCAACATTTCACAGGGGATTTTGGCATGGCAAAGTTTGGAGCTTTTTTTTTCTTCATCAAGATCTTTTGGTTCAGCATGTGATCAACTATTATGCACTGAATATATAAATCAGTGAATACAACTGACATTCAAAGGAAAAAAAATACTATTTGGCACTCCACTCCAGAAGTGAGCAAGGCACATCCTCAAACAATGAGTGCTTGTTCACTTGTGATTATAAACAGCCATTTTGATGCATGCCAGCCAGAGCATTTCAACTTGAGCTCCCGGGTCAGCGAGCCTGGAGTACGTTTTTCAAGCCTGCATGCATCTAAGGCTTAGGCGTGGCAGTGTAGTGAGCTGTTCTACCTGATTCTTCTGTTCTTGCTGCCAAACAGAACTGACAGTCTTGGTATGCATTGCATACCTCTCCCTTAATCCCTCTTTTTGCTTTGCTCAGCTGAAAAGTCTCTCCTGGAGTTAGGACTGGTATAAACTCTCACCAAGCACAGTAAGCAGGACATGCCTTTTAGCCAGAGCAGGCATTTAGAGCAAGAAAGCCACAGTTCCTCTCCTTTCCTTGCCGGAGGGGGTTCCAGCTTTCCTCTCCCTCCTTCCCAGCATGCCGGAACTGCTGGGCCTGGGGGGCAAGGGGCTCAGGGAACCCCCTTCCAGCCTGGTTCAGCACATGTACGCGTTAGGACTGACTCTCACGTCGGGCCTTTCACCGAGAAATGCCGCCAGTCCCGCTGGGATACGGATTAACCGAGCTACCGAGCTTTCTGCTACTGCTGCTCAGCGCGCAGCTCTTCCCCAAGGGAACAGAGGAATTATCGGTCTCTCCCGACGCCTCAAAGCCCGCGCAGCCTTTAGAGGGGATGTATGGCCGAGGCTGGGGATTCCTCTTACACCTCAGCAACGGGACCGATTTCCGTGCCTTCGGTGCACGGTCGAACTTAGTCACTCCCAGACTCCCTTCCGACGGAAAGCAACACCCGGCGCTCAGGCGGGGCACAGACCCCGGGGTGCTGACCGGCTCCCCCGGGAGCGGGGCACAAGCCCGGCGGGAGACCCGTGTCCCCAGCCCTCCCGGCGCCGAGCGCGGCCTCCCCCGCACGCCTCTC
>NW_009953205.1:5015705-5025380 GCF_000747805.2 Chaetura pelagica | reverse complement strand
AGGCAGCTCAGCTGCGGGGGAGCCGTGCCCTGAGCCTTGCTTCGTGCTGCTAACCGACCCTCATCTGTCTGGGCCTGGACTGATCTATAATTCAGGTGCTTGCTCGCTTTCTGTAATAGCTTTTCTATTTTTAATGGGAACTGGTGGATTTGTCAAGGTATTAGAAAGGTGGTTTTTTTTTCCTAGGTTTCTGTTTTCATTGGTGGCAATAACGTGGGCTGGGAAGCTCCTGGTATAGTTCACAGCTGAAGTGCTTGGACAGTCACGAGAGTTTCCACAGGACCTTATTTCTTCATAGTTTATGTTGTGATGTGTGTTGTGATGAACAGATGAGCAAGGACACGGACTAAGCTAATTGTAGTGTGTGGTTCCCTGGCAGTGTATGAGGGAGGGTTACAGAGAGGGCCATCAGACTTAGGAAAATCTGGGGGAAGAGAACTCACCACAGAGGGCAGGCTCCTGGGCTGGACAGATTTTCAGGTTATTTCTCAGGCTTGAGTGTAGGGTCTTCTCTACCCTTGTAGGAGAGCAGGACTGAATGGTCTGGTAGGAGCAGAAAGGGTAGAACTTCTGCAGACCATTTCTTGGAACAGGGAGCCGTTCTGTGTTGAGCCTGGACACCCACTGCCTGTGTCCAGTCTGCCTTGTGACAGATGTTACTGGTCTAAGAAGGACTGCCCAGCTTAGAAATTCATCCTTGACAAAATGCCTTTTTTTTTACATAAAGCCAACTAAATATACAAAATGCTGAGCTAAATATGTCCATTTGTCTTGGCCAGAATAATCCACATCTGACCAACCACAGATATTATTACTCTTAAACCAGTTTTATCCCTGTGTGCTAAAATTCTGAATTTGCTCTCATGTTATCTTAATTATAGTCTTTATTACTGAGATGTAGGAGACTAATTTATTTTTCTTGTATCTCAACAGACTCACCTGGACAGTAATCTTCATGTGTCAGCCAACCATAGCATTGGGTTAGCCAAACAGCCTGGGATTTGAAGGCCTTTTCTACTTTCTCCCTCTTCACCCACAAGTGGAGGTGTCGTCAGGCAACTGCTGAGCCAGGTGAGAGAAGCCTTGAGGTATAGGCGCTGGGTGCACAGTCAGTATTAACCAGTTGCTCTCGAGAACTGAGCAACTGTTGGTTGTTGGTTTTGGAAGCTGTTACATCCTTGTTGGAATGCCCTATTGAGATACAAACTCAAGAGTTTAGTAATTTTAAGAGCAATTCAATAGGCAGACTTAGGAGCTATTTTTTCCTGGCTGTTAAAGTAAAACGTTTTTTGGATGACTTGGAAAAGCTGCAGCCCAAATTACCAGCTTTTAAAGTCTCTTCACCTTGCTCCAGTTGCATTATATGATCTATTGCCTCTGGCATTTTCTCCAAAACCACTTGTTTCTCAGTAGCAGAAATATCTTGCCCAACTGGGATGCAATAATTTCAAAGCAAGCAAAGGAAACTGCAGCTGCTCAGCTGAGTCAGCCAAAGGTAAGCTCTGCAGGGGAGAAAATGGCTTTTTATTATCTTCTAGTGGCAAAATTACTATAACAGCCTGCAGGAAAAGATTAGATTATAATAGTAACAAAAACATCTGTTAAATTCTGAGCTCAGTGTACGTTTAGTACATGGGGGTTTTTTGGTTTGTTGTTGGTTTTTTTTTAAACAACACAACAGGCATTTGATAAAATTATTTTGAATAAAATGCAATATTGAGATTTGTTTTGGGATGTTAGGAACCCACTGTGATCATAGGATAGACAGTGGTTTTAACTGATTGACTTCATGGGGCATTTCATCTGTGGACAAGACAGCTTTCAACTATGGTGATTTTATTGAATTGGGCTTGGAATACTCCTATTATTTAATGAGTGAATAAGTCAATGTGTGTTCATTATACAAGGTTACTTGTAAGCGTGAATAATCTTCATCCGATGCTCTGTGAGAGCTCAATGCACATGGAGGGATGAATGTTGGTCTAGTCTGTCTCCCGTTGGATTCAGCCTATTTTAGCAACATATGAATTGCGGTGCTTGATTTGTGTCTCAGAAGAGCTCCCAGCATCATTTAGGTGCTTTAGAAATTAAGTGCTTCCAGGTCTGGCAGTGCAGAATCACAGCCCTGCTCTGCTCTGTCAGTACAGACTGAAACTTCAGAACAGCAGTTTCCAAAATATCACCAGTGAACAAGCGTTGGAACTGCTGCCAGACAAACTCATTTCAGAGGGTCATTGTGTCCTCAAGGCTTCTCTTGGCTCATGTGCAGGAAGATAGCCTTCATGAGCTGTTCTTGGGAGCCTGGCTGCAAAACGATTGGCAGAGTGATGAAAGTATTCCTGAGCTCAGCCTTGATCCCTGCTTGCTGCTCTGCCTTTCACATGAGGAAGCAGTTCATAATAAATTTGCTTTTGTTTCTACAATGGCTTTGCTGTTCTTTGCATGTGTGCAGCACTTCATTCTAGGGATCTTGAAGTGCAGCATAAATTCTAATGACCATGTGAGGGTTTGTACCCTCCTCACGAGTAAAACTGAGACTTGGTCGCATGCAGCTTGGTCACTGAGATAGGAATAATGGGTTATTTGCCATTGTTTTCAGCAGCAACAGGCTGTGGCTCAGAGTGAATCAGTTGGGGAGGCTGAGGAACATCTGCCAGCTCCTTATGCATGTCTCCATGTGCCTCACCACAGGGTCCTGTCCCAGCTCAGAAACCTCAGTGATCATTGCAAAAGCTGTCATGTGCAAGCAGCACAAAACCACTCATACTTGCAGATTCTAAAGTTGCAAGTTTGCATTCTAAGAGGCCTGGTGTTTGCTGTGCCTTCCCTTGCCTGCTCAGATCTTCAGCCCTGTTCTGGACACAAATGTGCAGTTGCTGTCCATGGCCTTTAGGTAGAGATGGAACTGAAGTCTTGAACAACCAAGAAAGACCAAGCAGGTGAAGAGCAGAGGCTAAACTTAAATGCTGTATATGAATACATAACAGATACTTGCTCTTGGCTGCGTGCTAGGAAAAAGAAAGGTGTGTTCTCTCCAGTAAAAAGGACACATGGTTGTCAGCAGGATAAGATGGGATTAAAACCCATGTTATATTTAGGTTTGTGTTAAGCTTTGACATTTGTCTGTGGATCCCAGTGCTGTAAAAGAATAAGGTATTTTGTTTCTTCTTAGTTTTCAGTGCTAAATAGCAGTGGTGAAACATACAGTGGGATAAAGGAATGTTGGAGGTTTCCCCTGCTAAGCCAGTTTTGGTTTTAATAGCTTGTTCTCTTCACAGTGGTCTGTAACTGTAATCACAGTAGTGGTTAAAAGAGCTGATCCAAAGCATTGTAAGGGTTTTAATTTCTGTTTTGGATCAGCATGTAATATGTAGTTCCATTTATACCCCCCTTCTTAACTGCAAAATATGTTTTTTTGTCACTGAAATGTACTTTATATGGTGTCATCAGTGTCTACTATTCTGCGTGATAGAGTATACTGTGAGCATGAGACATGATGAAACTTGAAATTTAAAACCATGAGCAAATCAAATGCGCTGACACTCATAGTGTCAACTGGAGAGATTTCACAAGTGTGGTGGATAACAGGAGGGCACACTGGACTTCTGGTGTTGGAGGTGTGACGTGGTGAGTGGGAAGCTGCTGCTAGGAAGGCTGTGGCATCTCTTTCCTTGCCTCCATATTTGAAAAGTGAGCAGGTTCAAGCAGTTGCATTGGTTCAGTGGAAAAGGTTGTGTTTTTTTTTAAATCCAGTTTATCTAGTCTCAGTTATTTCGGGTTATGTCACTAACCCATGCTTTCTTTCATCCTTAACAGCACGAACTTTGAGTTCATTTTCTGGGTGGATTGTTCAAGTGGGTCAGTCACAGTTTCCTAGTTGCACCAGGTAACTGCCCGGTAGGGGGATGTAAAAGAGGGAAAGCTCAGAAGTTTGTTCTCTTCAGAGTAGCGGATGGGTGCCTACGTGCTGAAAAACAGGCAGCAGGCTTGGTATGCAGCCAGACCACTATTTCTGTGTAGTTTTCGCCAGTAATGGGAGCAGGTTCCAGTAGAAGTACGAAAGGGGAAGGTGAGAAAGACATGAGAGTATGAAATGGCAGAACTGGGTGAAAGTGCAGGTATTCAGTGTTACATTAAAGGAAAAATAGATTAAGTTAATGTGGAAAAAATAGTTGTGTCTAAAAAAGCTTCTGAAAGCATTTTGCAGCTTGCTGTAGGAGATGTGGCATCTTTTGGACTCCTCCTTCCTTCCTGAACATCATTCTTTGTATGTACTTCATCCAAACTCTCTTCCTACTATTGCTATTCTATTTAAACAGTGATTTCATATTCAGAGTGTGCTTTTATTGCACAAGATAAATCATGGTGAACAATTAGGTATTTCAAACACTAAACTTAGGTAGATTAGACATTTCAAATATTGAAGTGGTGAAAAAGCACAAGGAACAAGAGTGTGATAATCATCAGTGAATTTAAAAATATGTAAATGTGTTCACCTATGATTGATTAGTCAAAGACACATTAAAAAGTTTCATTCATAAACACTGTTTTGGGCAGGGATATGGCTTCTATTTATGTAAAGACCATGCTTTGGTCTCTCTCCTTTGGAACTGCTGCCCAGGCTGAGTGTTTGAGAAAGGAAAAGTAATCTCTTTGTAGGGGACCCGTGCCTTGTCCCACATTAATGCCTTTTGTGCAGGAAGGCATCTGCTGCCATTGCCTGAGGAAGTTTTATGCATTGAGTGCATATTGCAGAGAGCTCTGTGAAAGGGGAAGGAAAAAAAAAAATAAAATCCTTGTTTCCTTTTCTGTTCTTCAATTATACGCAAAGCAAAAAGGCAGTGTGGTTTTTTTCCAAGGTGTTCTGCTGACATCCTTGAAACCAAGAGAAAAAACCTCAGCTTGGTAAAAAAACCTCATGCTATCCATAGGCATGCTGAATATTTAAATGGAAAGGTGCTGAGCTGAAGGAATTTCTTACCAGGTGTATGCAGTGTATTGGCTTTTAGAGAGGGTATTGCTGCCTGGCTGTGCCAGGTATGAGAAGTGACATAGACTAGAGTGTAGAGGATGTGTGAAGGATTGCACCTTAATTTGTGAAGTGTAAAATTTGTTGCCTGCTTGAGAAATCAGAAGGATTTTGTGTATTAGATGTGTGGTGGGCTGTTGAGGGACATCTGAAGGAGGACTTGAGGATTCTACTCTACTTCAGCTCAAGCTGTGTAAAAATTGTCCATGTGCTACCATCCTGCCTTTTTCACAGTGGAAGGAACCTGCAAGAGTTAATGTTTTCCTGAGATTTCTTTCCTTCTAATATAGTAAAATACACAGGGAGCTTTGTTTTTTTGTTGTCTGGTTGGTTCTTTTTTCTATTTTTTGTTCTTTTCTCAGAATGAAATAAGTATTCTCTAATCTCAACCCTGACAAGCAGTTGAGGGGAGGCAGGGGAGGGCACTGCAGTTTTGCTCTGTACCATTTGGGCTGTTTGAATTCATGAATTTGGGAGCCTCCACAGATGCCTTGAGCCGTGTACCTCCTCATGCACCCAACTTGGGAGAGTCTCTTACTGCTACTGTGTTCATCAGCCTTCATTAATACGATTAGCGTAATAGCCATTAGGGTTCAGTATTCCCTATGAAAAAATAAAGCCAGTAATGCACAACTCAGAATCAAATTCCTCATCCCCTTGTCCTGGGATTGCTTTATTTTGGAATTGCTAGCTCTTTATATCTTTCCATCTCCTAGAAAAAAAGAAAGCTGTTTAATTGTAAAACTGTTCAGGTCAAAGAAATGCACAGAGATAAAATTTCACACATGCTAAATAGGTGAATTGATCTATGGGACCCACACAGCTCAGACAGCCACTCAACAATCTAAACTACGAACTTCATCTTCTTCAAGCACAAAAGCTACTTAGTTTCCCTATGTTGAAGACTTTTTATAATAGCAATAAGACAACTCTAGAGAGAACCATCTAATATTAACTACAGGGAGTAATCATCTAATCACAATCTGGGGGTGATTTGAAGCACTCATCTGGACCAAATGCCTCACAACACCCCAGGAGTGGTTTTATTGCATGATAGCAGTACCCCATTGAGCCTTATTGCTTAATTAAAAACAAATTCCCAAGTAATTTTTTTTTGCCTTTCCATAAAAACACAGTAGTACATAGCATGTATAAAACATCCATTAAATGATGGTAGATGCAAATTTACATTGTGAGATACAATCCGTTTCTTTACCACTTGGGGTTGAAGTTAAATGTAAAACCATTTCCTATAATCTGTGCACTGCTGTGTTTAGAGAGAAATAAATATAGGAAAGAGAGAAATAAATATAGGAAAGAGAAGTTCATTGTAGGATGCCTTGTTTTTATTAAGTGATATGTTTGGTCTCCTTACAAAGGAGTTAAAATTCTTGTCCATTTTGCAGGCTCTCTAGTCAATCAACAGAGTGGCTTTATCTGCTGCCTCTTGGAGATATCCTTACCTTGCCATTGTTTCACTGCAGATCTTCAATAGGAATCCTGTATTTCTGTCTGGGATTTCCATTTCTCTCTGAGCAGAGAGCACAAACAGTGCAGGTGACATATTTGGGATACATCTAGCATGCTATACAGGTACTGCGTGGGTGTCCTTTGTGGGTTTTGTAGTCTCTGCCAGCACTGGGTGCATGGCTGAGACATCACCTCATGAAGTTTCACTGGGACCACTGCTGCAGCTGTGGCTGGTCAGCAGGGACTCCAGGGTGCATATGGGAAGAGTATGAACATCCTTTTTGTTCATGTTGAAGGGTTGTCCTACCTCAGCATCCCAACCCACAGCTCCCTTACACCTTTAAAAGGTGCTTTTGTGATCCCAAAGTTATTCCCAAATGTAGTTCTCCCATGAGGACTTTGAGTATTGTTCATATATTACACGTAAAGGGAGCAAATCCAACACAGGGAGTGCTAGAGCCCGCTCAGAAATCCTGGCAACCAAAGCTGTAATTGGGCTTTTGGCCACAGTGCTGAAGTAAACTGGGGGGAAGGGCTGGTATGCCATTTTCTTCAGATTTGTTGCTTGGGGTGCTGTTAATTAATTGGTGGTGATAAACTTGCAAGCACTTTTTTTTTTAATAAAAACTAAGAATTAGTAGTAACTACTACTCTAGTTTTTTCCCCATGCTGAAGCCTTCTTGTGGTATCTAAAAGCTCTGGATAAAGAATGACACTCATGTCAGTCTCACCTGGTGTGGGCTCCATTCAGTGTTACATGCACCCTTCTAGTTTTCCCCATAAAATGGTGGTTCCTCAAGGGTTGGTGGGAGTTGCAGCCATACATGAGTATCTACTGCTGACAACAGGCTGCAGCATTTAGGGTTACAGAAGTAGCATGCTTAGTCCCATATTTAGATTTTGTAAAAAATAAAGGATATTTTGTTTGGTGAACCACTTTGCTAGAACATTTTTCTGACTTCATAGGCTTCTAATACCTTTGGTTGAGTTTCTCTTCCCCTCAAATGTATGCCATTTTGCAAAGGCTCTTTTCATCTTCATGTATCATGGAGATAGTTGCATGCAGCAGGAGAAGCACACACTGTAGGCTAAGGGGCTGGGTTTAGCAGGCTCTCCATCACACTTGACTCGCTCAGTCCCTCTGCTCAGTGTGGAGCTACAGGGAAGTCAATGCACTTTGCCTGCCCTGCCTGTGCAGCAGCTGCTGTTGGCACTGCTACAGCCTCGATGCATCTGCAAGGCAGTGGGTGGGAGCTGCCCTGCAGCAGAATAACCAGGGTGGAGCATCTCCCACTGCTGCGGGTTTTTTGGTGTCCTGGCTGGAACACTTGCTGCTAGTTAAAAGAGAACTTACCGAAGGAAAAATAAAAAAAATCAGTAAAAGGAATATTGGCTTCATCCTGGCTCAAACCAGGACACTTGGCAAGTAGGTTTTGAAGCAGATTTGCCTTCAACAGAGTGAGAAAGACCAACTAGGCCCTACCTTTTGGCAGCCAGTGACATTGGGCAGCAGAATACTGTTGGTGTCGTCACATAAAATGTGTGGCTTACTTTGAGCTGGAGCATTAGCAGAGTACAGGCCTTGCCTATTATCTCATTTGAGCATGTACTTTTAAGCTTTAGGACACAGAGTAAACATCATGTTACATTTATGTTTATTTGGCCTTTTAACAAGAGGAGAAGTAAACTCTCAAACTGATTCTGGGGCATGTATGGCTTCCTGTAAGAGTGTATTCTTTTGTGAAGGAAATGGGAAGTGTGATGTTTTAGCAGTTGGAAATGTCTGGCTGAGTTTGTTTCTATTTACTGATTTCATTTTGACATGGTAGGCAACTCAGAAAATGTATTTGCAGTAAGGAAAATTCAGTTGTTATGGAAACATATGAGAAAGGCAGCTGACATAGGATAAGGCATGCACCAGATTACAAGTACATACAGATGCAGTAGAAACGCGAGTTCATGTAAGGTAATGGAGCAGTTTCTAGGAACTCCTTGCTTCATGGGTGTTTTTTTCTGTCAGAACAGGAAAAAACCCAAACAAACTTTAAAACTGTGAGCATGTGGCTCCATCTTCTGGTATCAAAGTAAAGTGTGTTGCTCTGGGCATAGCATGAGGTGAGATTTCTACAGCATTTTTATGTTAACTGCAAAAAAAGCTACTACGAAATCAACAGCAACAATAGTGAACCACAAGTTATTAATGTATTTTTCCTGAAGCTACAAACCGTTTTGCTGCATGGAAGAAAACTGTCTTTTGAAACATTCTCTTAAGTGTGTAGACCCAAAAGTGGCTTGCCTTCCAAAGCACAACTCTGCTCTTCTACATGAAGACAAATGTTTGATCAGAGTGTGCACTGTACCAGCAAAGCTTGATGCCAGTGTAGATGCTAATAGTGTCTCCTGATTCTAGCTGTAAGATGTTTTTCTTTGTGTCTCCCTCCCCAAGAATATCTCTGGCAAAGTAGCTAAAATTCATTATATGTCTTCACGGAAATGCTAGCTGGGTAGAAGGATGAGCAGTTCTTTGAAATAGCCTAGTAAAAGTCAAAAGAAAATAAAGCTGGTTTATCACTCCACCAAACGGTGAATGTTGTTACAGCGCATATTGCACATGCTTAATTGAGCTTGGTTACTCAATCTGTTCACCTTAGTAACTCTTTTTTTAAAAAAACAGAAGTCATTGATCAAAACCAGATGATGATACCATTCTCTGGATAAGCCTTGGGTTTTCTAAGTAATCCTAAAGAATTGCCCAAACTTTGTAGTCCAAATGCCACCACAACAAATCAGGAACAAAGGTAATTATCCTGATGCAGTGCTGTCCTAGAGCTGTTGTTCATAAGTAATTGTGAATAGGAGGTATTGCACTGGAATGTGAAATTAAAAATACGGATCATGTTTACTTATTTTACTCCCATGTTACCTATGTCTCTTTTTTTTTTTTTTTTTTCTGCTGGGTATTGAGCCTTGGATATAATGCAACCCATATTCCTAGTATGAAGGATTAGTTTTCAGTCCAAACTACTGCATGGCAGAACTTTGAGAACGAAGGGGAGGGAACATAAATTTAATGACCCCACTGCTTCTGCCTGTACCTATGCCTCTGTTTCACTAACATGAGTGGTGAGTTACTTTCACGCAGCAACTATCCGGGAGGGTTGTGTGGAGACCTGCTT
>NW_009953205.1:5004350-5015602 GCF_000747805.2 Chaetura pelagica | reverse complement strand
AGCAGGAAGACTGTGGATTGAAACCAGAGATAGAACTAGCCTTTACTCTTCAGTGTGGTGCTCTTAACACTCCACACAGAGGGAAGTATCTTAAATGGCCACAATCTGTGCTGACATAACACAATTACATCCTCCATGGCTTGCATTTAGCATTTCTCACCTGTTTCTGCAGCCACAGCGTACTGGCTTTCCCCTTGGCACTACCTGAGGTTTCCTCTTGAAGCTGCCTCCAATTCCTGCCATTTTTTTCCCCCCCCTCCTTATATTTAACCTTCAGCTTCCATCTTGTTTATTTCATTGGTGATTCCAGGCTTTGATTTTTCCCGCCTGTAGCTCTCTCTGCATCCTGTGGAGTATTCTAAAGGGATCGACTCCCTTTTCTGAAAGATGTTACAAAGGTAGCACCTTTCACCAACAGTAACAGTAAATAAATACTACAGACCTCTTTTATTAGGAAGTACAAACCCACAACAAATCCTGCCTGGAGTGTGTTTGCTAAATCAGATCTTTTGGAGACATCTGGAGATTGTGTTTGCAAATCCCCAGCCAGCTTGTTTTGTAGTCATTGTTACCATAATTCAGGTTAATGTTGTTGCCATTTTTTTCTTGGAACGGAAGTTCTTTTAAAACTGTTCCTGGAAGTTTGCTGTTTGGAGAAACAACTGTCAAATCAATTGTCCTACCTCTGAACTGCCATTCTGATAAGAGATTACTTGGGTACTGCAATGGGAAGCACATAAGAATCTAGTTTGAGAATTATGTAGCATTGGAGACCTAAAATAGCAAGTGGAGCAAGTAAACTTTTAGCTTTTCCTGCAACGATTTGCTTAAAAATACTAGATCCCAAGCGGGAATGCCCATACCAAGTTCTAAATTTCATTTGAATTTTTATAGCTGTTATAATCTCTGATATATAACCTTGGAAATAGGGTATCGTAACAGAAATGCCAAGTCCCTTGACTATTGCCTCACAAAAAACAGTTGCTATACGAGGCTACAATTCTGAGATGAGTTTGCAAGGTTGGCTTATGTCTGCATATAATCACTCAAAAGAGTCTAAGCTGGGCTTTTCATATTATTTGAGGATATTTGTATGTGCGATCAGCCATATGCAGCTGTTCCAGTAATGTCATCTTTCTAAGTATAACAGTAACAATCCAGCATATCCCTACCCACTGAAATGTTGCCACAGGGAGAAGCTTGGAGTTTGGACACACTTTCATGGAAAGTACAGAAGAGCTTATTTTCTTTTTTTCCCCTGTCCTTTTTTTTATATATAAATGTGCAGATGAAATGAAGTTCCCAAGGAGCCTGGGCTGCAGAAGGATTCCATGTGCCAATGCTCTTTTCCCTCTCATTATCATATGCTTGCAATCAAGCTCTAATTTTTTAAATAAAAAATCCGCAGGATTCTTTATTGGGACTATTAAACCTCCAATCTTCATTATTTAGGACGGCTACTTACCTTTTACTCAATGAAGCCATAATGCAACTGCTCCTATAAAAACTATCAAAATGGCTACTGTGGCAGTGAGTAGATTTTCCTCTGTGTAAAATAATCCTCTGTGAGTGAGACATAACTATCATTTACATTAATTAGGCAGCCATATAATGGGGTGTTCAATAGCTATTACATCATTTAAATTCTTCAGTGAGCACCTCAGCCACCCAAGAACTATCCAGCTGAATGTTTCTGAGTCCATAATTTTGAAATAATCCTTTAGAGAAAGAATATGCATAGCAGAGTGTTGCAGACAATTTCACACACACACACAAAATAATTAATTGTATTCAGATTTATGGGATTATTTTAACATTTACAAGAAGTGCATAATCCTATTTTAGCCTCCCTCCCAGAATAACAGTTTTATTCAGACAACCGTTTTGGGGCTGACACTGTGTAGATGCTAGGGGATGGCCAAGGAGCTTCTAGCCAGAGGTCTCTGTTGGCAGATGGACTCATATACACAGCAAGCACTTTGCCCTCAACATTCTTCTACAAGCCTGCAGCCCTGGAGCCACGTGGCTCAGCTGAGAAGCCCTAGCTCAGGTTAAGTGCGTGGAGCCATGCTTGAGGTTTTGTTTTTGAAATCTAACTTTTGTAAATCCGGTTTTTGTATATTTTAAGATCAGTGTCTCAAAAGTATGCATGTATATCATGACACTAGGAGCTCATTCTGAGACCTCAGAGAAATGAGGCTGCATTTATTAACTAATACACTAGGAAGAGATTTATATCAACAGGTCTTTACTGTGTATCTTTAACATGTTGTTCAGCTGGCAATAGGTGACTGTTATTAGAAGATTGGTCAGTGCCTGAAAGTATATGAAAATAGCATGTTTTAAATCAGTGTTGTTTGGCAATAGTTAGGTGCTATGGGAATATTTACCAGCAGAATGAAAAAAAGTATTAGCCTAAAAATAGACTGGGGCGCAGGGCAAGATAGACCTTAAAGTTTAGGTTGTGCCTTTTCCCTCAGCATCCTGGCTCGAAGCTATCAGTGATGTTATTTTAGTCAATTGTATACTAATATTTTTTTCTCTTAATGTTTATAAGGTAAGGTACCTTATCTGGCTAATATGGTAATATAAAGCAGCAGAGCTTTCTTAACAGGGAGAGTTCTTAATTCAGTAGTAAATGTTCATGGGTTCTCTGTAGTTCTCTCTACAACAGCAGAGTGTGCAAAGGTAGGTGTCTAAACCTGCATGTAGGTAGAGCACCAGGTACTGTTTGTTCTGCAGCCTAGGAGGCTTGCATTTACCAGATGTAACTGCTCCTCTCAGCAGCAGTGAATGCTTGATCCTCTATTTTTCATATTTGCTCATTAATTTAATTAGAGCTGTTTGCTGAGGGAGATTTCTGCCTTACAAAAATAATACATTTTCACCACACGCTGTAAGGAAGGTGACTCTGAATTGGAGTTAGTTACTGCAGGAATGACAGGATTAATCAAGGGGTGTGTGAGTCAAAAATAGGTCAAACCTCTAAAATTTCATGGAATTGACTCTTCTCAACATAAAATTTGACCTGGTATGTAGGACCATGGTCAAGTGAATGTTTTAGCATGACAAGCTTTGTAAATCCAGTTTTTGTTTGTCTAACAAGATGAACGAAGGTGAGCATGTTATATAGATTAACTAATGTCCTTTAGTCATGAAGCCCCCACAAGCTGATCTCACTTTGGGTGCAAGAAGGCAGTACAGCTTGTGTAAGAGGCCCAGCTGACAAAGGTTAGTCTTTCAAAGTACTCTGGTGTTTGCCATTATCAAGAGAGCTAGTCTGGAGTTGTTGTTGCTAGAGATCAGCTGGGCATTTGCCTCAGCTGCTATAGTTAGGAGGGTGGCCTGATCCAGCTGCTACTGGCTACCGGGACTTTCTGTCTTGCTAGAACTGTGCAAACCTCAGATGGTATGTAGGCTGAAGAACAGAAAGGAGAACTTGTGGATTGCTGAAGCCTTGTACTTGCATCACCTAAGGTAAGGTTGCTGTGGAGGGGGAGATAATAATCAGGGAAATCGTAGTATGTGCTGAGAGAGGAGTTCAAATAGCAGGAGCTAGGAATTAGCCATCTGTGTGAAGCAGTATGAAGGTGTCACTGACCTCAGCAAGAATTGTAAGGTGATCAGAACTTTTGTTAGTTACAAAATCTGTCAGTGCATGGTTTTGGGACTTGTAACTGAGGAACAGGCACAGATAACTGCTCTGTTAAGAGGCTGAGGAATTGCTCTGTTTAGATAAAAGCAGTGCTGCGCAGAATGTGAGAACATGGCTGCTAATGCAGAAGAGCAAGATGGTATCTCGGGTGTAATGCAGTACAGTGGGTCTGGACCATGTGTTAACTGTTCCAAATTATCTTAAGGTTTGTTTAATCAAAGTTGCTTGGTTAGAGGTGGCAAGAGGCTTAGAAATTAGTTCTAGTCTCTTGCATAGACACAAGTCCTCTCAGATCTGAAATACTGAAACGGACAAAGAGAGTCTGTTAGGGGAATGAGCTTGTCCAAAGCTTGGGAATTAATTTTAAAAGGCTTTGGATCAAAATGTTATTCTCTTTCTCATGCTTATCTAAACCATTGGGTAGCGTGAATATTGTGGTTTGGGTCTAACAAAACAAAACAGAACCAGCCACGTGGCCGCTCACTGAGTTCTGCCCTCCCCCCCAGCTGTGGGATAGGGAGGACAAAGCCCAACCAGAAGCTCGTGGGTTGAAACAAAGGCCAAGGAGGGTTCTTCACCGATTAAGGTCCCGGGCAAAACAGGCTCAACTTGGGGAAAAATAATAATTTAAAGTCACACTAATCAAATACACACAGGGACACGGCACAAAGAGTCTTCCTTATTCGTTACCCGCCTCCTCCCTTCTTCCCGGGCCCAAATTGCTTTGTTCCCGATTTCTCTACTTCCTTCCCTCCAGCTGCACAGAGGGGCGGAGGATGGGATTTAGAGTCCGTTCACAGGCTGCTGGTTCTTGCAGCGGTATCCTCCTCAGGAAGAAGGATTCCTTACAGTCCTCCCCTGCTTCCCCACGAGGTCCCTCCCATGGGAGAGACGCCTCCGCGAACCTCTCCTTCATGAGTCCTTCTCAGGAGGTCCGGAGGTGCTCCAGCGCAGGCTTCTCACAGGGTCATGGGCTGCTTCGGGACAGGCAGCTATCCTAGCATCGGGGTCTTCCACAGCTGAATAATCCGGGTCCACTGGCAGCAAATCTAAGTCCACTGGCTAAGTTCACCCTTCCTGACGCCGTCAGGGAACGTTCTACCACGTTCCTCCATTAATGCAGCGGGACACTCTGCCATTTCGCCACAGGCTGCAGGGAAAAACGCTTGGGCACCTTCTTCCCCTTCTTTCTCGCCAGCCACCTGGCATCTTCACCCCAGTACTGCCTTTCACCTCTCCAGCTCAGCTCTTCTATTTAACTGCTTGCTCTGCTCAGGTCTTTTGTCAGTTCTTTCGTATGTTAATTGTAGAGGTGCATCTATTGTCTCTCTGATGGCTTCTTGGCTGGATTTGGAGCAGGAGGAGCTTCTCAGCTTCTTACTGGAGCCACCCCTGGGGCCTTCTCCCACTGCCAAGAATCTCGCCTAACCAAACCATTACAAATCTATAGAGTAAACATCAGCTACGTGCTGTTGTGGTTTCAGTGATTTAATATTCTATTTGAATTTCCCTCAAATAGAAAACTGTGCGCTTTCTTGGGTGTAACTTGGTTTTAATTTCAAGCCTTTTCTACAACGAATTATTTTGAGATTTCAAACATAAATTACAGGATTTTTTTTATTTGCTTTCCCACTATTACTTAAATGTTCAAAATTCAACTGGATAGTTTACAGCTGTTTCAGTTCAGATTGGTTATAAATATACATGGTTTTGTATCTACTATATATATACATAGTAATAGGAAGTCTGTGTAACATAGTGAGACAGTATATTGTTGGTTGTTGTTCATTATTCATTATTTCCTGGTTAGCTTTTTCTTTAGTGAGAGTTTAGGTATAAAAGTAATGAAAAACATCTCTCTGCTGCATACAATTTAAAGTTGAACTTAAGAAGGAAGAGGTATACTAGAGACACCTGTGATTAGTTTTTCCAGTTTTCTAATATTAACTGTCTCAGGTAATGAAGAGATGGGAAACAATCATGAATCAGCAGGGGAGGACTGGTGAGCTGTCATGTTTGCATTACCCAGTTTCTAAGGAAGTTCCTTTACAGGCAGCGGCAAGTTTAATGCATTCTCTAGTGAAAAATAAACACAGAGCAGTGTCCTGGAGAAAGCAGATGGGAAAAGGGTTTGCTTCAAGGAGCTGATGGGTAGATGGGGATACCAGTGGTCTGTGGGAGTGATTTATCTTAAGTGATTTATAGGTACTGTTTGGAACACCTACTGAGTCATTACAAAAAAAGGCCTCTTCAGGTGATTTACTAACTGCAGTAAAGTCGTGTTGAATGTGTAGGCTGTTCAGTTCTCTTGTTGTTCTTCATTTGTCATCTGTCTTTATGTGCTACAAGCATGTGATTACCTTGAGGAGACCTTTGCATGTCTCTTCAGCACTCTTTGCTGTAAATAATGAATGCCTTGCTATTATTTATTGAAAGGGAGTCTTAGGCAGCATTTGTCTTTTTTGGTTGCTGAAAGAGTTTTAAAAAATGGAAATGCCAGTAGCTATGGGAAGTTGTGTCATGTTCATCTATGTGTCCATATGGTAGAATATGGTATGTCCTTCACAGCACAATGAAACATGATTGCACCTAATTCCAATTTGTATGGCATTCTCATTAATGATATCTATTTAAGACATCCATTAAAGGACCTTAATGTTAATTAACCAGACTATGCCAATAAAGTTCTATTAGCTTCCCCCTATTGATTTAATATTATAGGCATTTAACAGATGTCTTAATTAGATATTACACTGAAGGCTATGAGCAAAATTATAATTAGGTCATTGTCCTGAAGGGAAAGGTTCTGCTATGATTTGTTTGTTTTTCCTTCTGGTCTGCCCCAGAAAACCCAAGAGATTTTATTTCAGAGGGCACTGAGAGGAGTAATGGGTTCTAGGTAGACTAATAATTCAGATCTAACAACCTTAATACATCTTGTTATTTCAGAAATAAATTAATTGAAAAAAGCTTCTACTTTTTGGCACTTTGAAGTTTTTATATTTTCAAAAACTTTCTTTCTCTTAGTTTTCCATTGGTGTGAAATGACTCTATGTCCTTGTATAAAGTATACATATTTAGCAATACCCACTGTTTTCCCTACCTTCATGTAATTGCCACAAAGATTTATTTCCATACAAACTGCTTTATTTCCTGACTTCAGAGGGGGCAGAGAAACCGTCTGTTCATCCTCAGAACTATGATAGCTTATGCTGTGATTTCAACTGATCAGTCTGGTTTGGTGATGCTGAATCTGGTCTGTGGCTGAGGGACTGTGCCAGGGAGATGCAGCTCTTCTCTAACCTCTCCCAGCAACACTTTACAGAAAGGAAGTAGGTGCATTGGAGGCCAAGTGACTGAGGGCTGGCTGGCACAGTTGGTGTTTTGTAGGACTGCGGAGGTTAGGTTTCTTAGGCAGAAAAACAGCTTGTGTGTTCTGCAGTGCAGTGAAGAGCTCTAGCTGGGAATTGTCACCCTAACTCCAGTGCTAGGCTTTGGTGTGTAGTGTATGTGAGGAACACCTGTGTACTCTTCAGAGAAATTACTCTCATTGGCTACAAATGCTTAAATGATGGCAGGGAAATACTCCTCTTTCTAGATACAGGTATTTCATTTGGTCCTGAAATTGACTTCATGATTGAGATTGAAAGCTTCTGAAAGCTACCTTTATAACATAAACAACAGAGAGGCTCTTTTATAAAAGAAGAATGTTAAGTGATGTAAATACAGGGGTTGCTTCCACCTCCCAAAAAAGTAAAACCTGCCTAGTAAATGAAAGATTGTAATCTGGGCAATCAAAAAAGGACCCTGAAAGTACATAGTGGAGAAAAAAAAAAGAGAGAAAAAGGGGCTGAGGATACCTGAAGCACACTCATGCAAGGTGAACAAGTCTCCACTGGTGAAAGTATGGGGTTGCCATTAAAACTGCTGTTGGAGACTGCTGCAAAATGCAGGAATTTATAGCAAGCATAAATATTAGAAGCTTCTAATGGTGGGTTTAGAAGCCTTCCACTAGGAAACTACCTGATTTCTTGTGTTCCAGTGATGTGGCGCTCACAAATGATATACATTAAGTGCCATCCATGCTAGCCATTTATAAAATTGTGCATGTAACATGCATCTTTTAATAATGGTATTTTAAAATGTATAACATAGACACCATGTCTAAGCAGGTTCAAAAATAGGCTAAAGTAAACCTCTATGAATAGAGGTTAAATATTCATAAAGCAATTTTGTGGGTAATTGTGAAGTACAAGATTGAATGGGTGTCACTTCCATCTTCAAATTTCTAGCTTCATGTTCTTCCCGCTTATGTCATGTGCTGTTTTCCCTGCACACTGGCATGACAATATATGTTTACTAATACAGACATATCGGATTTAACCTTAAAGTGTTACACTATTAGTAAGCACCTGGTAAGCAAACAGCTTGCATGGCTGCATTACATGTTTAGTATGCTGGCATATATATGTTAACTGTAGCAATATTAACCACAGGAAAGGAAGTATTCAAGGTAAAACGTATCAGCTGAAACAACTTAACTTGTATATGCTTACACCAGGCAAAGATGTTGATGTTGGCCCAGGAGCCATGATTACAAAAGAGCAGTTTCACCGAGTCTCACTATAAGCATGTAATAGGCAGATAAAGCCCAATATATGCAGAAGGCAATGGTAATATTTATCAGTTACAAGAGAAAATTTTCATTGTGCAAATTTAGGATTACAAATTGAAAGAGAAGTCAGGTGATGAATACTAATAATGTAAGTTTAATAAAGCCAGAATGTTACATACAAATAACAAAACAAATACAACAAACTCCCAACAGTCTGAGAGACTGCTTTAGAGACAACATCATTCTTCAGTAAGAAAAACTGCTTTAGAAGTATTTCACATAGCTATTCCATTTTCAATTGGCCAGAAAACCTGGTCTTTAAACTGCATAAAACCAGCAGACATTTCTATTAACACTTCTGATTTTCCAAGAAGTTATAGGTCAATAGTTCCTTTCAGCTTGAATTTTTTTGCAGACCGCTCACTTGCTCTAAGCTGGAACTTGCTTCCATAGATGTAGGAAATGAATCCATCAGTCTCCAAGCTAAATACATTGTTAAGTTTGGGAATAACTGAAAATGCAAAAGGAAAGAAATTCACAGAAGTGGACCAATGTAAATCCTTGTTATGAAAATATACCAGAGGACTTGGGGTTTGCCATGTTTCAAGGCTTTTCTGCTTTAGCAAGAGAAGAAAACTAACCAAAACCTAAATTTTAAACTGGAATTAATGAAATTAGTCCTTGTTCAGAAGGATGAAGTAGGTGTTGCAGAGAACAACTAGAGTGAATCAGAAGAACAAGCCATATGCATAAGCCACACTTGGTTCATTGAAAATACCCTTTTTTAACTGCTTATTTCTAATGAGGTGCTTTTTGATAGGATATTGGGCTGTAATGTGGTCAGTAAAGACACTGACTTCAGCCACTCTATGCAAAGAATTAAAAGCACTGATATAAAACAATGTACGCAGGTGTTTAAAAATCTTCTGATTATTACACTTGAGAAAAACAGACAAAATTGCCTTATATACCTTTTAATTTGTCCTCTTTAGTGATAATTTTGAAGACATGTTTAAATTCCTGTAGAACGATTCCTGTTATCCCAACATAAGAGGGGCACTTAGATTTTGTGACTGAAAGAAGAAAAGTATGTATTAGAAAATTTCAGATGCAGGCAGTTTATTTGTTCATCTACAGTAGCTTCATGATTTAAAAAAATTGATTTGCAATACTCTGAAATAATGCAATTACAGTAACCAATGGTCAAACTTGAAATTAATCTTTGCAACTAACAACATGATTTTCAAGAGCAATTGAAAAGGAATTAGCATTGGTAAGAGAAAGAAGCCATCAACATATGTTCTCAACTGTGTGATTCTGGAGCTAATGATACTGAAAGAAATTTAAAATGAGCACCTGATATATAAGAGTGATGACTTAACTTTTGAAAAAGAAATCAAACAGAATACCTGTAACAATAGCTCCATGGAGATCAGCTTTTAGCAGTTTGGCCTGAACCATATGTGGTTGCCTTGAAGAAGACGTTGGGATCAGAGAGGAGGGAAATAAAAATTAAGTTTACAAAATGTGACCATGACTATGGAAATACTGGTCAAAGCTTACATAAATAATAAATCATTATATTACATAATACATATATACGTATATGTACATATATACATACATGTATACATATATCCATAATACATTATCAAGGAACTATGACGTTTCAAGCAGTAACTCAGTAACCCTGGAAATACCTACTAAATGAAAACCACACTACTTTAAAAATATCTCAACTTACGCATCTGGTTTAAGTCCATGACACAGGTCTCTGATGTATTGTTTCCAGAGTTCATGTAGTGGTAGAAAGATGGCATATCTGCAGTAGAAAGACAAAAAGTATTATACATAAAAGCTATAAAAACATCTGTTGGTTGATTACTGAAGGAATCCATATTTATAACAGAATTAAGATAAACATAAGTTTTGTAATCTGTTCTCATAATTTAACCTGAGGGAAAACACTCCAAACAGGTTTGCTTTATAAAGAAAGCAGAAACTAATACCACAAACCGGTGATACGTTCTGGAGGAGCAGGCTACATCTAAGACCAAAGAGATGTCTACTCCTGTACCTCCCCAATTACTCATATTAGTGGCAGCAGGGGATTTATTCAACATACATGAGTTGGAGGAACCAATAAAGAATTTTGACTTTCTGGCCACAAGCAGTCTAACTTCAAAAACTGACATCAGAGGTGATTGTATTTGGGTTGAATTTCTTGTCATATTTAGGTATACAAAAGGGAAGAGAACCAGTAACAAACAGGAATGAAATTTTCCAATGATGCAGACAAGAGAACAGTTTCCTCGCAGTGAAATGCCTCGGAGTCCCAGGCTGACTGCTCCCGTTTTGTGCTTTTGATGTGCTTCCCACTATTACTACTCAAAGAAAATATTTAAGATCTTACCTTTGCTGCTCAGGTTCAATTTCAAAAAGACGCATTTCTCGTCTTTGCTTGGCAGTAAAACCTTTTGCTTTCCTCCTCTTTTGCTTCGGCTTTTTTTTTGAATAATGCTGAAGAACTACAGCTTTCCGAGTTAATATATCCTGGATGGCTTCATCTTTCTTTTTGGGCATGCTGCGCTTCAGGAAGGCATTAACAAACGCTTTTGCCTCTTCTGATCCCTGAGGCTAAAGATATTTTAAAAGATACTTTAAAATGTTAAATTTTAATCAGGGTGACAGAATAGTCGCGGGAATGGGAGAGCTGCACAAAACAAGCAGCAAAGGGAGAGAGGTTCGCGTGCCGAGAACTCGCGTGGTTACTCTTACTGGTGTCTGTGGGTGAGGAAATGCCGGGTTTGTGCCTAGGGTTCAACGCTCAAGCCTAACGGGGTGTGCTGCGGATTCTGGTGCCTCCCCGCCTTTCCTTGGGTCTTTCCCGGGGTGCGGGAGCAGCGCCGGAACCGCTCGCGGCTCCCGCCACCCCCGCGGGCCCGCCGAGCGGGCAACGGGACCTGGATGCGCGGGCCTCCG